>NC_060183.1:61147473-61481223 GCF_021184085.1 Oncorhynchus gorbuscha | reverse complement strand
AGGTGCCATGTTTCAGTTTGATAGAGGTTACCATTTATATAGAGAAAAGAGTCTTAATACAGTTACAGAAAAAAATCCCCAAAGCCACATTTCTCAAGAAGGTGGAAGAGGAACTGATGCTCCACTGTTTCAAATGCTTTATAAAAATAAAAAATAACATGAAGCTATCCTCGGTTATTAGGTCTGAGTAGTCAAGTATGTCTAATACTAGTCTGACATTGTTAGAAATATGTCTGTTCCTCATGAAGCAAGACTGTGTTTCATCAATGATTGCATCCAGCACTTCCTTTTCAGGCTGAGGTATCAGTGTCACACCCCTGAGTCATTGTAGGAGGGGGCACATTGTTTTTAATACTCTCTAAAAACACTTCAAGTAGGAAGGGAGCTACTTTTTCAGAAAATAACTTCTAAATTCTGCCGTAATTCAATCAATACCTGGTGATTTATCGTTCTTTAGATGTTTGGTAGAGTGAACATTATTCAGTGAGTTAAAAAAACATATCTGTGGATTCCTGAGAGTACGTAGCGCTATACAATTTCTTGTAAAAACTGCTACATTAGTTTGCGATACATTTTTGGTCATCTGTAATAACACCATCAATGTTTAAATAATGGATAGTGTTATTTGTAGAAATAGGTTGAATTCTGTTCTCCCTCCTCAATCCATTTATTCCTAGAAGGTACCATGGCTGAAACATCAATCTGTTCCTTCTGGTGAGATTCTAGGGAGGAACATGGATTTCTGAACAGTTGATGAAATGTGCCTATGTTGAAATAATTATTTCACAGGTAATATCAAATATTTCCAATGAGCATCTTTACATGCAGTCCTCGACTGAGAAGTTTTCATATAGAAACACTGTACATACGTGTAGAATACTCATATTGTTAATAGTTTCTTCTGCCTATATCTTGCATATTACTTGCTTTATAAATCTCAATTCCTCAAAATGTCATTGGACACCGTACCATACTGTTTATATAGCCTAGTGATGAAGGTCAAGACACCCACTCAGTGGACTGAGCTTATGAGCGCTCTAAGCTTCCAACAAAGTATTCCACCGAGCTTAGTTCTTAATACCAGTATAACTGAAGCAACACTCCTCCAACCCTCTCTGTGAGACACCGGGGGACCTGGTGGATGCAGAGATCTCCCATGAGAATAGATAGGCCTGAACAGTAATCTCTTTCAAGGCAAATCTCGTTAATTAGAACTCATTAATCACTGGTGGGGAGGAGGATGGTGCTGCTACGCTACTCCTGCTGCTGCTGCTGGGTCAATACCCTCAATCCTCAGCCAGCCTGCTCTCTAATCAGGCTGCTTGGACTGCGCTAGCCCACGCTCTACTTACAGTGGTCGGGAATGCATCTGCTGAAATGGGACAGACAGGCAGGCACTTTATGGAGGGGCTGTATGATGGATTTGAACAATTATTTCACTTGAAGAATACATTGTCAAATACCGTTCTGTTAACACTCTTCAATACCGTGTAGGCCTATAACTATCCCCTGGTCTTCATTCCTAATATCATACAGTAGGAAAAGAAACACCAATTTGAGATTGGTTTATGGGTGTCCTATGCTCTACATATGGCTCTAGTGTGCACTTACTTTTCGGAGGGTGTCCATGGTGTAGCCCTGTTGTCCTTGAGGACCTAACACATCATCCTGTAGAGGGAACAATGACAGTGATTAGTAACAAAGACCATGTGTTGACCACTGTCTGTTGATGACAAACACACCTCTATGCACATTTCTTAAAATTACACTCAACCCCATATCACAGCATAGAAAGTGCATTTTTATTGAGGAAAAATGTGCTTTCTATGCCTGTGATATGTGGTTGTCCCACCTAGCTATCTTAAGATGAATGCACTAACTGTATGTCGCTCTGGATAAGAGCGTCTGCTAAATTAATCAAATATAAATGTCTTAGGTGAATTAGTTGACCATGATCTGATCGAGGCTAATAATGTTAGTTACATGTTCGGTTAAGATTTTTTTTAACATGTTGTGTTAACCATTAATTCTGAAATTTCTCTGAAATAATTCCAACACCTATGAAAATCATATCTAAAGATAACATTCTTAACAATGGGGATGATGTTTCCCTACATTGGGGACTACATGGCCAAAAGCAGTGTCCTATATAAATAATTACATAGGAAAGGAAAGAATGGTTCATCATGTTATAAGACCACACGTACACAGACACCATAATAACACCAGGTGCAAATGAAAGAGTTTGCAGCCATTTTCCACACTAAGACTCAATCTAACACCACAACTACTTCCTCTTTCAACTACATACCCCATACTTACATTGGACAAACACAGTGCTCATCTCCACACAAAGAAGTGAAAGGGTTAAGAGGCGATTCTGAAGTGATCAAAAGAGGAGGCATTAAGCGAGATGATGATTGATGATGAGTCAAGGTGTCGTTAAAGGGTAGAATCAGTTTTTCGGAAGGATAATCGGTCTTTGACGAGCAAGGGAGGCGCGCTACATTTAGATTGGAGTGCTGGAAGGTGTGTGTGGGGGGGGGGGGGGGGGTAGGATAAAGCACTGGGATAAGTGAATCATAGATTGGGAGGGAAGCCAGGTTTAAAAAAGGGGCATTTTGTACCATGCAACATGCTACTATTATTATACACATCCGACTCAGAAATATGCAACTTGATGTTATTTCAGGGCAGAGATGAGGGACTTGTAGCCTATACTGCTTATCAAAGGCTTCAGACTCTGATTGTGATTTAATTGGATAAATTAGATTCTACAACACCAAGCCAGTGCCAACTGATCATATGGCCTAAAACACACAGCTACTGTCTGACAGAAAATAGGTTCAAGTAGAGACAAACTCATAAGGAAAATATAATGATACTTCAGCCCTCTTCAACCCTACTACTGTTTGGATAAATTGAGAGACTACAAAAATGTTCAACTTATACAACAGAAGCATTGTGCTAGATATGCCAGGTCTCAATTGGTATTTGCAGGATGCCTTTCTACACAGCTAGGAGTTTCCTCTACTTGAATCCCTGATAGAGATTGAAACCGTGAGTTTGCCTACAGTTTATGGTAGAGTGGCCTTAATGTGCACGGATAAAAGATGCCCCTTTCAAACAAGATAGGTTCCGTCACAATAAGGAGCTATACAGTACAAAGGCCCTGTCCCAATAGCTCTAAAATGCATCCTTCCTTGAATCCTTCTGTAAGGTCATCCCAGTTCTGAGGGTTGGAATGATGGACGCAAACAGAGTAGTGACAACCTCAAGGACGGTATATCACAAAAATTCTCAATCTGAAATGAGGAGGGCATTGTTTTTCGGAATTGAAAGACGTGGAAGACAGAGACCTTTTAAAAGTATTGGAACGAGGCCAAAGCTGAAAAGTGGTAGGAGACGACAATCAGATCTGCCTGGGTAGTAGGAGGCTAGCAGCTAGGAGGCTGAGCTGTAGTCCAGCCCCAGTACAGTCCAGTACTCACACAGATGCCCTGGGCTCCGTAGGGCCGTCCGTCTGTGGCAGCACTAAAGACCAGAGAGCCTTGGCTGCCTGTGTGGTGCACGTCCCTAGAGCTACCGTAGTGAGAGGAGCTCAACGGGGCATAATTGGAATTATAGGACAGAGACAGGGCGTACTGAGCACCACATTATACATACAGGCAACACACACACACACATACAGCCAACACACACAGACACACACTTTAGTGGACATGCATTTCACCAAGTAGTAATGATTAATACAATAATGTAAATAATATTGTTAATGCTAATATTCCACATGCTTCAACAACATTTGTACATAGCATTAGTGGCAGCTTGTTTGCTTGTTACTCCAAACATACTGATACAACATAGACATGCTTAGGGAAACAATAATTTATATACAGTATCAGTCAAAAGTTTGGACACACCTACTCATTCAAGGGTTTTTCTTTATTTTTTAAAACTATTTTTCTACATTGTAGAATAATAGTGAAGACAACAAATCTATGAAATAACAAATATGGAATGATGTAGTAGCCATAAAAGTGTTAAACAAATCAAAATATATTTTATATTTGAGATTGTTCAAAGTAGCCACCCTTTGCCTTGATGACAGCTTTGCACACTTCTCTCAACCAGCTTCATGAGGTAGTCACTCGTAATGCATTTATACGGTATATACAGTACCAGTCAAAAGTTTGGACACACCTACTCATTCAAGAGCTTCTTTATTTGGACTATTTTCTATATTGGTGTGTGGTCCTCCTACTACGACTCGGGTAACCATGCAGCTTATTAGGCTACAGACAAAATAAGATGATGAACTTCACAGGGTGGTGAAAGTGCACGGTGATCTCAATAGTCCTTTCCAATAAATATCAAGGGTCTTATTCTGCTTGATATGGTGATCGATGCTTGACTGCCGTTTGACAAATACAAATATTCTCGCAATTATCCATAATAATCTCATCATGTAGAGAAGCCTACCTGCACAGCCTTATCTGTGATCCGTTGGCTAGAGCGCATGTGGCAATAATACAATAGTTGTTGTGACAAAACTATCAGAAGAGTTGAAAATGCGATGGAAACGTGTATTCAATACATTAACATTTTTGCGCATAAGTACATTTTGTGTGCACTAGGTCATCAGGCACTGATTGTTATCCGCAATAAGTCTGTTTGGTGGAAACACACTACTGGAGGGGAAAAAAATGCATATTTTCTTTATACAGATTCTAGAAAGTTAGCATGAAAATTTGTCACCAATTGGATGGAAACCCAGCTACTGATTATACCATGCTTCTTAGATAACATCATTGCAGCCACTTTTAAGGCTGCGTTCTAAAGGTGCCCACAGTAGCTGTGATGATGAAGTGGCCATTAAGAGTGTATACTGTAGCTTCCACCAACCTGTGCCATCTACGGCCCAAAGGAGAGACACTAAGGAACACCCCCCCCCCAGACTCAAGTCAGCTGGCGACACGCTATGGTCACCCTGGAGCCAGGGCTGAGGTCAATAGTCTGAAGGAACTGGACAGGTCATGAAGATGGATAATGAAACAGAAACACCACTATAATGTGGTTCATGAGGTTTCTGAATGGACGGTATGAGGTCATCTCAGCTAACACATGATCAAAGAAAAAAAAAGACCAAATAACAACCTAGGCTGTTAACACCATAACCACGTGATATTCTTACTCATGTTCCCACTCAAACAGATGTGATCTCTATCGTGGGATATGCCATTAAGATTGGCCATTAAGATTATTATCAATCATACCGAATTAAAAGTACATTGCTCATTAAATATTCGTCAAATACTCTACCTTTTCCATCTTCTTGGCCTCGATGTGGCGCATCACCTGGTCTCTCCAATCCACTGGTACCCTTGCTCCTGCTCCCGGTCCTCCTGGCCCGTCCAACAGCGAGTGCTCAGACTTCACCCTGGCATTGGGCCTTTTACTGGGGCTGATGTGCTGGTAGTTGAAGTCGCTGACCGACATGGTCCTCTCGGGCAGCTCATGGGGCTGTGGCCTGGCGGTGTGAGGCCTGGGGGCACAGGGCCCATCGATGCTGTAGGTGCGGGCCGACAGAGGCCTCTGCATGGTCTGGGCTATGGCCAGCGGCCCCCGGCCCAGGGTGTGGATGTCCCTGTACGTCATGTAGTCTCCCTCGGGAACCTGCATGCGCCGGGGGTCCCCCATAGAGGCCGTGGAGGAACTGCTGCTTTGCCTCTGAAGGGTGCTGCTCCGTGGCTGACCACCGGGGGGCAGGTGTCTCTCCTTAGCCCACATGTCACCAGGCTGCTTGGGCCCCATGGGCGGGCCTCTCTGCTGGGCCTGGTGGGGATATGGAGGGGCCTGGTTGCGGTTGGAGTAATTGGTGTTGGCCAGAGAGTGCTGGGGTGGAGGGAGGTAGCCCTGGTCGGGGGGGACGGGGGTCCTATGGGTCCACAGGCCTTCTTTGGGCAAGGCGCTGCTGGTGTACTGGACGTTGTACTGAGGCGGCGGGCCCATGGCCATGCCTGAGGGGACGGGGTAGCGGCCGGTGCTGACAGGAGGCTTTGAGGAGCTGGAGAGCAGGTCGGAGGAAGAGGCTGAGGAGCCGGGGTAGACCTGGAAGGGCTGGTCATTGAGCAGGGAGGCTGACTTGCTGCGGACGATGCTTTGACCCTGGGCCCCCGGTAAGGCTCCGGCCATCCTGCCCACTACTTCACCCTCGTAGGAGCCCCCCTCAGTGTCCAAGGAGTACAGCTTCATCTCCCCTGTCTCGATATTGGTGATGCTCTGAGCCTTGGCCACCGGGGACAGCTCCTCTGTGCTGCGAGACAGCGACATGTCACTGCTGGCCGTCACGCCCGCCGAAGCAGTCCGCACCACCGACGTGGCAGAGTCTAACCTCATGGGCGACACGGCCAATCCCTCACTGGAGCGGCCGTTAAAGTGGTCGCCCATCTGGTTGCCGTTCTCCATGTGGTCTGTAATGGGCGCCGTAGAGTTTTCGTTGTTATACGGCGGAGGCAAGTGGTGAAAGGCCTCCTTGGTGCTCGTGCCATTCTGACAGTCATCCAGTTGGACCCCCATGTTGTCCGTCTGCAGCGGCAGCTTAGCCACGTTCATGTTGATCTGGTCCCACTTGGTGTAGCCGTCGCCCATGCCGTTGTTGATGCCCTTCTTGATGAAGGCCAGCCTCTCCTCCATAGACAGGTCGTAGTCCCCCACAATCTTCTCTGGCTTGGACTCGTAGGACTGCTGGTTCTTCAGGAGGGCCTGCAGGGTAGTGTCTGGGCCGTTGCCGTTCTGGAGGAGAGGGGTGCTTACCTTCTGCTGATTCATGTTCTCATCCTCTTGCCTGGAACAGAAAGCATAACATAATGGTTTGTTGTTGTTGTCGTCGAGTGTTCAGGCATTCAGAGTATAAGCATGGCAGGAAATCCAACCCTCTTAGTTAGATCTAGTATGAACACATCCAAAGTTATTTCCTTAGTTGAGCCAACCTTTCAAATGAGAAAACCTTCACTGTTCTATGCTCCCTAGTGATCTTTTGATTAGGATGTTTAGAGCTTCTATTATAAAAGAAATCACATCCCTAATAGCAAGTAAATCCCACCCTCCATTCTCAAGAAACCCTGAGAAAAACTAGACTTCACCCACCTGCTCTTGGGTAGAAAGGGCATCTTGGCCTCTCTCTCGGGGGGTGCACAGGGAGTTGTCCTGACTGCTGTCCGTGGTCAGAGACACCGAGTCCGACATGCGTGACGGGGATGAACAGTTGCTGTTGTTCTGATTGCTGTTGGCCACTGTCTCGTCCAGCAACGAGTCAGCGTCTTTGCCGTCATCTGTCCAACCAAGACAGGAGAACTCGGTCAGTGTGTACACATTCAAAGTTACCAAGCTGTGTACACTGAGGGCGCATGATGTAATCAACTTGCCAGTAGTTACATAGTTGTAGAACCATCTAACCGTGTACTACTTCTAGCAGTTGTTAATCCTAAAAGGAGCCATGTGTCTGCCGTGGTACCTTTTTTGTCTTTACTAAGTGCCACCACTTTGGGCTGGTTGATGGAGATCTCAATGAGAGGAGGTCTCATCTCCGCCATCTTCATCTCCTCCTCAGATGAAAGCTCCTCAGAATCCTGCAGAGAAAAAGACTTGACACAAACGACCACAAAATAAATGTGCAAGAGTCATAATGTGTATGGCCAGTGAGGTGTGATGTGTAGCACCGTTCAGAGTAGCGTACCTCCAGGGTGTCCTCGTGGTTCATGGTCTTGGTATTGTCCGAGGTCCGGAGTGAGGTCTTCTGGGAGGTGTAGGATTCAGAGGTCTCCAGGGGTACTGTGGAGTCCTGGACACAGACAGGTGCTTTGAGCTCCATCTCTACTGGCTTGCCATTGGCGCGGGGGACCTCGATCACCTGGTCAAAACCCCAAACCAACAAGACGGTTATATAAAGCAGACTTGTTTCTGATACAGAGTTATTATTAGGTTGTTGTTGTTATGTCATTTGTTACCCATCTAACTTGTAATTAGGTGGCAAGTAAATGTTGGACAGAACTGTAATAAAGTGTAACAGTGAATTAATGTACAATAGGCTCATTGGGATCCCTTCGATTTCCAATAAAATATGTTTATATGCAAATACTTGTGAAACCATACACCACGTGAAGCAGTCTTAATTTTATCTTTATTATTATTTTCCAATACAACACACTGTATCCAAGTTGTTTGTTGCCTGTGTGTGTGTGTGTGTGTGTGTGTGTGTGTGTGTGTGTGTGTGTGTGTGTGTGTGTGTGTGTGTGGGTGTGTGTGTGTGTGTGTGTGTGTGTGTGTGTGTGTGTGTGTGTGTGTGTGTGTGTGTGTGTGTGCACATCTGCCAGTGTTTACAGACAATAGGCTCAACCTTGACTCCCACGTCCTGCACTCCCACATGGATCCGCTCATTAGGTTTGGCATCCTTCCCCGACTCTTCGCCCGACTCGTCCTCCTTCAGCCTGTGAGCGATAGACTGGGCCGTCTTCACCATGTTCTTCAGCTCGTCTGGGTACGGTGTCGGGTAGCGCTTCAGGTTGCCCTCCTAAAGAGACATGCACACGTGAGAGAAAAAAAACAAAAAAACAGTGAACCAGGAGCGTTCCTGAGGGGGTGGGGAGAGGGACTTGGGTGAGGGACTTGGGTGAGGGAGGGGGAGCAGTTGAGCTCGGTTGCCAATGGAGGTGACACTGCTGCTCCTCAGTCAAAATGACAGCTTGAGAGGCGGTGTGCCTCTTCCAAGCAGGCCCGTCCTCCCAGTCTGCTGGAGAGGCACTGCAGCCAGCCAGCCATATTGGAGACTGTGTGAGACTGTGTGAAACACCACAATTGGTTTGAAAGAAATTATTCAGAACCTCCTCACTATGAAATGCAAGCAGCTTCCATTTCAGTGTGAGACAATAGACATTGGACAACTGGACATTCCTTAGAGACTCCGGTACAGGCAGTAACAAGCAGACATCTCTCTTTAATACAAGGGAAGAGGGGAAGGCCAATCTGTGATAGGTAATGTGGCTGTGGCTTGAAGCCTTCTGATACATAAGGTGACTCAACAGACCTAGATTTTACATTCTAACAGGAGACAGCAACTAAAAAAAACCTTGCTTTTACACCAGAAAGCCCATTTGTATCCCTTGCCATAGTGTTTCAACAACCTTGACAACTTAGTAATGAGGACTGTGTAATGTGCGTAAGCATTGTGAGTACAGAGCAAGGTTGTTTGACCCTCATTTTCCTCGCACACAAACTGGACATCGTTTTTCATATACTTTCATTAGCTCACATTTGCATAATATCACCCTCTGACACTTTGCCAACCAAACTCGCTACAATCTACAACACAGTGAGGAAAGAGAGGTGTGTGCATACTGTGTACACAAGTGTGTGTGTATCAGCGTGTGTGCATTTATGTACGTAAGCGGGTGCCTCTCGCTGTCTGTAAGTGTGTGTATGTGCGGGCTGAGTACTGACCCGCGGAGGCGTCTCCCTCTCATCCTTGTCCTCGTCACACTCGAAGGCCACCTGGGCCCGCTGCTTCCTCTGCTCCTCCCACAAAGAGGGGTTGAAGCTCTCACTGTCAGAGTTAGGGATGCCTGAGGAGACACACACCACACATCCTCTTTCTAGCTGCACAAACCTTTATGCAGTATTCCAATTACATTTGTTACGCATACATCTAGAGATAAAATAAAATAATTGAATAAAATGTTATCAAACCTTACCACAGTTATATACCACTAATTAACACATTCTCAGTTTTGTAAATGTATATTTGTGTTATCAATACCACTTTACATCCAAACATGGTTGTGTGAGTTAAGTTAATAGAGTATTAAAAATACAGGTGAGAATTCTGTTTGTTTTTGACAACTTAGCTCAGTCATTATTTCCGGACCAGTTCTCTCTAAGCCTGGGCTGTGTTTGAAGCCAAGTTTCCACTTCAGAGCAGTACAAAAGTTGTGTTGCTCGGAAACAGGTTAAGACTTTTTAATCTCACCCCCTCCTGAATCCATTTAGTTTCAATTTTGGAGATTTGCCTCTGTTCCCGGCCAACAATGAGAGCTTGTTTCAGGCCCAAAATGTTCAAAGCACCGACATTCCAATTAAGGGGCTGACTAGATCTGGCGGGTGCCCCAAAAACAAATTGGAACGCAATAGCAGTAAATTGATAAAAGATTCACAATTTCCCCTCCAAGGCCTAGCACCTGTAAGCTGCAGTATCCTCTCCCAAAAGGAGGTCAGAGTGAGAGGAAGAGCGAGCAGCCATGCTAACCGATGTAATAGTAGTGCCCAAGGTAACATATGTAGAGAAGGAGGGGTAACGGATTGTGTTTCTACCCCCCCTCCTCCTCCTCAGATAAAGGAGATAAGGTGGCCTACACAACAACCATCCAAGACAATCACTTCCTGGTTGCCGGAATCACATGATCAAATTTATGACTGGAGGAAGATAAAGAATGATATTGAAATATGATCATTGTGGTAGCGATTACACTGGAAGTTTGGCACTGAAACAACACAATCAGCCTGGAATTTGGTAGGATGTGACCGACCTCAGTGGTGGCCCAGTTATTATAATAATATAATAATCTGCCATAGATAGACTAATGAAATAGGAGGGGAAACATGACATTTGTGTATCTAAACACATACTATATAGATCAGTGATCACCACAGGGAGAGATGTATTGTAAAGGTGTTAGAACAGGACCTAGCCCATAGATAGTAGGTCTTTGTATTAGTTTAAAACTCCAGATTGTCTAGTACTCACAGTCCTCTGTCCTGGTCTGCTGGGGGAACATGTAGTTGGTCAGAACCGTCTTGTTTGTCTCTGGATCCTCCTCCTTCTGCAGAGGGATGAGAGGCTTCGACTGTGGGGGAGGGGAGAGAGAGTGGTATAATAAGACATGTTGAATATCCCGATGGCTTTTGAAAACTGTCATGAAACAGTCACAGGAATCTTTCATGAATAGGTCTACATATTCACTGGTGGAAATCATCCATTTAATTTGGTTTCCAGGTACACTAAGGGCTTTGGACAGTAGCATTAGGAGATGATCAGAGCTCTATTTCCCTGGAGGAGGGAAAATTAGGCCTTCCTCAGCCTGGCTTGACTTCAACCAGAGACATCCGGGTTGATTATTAAACTCTGTAGTATGTGTGTGTGTGTTACTGACTGTGTTGGGCAATTAAACCACAGTAGATAACAATCGATAAGAAGCCCAGCTGGCAGGAGCTAACCCCCGTTCACATCATTACCACAACCTCCTAATTAAAACCCACTGGGGAAGAACTGGGCCTGTAATCACAAAGTGTGCTGATCTAGGATCAGGTCTCTCCTTTCTTACTGATTATGATTAGAAAGGCACAAACGATGCTAGATCAGCACCCTTACTACTCCAACGCTTTGTGAATACGGGCCCAGGGCTGCAATTAAAACATCAACTCTTCTGAAAAAGTGGACTGCTGGACTAACGTGCCCATCCAACCTATATTCAATCAAAACACGTCTCTTTGTTTTAAGGAGAGCCTCTTTCGCTCTCCGGTCTCTGGTCAAATCCTCTCAGCACAGTGAGTGGTCAATGGTTGTTAGCTTGGGGCTTTGGAGAAAGGCCCTCCATGCAATATGGTGTGTGGAATTAGATACCGTGGAAGTGTTTTATTGGGTTTAAGCTGTGTTTTGACAGGTTGTACTGTGTCCAATGGGATTAGTCTGAGGCTGACGGGAGCTGCTGGTTGCACAACTACACTTGGCCGCTCTTGAACCCCCGAGAAACAGTTACTGTAAGGGTGCCAACTGTGCCAAATGTTTCATTAAACCATTTGAGGAGCGGAGAGACAAGGAAGTGCACTGCCGTCCACACGTTTGAGAGCAGCTTAGTGGCCACTCGTGTGTGTGTGTGTGTGTGTGTGTGTGTGTGTGTGTGTGTGTGTGTGTGTGTGTGTGTGTGTGTGTGTGTGTGTGTGTGTGTGTGTGTGTGTGTGTGTGTGTGTGTGTGTCAGATACTCAATTACAGCTCTCCCTCCCACTCATACCATTCTGATGACACTCGAGGGAGGATTTTGAAATAAGAGGGTCATAAAACAACAAGCACCTCGACGCTCCATACAAACAATGAGTAAGTTTACGTGCAGACTAATAATTAGATATTAAACTGATAGTAGACAGATTATGCAATAGTCATGTAAACACCTTACTCTGCTTATCTTAATCGGCGTTAAGGTCTAAATCGAAGTAAGCATTCGCCGATTAAAACACCTGGTTTCCTGAACAATGTTTCAAATTAGGACATGTAAACGTTAATCGGTGTTCCAGCTGTGTATTTGATCTGTGCATGTGCTAGCAGCAGCCGAACGAGCCTCCCTCTTTAGTGCAAGTAAAGTGTGTTCAGAACAACTAGAAGTTGTTTTTCACATACAAACTTTACAACTAGAAGTTGTTTTTCACATACAAACTTTATATGTTTGAACTAAGAATCAAATATCCTTCCCAAAAATAAAATGTTCACCTTGGTAGAACGTTTGTTTTGCTTGGTGATTTTCTGCATTTTTAAAGTGCCATCAGGTAGCCTGATTTCAGATATGTCCATGTAAACAGAATTATTAGGGAAATCGTTCTTCTTGCAAAGCATGTAAACGTTTTAATCAAACTATTATATTAATCTGACTAGCCACAATAATCACATTATTGTGTGCATGTAACCACACTCACTAAAGAGATTTCCCTACCAGTAAAGAAATAGCCTGTATGAAAAACAGAATAATGCCCTGAAAGCCCCACAGTGAAAACCAAGAGGCTGTGTACACACCTGGTTCTCAGACAGCCACATAGCAGTCATCTGGTTAAGCTTGGTGAAGCTGTAGGGAAGGTTCCTCAATCTGGACAGAGAAACACAGAGAAAGGCGTTATAGTAAAAGTCATGAAGCACATTACCGACCTCAGAAAGATATGGGACAGATCTCAACTGACAAATAAAAGTAATGCCCATGACCATGTTTCTGTATCCATAATGACTGTAACCACACTTACTTGAGAGATACTGCCGTCCGATATTAAGAATGGCCCAAAACTTTTGAGTACCATGTCTAACATCTATAGGACAACTTTCTAAAGCGCACAGAGAATCAGATAAGCCTACAATACATTTTGAACAGGTAGGAAACATCGCGTTGTGTCTCCGACGCCAAAGTGGAGAGTGCAAAACGAGTGGTCCCAGGGTAATAAACGGGTCTCTTCCTCTCTATAAAAACTGGAGGATGGGAACTTAATTCCAGCAGGCTGCAGGGTTACTGCCGTGTCATGGTAAAATCTATTTAGTGCTTCTGTTAGCGAGTGGAAAGGCCATGGCCACTGTGTCTCTTTCTAGGGCACTGCCTGGAAAACCCCCTGGAAATAACCTCCATCAGGAAGGAATTGGGGTTTTGTGAGTGTCTTAAATCAATCTACTTAATCTTCCTGGTCCAAACTTAGGCTTTAATTCCTGTATCATTATGCACCAATGATTAACTTTCATGATGTGTGTGTAAGTGTGTGCATGTGTGTTCGTGTGCAAGGTGGGGGAATGCATTCTGATTCTGATATTTTCTCTATTGTTGACACACACGGCCCGGCCCGTGTGTGTGTGTTTTTAGTGCCTTATATAATCCACTTTGGTGGCGGGCGCAGCAGAGGGAGATTGCTCTGGTGCCAGCGCTGGTTCCAATAAGCTGGATGGACATGTTTTACAAGGCACATGTGGCAACGGTAGCATGGCTTTGCACAACAAAGGGAGCAGCTGGGAGACTGCTGACATTTTAACTACTGTGTTAAACTAGTCTGTAGACTACTGGAGCGCTCTAATGAAACGCTCTGAGAACACCAGAAATAATTAATCATATTGAATTGACTGATGTTTACGGCGATATGCAAGAAAAAGAGTTGTGTCGATTAAAGTTTGGGTTAGCAGTGTTTCCCCCAGGAATTCTTTCTGCTGCAGTTTTAAAGCAAGTTTCCTGCAATTGTACACATTTTGCCATGGTTTATGCTGTGATCTTGTTCTATATGTTTTATTCTTCCTTACTGTCTTGTTTTTATTTTGCTGGTTCTTAGTTCTAAATTATGAAAATATATTACTCCATTATCTTTTCGATATACTTTATATCAGGTTTTAGACTTATTTTTTGGATTGGCAGTAACAATTTAGCAGTGGCGTCCAGGACATAAAATGTACTTTTTGGTCCACCAGCCACTCAGTCTTTATCAGACAAAAAGAGTCTTTATCAGACAAAAATAGTCTTTATCAGAGGGCGGAGGGGTTACCGTGGAAACGCAACTTGAAACACTTTTGTGCCTGTGAGACTGACATGCTGACTAGGCCGGCTATGCAGGTACACCATCGTGTGCATGTTGATTTTGTCCACCCACACCAGACGCGATCAGGTCACGCAGGTTGAAATATCAAAACAAACTGAACCAACTATAATAATTTGGGGACAGGTCGAAACGCATTAAACATTCATGGCCATTTAGCTAGCTTGCTGTTGCTAGCTAATTTGTCCTGAAATGCACAAGGTCCTCTAGTCTGATGATTAATCCACAGAGACAAAAGGGTAAACCTAGTAATCTCCCCTCCATCAGTTTACTTCTTCTTTGGACTTTATATGGCAGTTGGCAACCAACTTTAAAAGTGCATTATCACCACCGACTGGAGTGTGGACCTCAGTTCAGCTCAGTATATGTTCCTAAGAACCAATGAGGAGATGAGAGAGGCTGGACTTGCAGCGCATCAAGCGTAAAAAATAGAACCAAGTTCTATTTTAGTGCCTGGCTACACAGACGCTTGTTAATGCGCAAGATCAGTTTGGATAACCTGATTGAATAACATGACCGTGTACATTTATTGTGCAACGCTCACGCCATGAATGCTTCATGCATTTATACCTGTCCCCAAATTAATATAGGTGGTTCAGAGTTATATTATATTTCAACCTGCATGTCTGGTGTGGATGGACAAAATCATTAACATGTACGCAATGGCGCAAGAGCATGCCCGGTCTAGTCAGCTTGTAGTAGAAGCACTGTCTCCTCTTTCCTAGCAGTTGAAACTCAAACATTGAAAAACAACCTAGCTTGTGAACAAAACAATGTGAATAGCCAAGAAACACAAGGACAAAGTTTCACTTAAGTAGACTTTTGTTTCAAGTAAATTAGACCAACTTTCATGACTGCGCAGCGCTTCGAAAAAATTATCTTTCACTCAGCTATTCATGTGTACACAGCCCCTAGACAGGCAGTGTTGCAGCGCGAGTCGGAAGAGACTATATAGGATTTGTAGTTCTTTGACTTTGTGAGATTAAATTAACCAGCTATGAAACAAAATGGCAGAAATACTTTGAAAGCCTCTACTGCAGCATTTATTTTACTATAAATGTGATCATAATTGACTATTTTTATTCACACATATGAGTTAGATGTTCGCACTGTGGAGCCCTGACCACCCACCAACTTCGCTGGTAAAATAGACATCTTACCATCTTGCCAAAATCTACCTGCATTTGGCAGGTGGCTGGTGTTCATTTTAGGACTTGGGGGCATCTGCTAAATTAATATAGGGGAAACACTATGTGATGCTGTCAAGTTTGGAGAGAGAGAGAGCAAGAGAAAGAGAGGAGGAGCATAGCCTCTCCTGCAGTGTATGTGACTCCTCATTCAACTCTGACAAATCTGTTACCTTACGCTGATAGTACTACTGATTAACTTGCAATCTACAGTATATGCCAATATTTTCAACAATGCCTCTACACATTTGTTACCCCTGTGTTATGGTGATTCATGTTCCCCTGTATTATCTGGGATAAGGGGTGTAGCAGGGTGGAGATGGGGGTGACGGGGGTGTGACAGGGGAGAAAACAGAAGTAAAAGGGGGAGAGACAGGAGAAACATAGGAGTACAGGGGAGTGAGACGGATGAGTTGCCCCAAACTAATCATAAGATTAGCCAACCATTGTAAATTAAAGAGGCATCATCAAATCTGGTCTCCTGCCTGTCTGGCTGCTCTTCAGATTGCATCAACAATCTGACTGGACTGCCACAGGGCTGAGACTTGGGGGAGAGAAAGGCGGAGGCTAGACTCACTTGTTGTCGCTGAGATTGATGACCTTGAGCTTGGTCATGTCTCCCATCTCCTCAGGTAGAGACTCCAGCTTGTTGGAGTGCAGGAACAGCACAGTGGCACTCTTCCAGCTGCCCATCTGGGTGATGTGGGGAGGAGAGAGAGAGAGGGCGAGCGAGACCAGGAGACATCAGCACACAGCTGAGGCTGGACACAATAAATTGCCGTATGCGCACCCACGCATGCACACACACACGCATTCATGTTTTATAAATAAGCAAACATTAGCACAGCGTGCACACAATAACACCAACACCCACTGACACACACACAGTGTTTGACCCCCATGCTCACCTCTGGGGGCAGCTGTGTGAGGAAGTTGTGGTCAGCGGCAAAAGTGCGTATGCTGACACACTGTCCAATGGAGGAGGGCAGAGCCTCGATCTCGTTAAAACTACAGTCAAGCTCATCCAGGGCTGCCAGACTATAGAGAAAGAAGAGGAGGAAGAAACAGGGGGAAAAGAGGAGGAGGGCTTTTCATTTAGGACAACTAAACAGAGTTTATATCTCATTGATTCCAGAGGCATTTTTTCGCAAGGGGCGAGAGGGTTTTATACCACAGTGGGGGAAGAGAGTCCTAAAAAAGTATTTTTCCTGCTCGAACTAGCCAACATTCCAAGGAATCTTCTGACTAACTGTCAGGTTCCAATATCGTCTAGGACTGCACTATACGGCATATGACCCTTTATGAAGAAAAAAAAGGGAAAAAAAAGAGTGAAAGATACTCGCTGGAGAATAGAGGTTACTCTACATCCGAGACTCTTCCAGATCTGGTTCTCATTATTCTGTTTGGAGTTTGGCTCAGGAATATGCAAGCCAGCATTCTCTGAATATATCTGGGGTTGCTATTCCAGCATTCATTTAAAAATACATACTGTGCATAAATGATTCACGTGGACCTGAATTTAAGATGGAGTTGAGCCAGAGTTTTCCCTCCTGGAATCCAATGGGAGGTCTGGTGTTAAAATAAGGACAGGTACAATGATACCCAATATCCTCTTAGCTGGAGCAACAACAGACCAGATCAGGGCCTTATTGGCATCTCAGAGAAGGAGTGCTGATCTAGCATTAGTTTAGCCTTTTAGATCATAATGAATACAATTATATGGACAAGGGAATCTGATCCTCGATCGGCACTCCTACTCAGATGCTTTGTGAATTCGGGCCCAGGCCTATATCCGCGTCATAAAAAATTCCAACATTAACTGAAATGGTTGGCCAAGGTCAGTTAGAATAGTTTTTATCAACTGCAGACAGGGCTCTAAAGCGCGACCATTTTGGTCACATATGCTACTACATATTTTTCTGTGCCCTAAAGATAAAAGCGAGCACAGATTTGTTACTGTCATGGTTGCACCATTACGAAAGCGAAAACAGATTGCTTCTAGCATAAAACAGATACAAATATACACAATATATACAAACATATGTGGACACCACTTCAAATTAGTAGATTTGGCTGTTTCAGCCACACTAGTTGCTGACAGGTGTATAAAATTGAGCACACAGCTATGCAATCTCCATAGACAAACATTGGCCTTACTGAAGAGCTCAGTGACTTTCAACGTAGCACCGTCATAGGATGAGTCTGTTCCTCAAATTTCTGCCCTGCTAGAGATGCCCCGGGCAACTGTAAGTGCTGTTATTGTGAAGTGGAAACATCTAGGAGCAACAACAGCTCAGCCATTAAGTGGTAGGCCACACAAGCTCACAGAACAGGAATGCCTTTTGTCCTCGGTTGCAACACTCACTAGTGACTTCCAAATTGTCTCTGGAAGCAACGTCAGCACTAGAACTGTTCGTTGGGAGCTTAATAAAATAGGTTTCCATGGCAGACCAGCCACACACAAGCTTAAGATCACCATGTGCAATGCCAAGAGTCGGCTGAAGGCATGTAAAGCTCATTGACATTGGGCTCTGGAGCAGTGGAAACTTGTTCTCTGGAGTGATGAATCACGCTTCACCATCTGGCAGTCTGACGGACGAAACTGGGTTTGGTGGATGCGAGGAGAATGCTACCTGCCTGAATGCATAACGCCAATAGTAAAGTTTGGTGGAGGAGGAATAATGGTCTGGGGCTGTTTTTTATGGTTCGGGCTAGGCCCCTTAGATCCAGTGAAGGGAAATCTTAACACAACACTATACAATGGCATTCTAGATAATTCTGTGCTTCCAACTTTGTGGCAACAGTTTGGGAAAGGCCCTTTCCTGTTTCAGCATGACAATGCCCCCGTGCACAAAGCAAGGTCTTTACAGGAATGGTTTGTCGAGATCAATGTGGAAGAACTTGACTGGCCTGCATAGAGCTCTGACTTCAACCCCATCGAACAACTAAATTGGAACGCCGACTGTGAGCCAGGCATAATCGCCCAACATCAGTGCCCGAACTAACTAATGCTCTTGTGGCTGATTGGAAGTCCCCGTAGTAATGTTCCAACATCTAGTGGAAAACCTTCCCAGAAGAATGGAGGCTGTTATAGCAGCAAAGGGGAACCAACTCCATATTAATGTTCAGAATTTTGGAATGAGATGTTCGACGAGCAGGTGTCCACATACCTTTGGTCATGTAGTGTATATTTTTTTATTTGTGGGAATACTTGGATTTGGGAAACTATTTCCTGAATTAAATACATGTTCAGCTGATTTTACAGTCCTAATTATTGATTTTTTTACAAAATAATTTTTTAAACACTTGCCGGATGGTTCTGGACTGCGGGTCGACTGTTGCCAATCTCTGCTCTTGTCATGCCCTGACCATAGAGAGCTGTTTATTTTCTGTGTTGGTTGGGGTGTGATAGTGACTAGGGTGGGTCATCTAGGTGATTAGTGATTTATGTTGGCCTGGTATGGTTCCCAATCAGAGACATCCGTTTATCGTTGTCTCTGATTGGGGATCATATTTAGGCAGTAATTTCCCCATTGTGCTTTGTGGAATCTTGACTATGGATAGTTGCCTGTTAGCACTATTATTTAGCTTAATGTTTCGTTTGGTATTTTGTTGTTTTTGTTCGGTGTTCATTTAATAAAGGAAAATGTACGCCTACCACGCTGCACATTGGTCTACACCTTATAACGATCGTGACAGATCTATAGCAACTGAGTAAAGAGAGGAATCTGAGTCCGCTTCTCAGAAGTCAAGACAAGGGACAAACAATAGCTTGGGTAACCGACGACAATATTGGTCAAAATGTAAAACAAATGTAATGAAATGCAAGATGATTAAATACATTTAATCAGTATGCTTTACAATCCTGGTTTGGGATAAAACCACAGTTCCCCTTGAAATCACATTCATCATCCTACCCAGAAGCTTTTCCTAATCTGGGACCAGGAAATATAAATTAACAAACAGGGTAATTGGCAACGTTTGGAAACAAAAAACAAAAACAACTAAAATGGACCAGAAAGGAAAAAATTATTAAATTATAACTTTGTCAATCTTAAAACATAGATAAAGCATAAACTAAGTGGCCATTTTAAAACAGTCAATCTTGAAATGCTAGTTGGCTACCCCACAAAATATGTTGTAGGATTAAAATCAATTTGTTGCTCCATATGAATGATCACATCTATAGTGAGAGGTCAGAGATCAAGTGTTAACCCCCGCCTGTAATGACTGTGTTACCAGGGGCATAATCGCTACTCCAATTCTGTTGCAAAACATAACTTCAAAGGAACAAAATGGAATGGGAAGGGACCTACCCACATTTTCCCAATAAACACTTGTTTTAGTGGCAAAACTGTTTGGCAATTGATCACACCCCTGGCAGCATCAGTCAATCACCAATAGCTGGCCTCCTCACCTGTCATAAATCGATGAGTGTTGGCCAAGCAGAATTAAACAGGGGCTTTAATCTGTCAATACGGTATTCGGAGGTTCCTCAGGTCAGGACTACCATTGACTCCATTCACAATGGAGGAGCCAGGCTTAGATCACTCACCTATATAATTGGGACTCAATCGTCTCATATCTGACGCGTTTGTAGAAACAGGTCAATTAATCAAACCTAGCTCTACATTGGTGTACTGTACTGCAGCGTTCTGTGATATGTCTGGATGATCAAGATGATCAATGCAAACCAATCCGGGTGGGTTTAGTTGTTTAAAACCTATAGCTTTAATTGTACTCACCCTCCAACGGAGTCTGGCAGATACATGAGCTGGTTCTCGTCCACTTTTAGGGCGGTTAGTTTCTTCAAGGAGCCTGAGGGGGAAGGAACAGGGAGAAAGAGGGGGAAGGAACAGGGAGAAAGAGGGGGAAGGAACAGGGAGAAAGAGGGGGAAGGAACAGGGAGAAAGAGGGGGAAGGAACAGGGAGAAAGAGGGGGAAGGAACAGGGAGAAAGAGGGGGAAGGAACAGGGAGAAAGAGGGGGAAGGAACAGGGAGAAAGAGGGGGAAGGAACAGAGAGAAAGAGGGGGAAGGAACAGGGAGAAAGAGGGGGAAAGAGGGGAGCATGAAAGAGAGAGAAGTCAGCGAGAGGGGTGTTAGAGAGAGATGGAGAGAATAAGAGAGAGGTAGGAAGACAGAGAGAGAAAGATAAATAGTGCATTAGGCTACAGCACACAGATACTGATTCTGATTCTCAGCTGCATCACCTAAAGAGGAGTATCCTTTACAGTTACGCAACAGATGAATTCATACCACCATCTGGTTTATGTAACTAGTTTATGACCATAGATTGGGGCCGAATAAATTGCAGACTGACTCCAACTGTATGCAATGCTTTATCTTATTTGATGGGAAAGCAGAGCATGCCCTGTATCTCTTTTTTTCAGAGTGACACCAACATATCATACCAAGAGGCAGTGCTTACACTGCAGTAATTTAGCTGTGCCGCTGCGCCATGACAAAATCATTGCGCCACGCAAATAAAATATGGAACATCAGAAAATATTTATAATGCAGGGCACTTTGAATTATATTCAAAGCACACTCAAATTACGAGAGTTATAGGGTGGGAATTACCAGAATCGAATACAGGGGTACTCAACCTATGTGGTCCAGAGCCTTCTGGTTTTCTGTTCTACCTGACAATTAATTGCACACACCTGGTTTCCCAGGTCTAAATCAGTCCCTGATTAGAGGGGAACAATGAAAAACATGCAGTGGAACTGGCTTCGAGGTCCAAAGTTAAGTTTGAGGGGAATATAGGCTGCACAAATAGGCTACATTTATTTAGTAGAATCAAGTTTACCAGCCGCACTGGTTTACACTTTATATGGCCTGCGTATGTTCTAATGAACGAAAGCCTAAATTCATATAATAATTAACTGATTTATCGAAAACAAATAGGCCTACCTGCTTGCACTTTGTGCAGCCTGTGTATCCATCTACTGTGTTGTTGTCCTTCCAAACTGGGGATTTCACTTGTGCAGCACCTGATTCCACGAAGGTGTTGTAGCCTATTCGCTTATCATAAACTTTCTTTTTATTTCTCCTGTTAGGCCTACATTAGCCACTTTCGTGTGAGCTAGGCTATCCAGATAAAGTAAACTTGACAACAAGTCGTATTCTCACGTGGAGAGGGGGAACATAATCTCTACGTGTGTACAAATTAGAATGTTTTAGCACCACACAAATAAGGGACAGTTCCCGACTCCACACACTCTCAATGCGTAGCTGGCTGGTAGCCTTATGTCTGCCTCGCCACTCACAGAATAGAATTCACAACACAATGTAACACAATAAGCTCCTGGGTTTTTTTAGAAGTGGAGGAGAGATTGTTTTTGTAAGAAGTATTGACATGTCGAATGCACCAAGTGCATAAACTACTAGCACACCCATTCAAACCCCACATGACATGCCACCAGAGGTCTCTTCACAGTCCCCAAGTCCAGAACAGACTATGGGAGGCGCAAAGTACTACATAGAGCCATGGTTACATGGAACTCTATTCCACATCAGACAAAATGATGCAGCGTTGAAGCTGAACACAGTGGCCTCCATCATTGAAACCAAGATTGAACTCTTTGGCCTAAATGTCAAGCGTCATGCCTGGAGAAAACCTAGCACCATCCTTACGTTGAAGCATGGTGGTGGCAGTATTATGCTGTGGGGATGTTTTTTAGTGTCAGGCACTGGGAGACTAGTCAGGATCGAGGGAAAGATGAATGGAACAAAGTACAGAGAGATCCTTGATGAAAACCTGCCCCAGTGCTCAGGAACTCAGACTGAGGCGAAGGTTCGTCTTCCAACAGACCATTAGCACACAGCCGAGACAACGCAGGAGGGGCTTCGGGACAAGTCATTGACTGTCCTTGAGTGGCCAATCCAGAGCCAGGACTTGAACCCAATTACACATCTCTGTAGAGACCTGAAAATAGCTGTGCAGAGACGCTCCCCATCCAACCTGACAGAGCATGAGTGGATCTGCTGAGAAGAATGGGAGAAACTCCCCAAATACAGGTGTGCCAAGCTTGTAGGGTCATACCCGAGAAGACTTGAGGCTGTAATCGCTGCCAACAATGTACTGAGTAAAAGGGTCTGAATACTTATGTAAATGTGATATTTATTTGTAATTCATTTGCAAAAATGTCTAAAAACCATTATAGGATTTTGTGTGTAGATTGATGAGAAAAAAAAGGATTTATTCAATTTGAAAATAAAACTGTAGCGTAACAACATTTTGAAAAAGTCATGGGCTCTGCATACTTTCTGAATACACAGTATATTTGAGCCATTCATTCCAGAAGGAAATTATATTACAGACAATATTTCTCTTCACTTCAGAATAACAACCAACCTGTTCATTAGACACACAATAGCTGGCACGACAGATGCAGTGGCCCTATGTCTGGTCACTGGGCATACATCAAACAGACTTTATTATGGGGTAAAGAGATGGGCACTTAGTGTGTGTATGTTTGTGCATGCATATTTGTGTCAGTCTCTCGGTGTGTGTGTCTGTGTGAGTGTCAGTATTTGTGCCAGTCTGTGGGTGTGTGTGCGCGCGTGTGTACGTAGCTGCTCACCTATGGATCCGGGCAGCTGTGTGAGTGCATTGTTAGAAAGCAGTAGGTCCTGCAGGCTCTCACAGCCACAAATCTGCTCGTCCACCATCTCCAGGTTGTTCTTGGAGACGTCAAGGTAGGACAGCTGCTTCAGAGTGCCTAGCATCTGGAGATCACACACGGGTATGAATACAAACACACAGGGGCACAGACACGCGCAAACACACACACAGAATCCTTTATTAAATTACGTTCCATTGAGATAGTCATGTCTTTTGTGTATTTTTCCTTTCTAGATATTGTTTACTGTTTTTGACAAATCTCTAAGGTCCCCTTGAAAGTACAAATGAGGTGGGATTAGCACTAGGCTATATATAGGGCATTGATCTCTACTGAAATGAGAAACAGGGAGGTTTGAGGCTGACGGGGCTAATTCAACTTGGAATTACATCGAGGGATTAAAACAGTCACAGGAATACCCCTGGCCGGCCCAATTTGAACATAGGAATACCCCTGGCCGGCCCAATCTGAACACAGGAATACCCCTGGCCGGCCCAATTTGAACACAGGAATACCCCTGGCCGGCCCAATTTGAACACAGGAATACCCCTGGCCGGCCCAATTTGAACACAGGAATACCCCTGGCCGGCCCAATTTGAACACAGGAATACCCCTGGCCGGCCCAATTTGAACACAGGAATACCCCTGGCCGGCCCAATTTGAACACAGGAATACCCCTGGCCGGCCCAATTTGAACACAGGAATACCCCTGGCCGGCCCAATCTGAACACAGGAATACCCCTGGCCGGCCCAATCTGAACACAGGAATACCCCTGGCCGGCCCAATCTGAACACAGGAATACCCCTGGCCGGCCCAATCTGAACACAGGAATACCCCTGGCCGGCCCAATCTGAACACAGGAATACCCCTGGCCTGACCAATCTGAACACAGGAATAGCCCTGGCCTGACCAATCTGAACACAGGAATACCCCTGGCCGGACCAATCTGAACACAGGAATAACCCTGGCCGGACCAATCTGAACACAGGAATACCCCTGGCCGGCCCAATTTGAACACAGGAATAACCCTGGCCGGCCCAATTTGAACACAGGAATAACCCTGGCCGGCCCAATTTGAACACAGGAATACCCCTGGCCGGCCCAATTTGAACATAGGAATACCCCTGGCCGGCCCAATCTGAACACAGGAATACCCCTGGCCGGCCCAATCTGAACACAGGAATACCCCTGGCCGGCCCAATCTGAACACAGGAATACCCCTGGCCGGCCCAATCTGAACACAGGAATGAACACCCTGGCCCAATCTGAACACAGGAATCTGACCAACTGAACAGGAATACCCCTGGCCTGACCAATCTGAACACAGGAATAGCCCTGGCCGGCCCAATTTGAACACAGGAATACCCCTGGCCGGCCCAATCTGAACACAGGAATACCCCTGGCCGGCCCAATCTGAACACAGGAATACCCCTGGCCGGCCCAATCTGAACACAGGAATACCCCTGGCCGGCCCAATCTGAACACAGGAATACCCCTGGCCGGCCCAATCTGAACACAGGAATACCCCTGGCCGGCCCAATCTGAACACAGGAATACCCCTGGCCTCACCAATCAGAACACAGGAATATCGCTGGCCGGACCAATCTGAACACAGGAATACCCCTGGCCTGACCAATCTGAACACAGGAATACCCCTGGCCTGACCAATCTGAACACAGGAATACCCCTGGCCTGACCAATCTGAACACAGGAATACCCCTGGCCTGACCAATCTGAACACAGGAATACCCCTGGCCTGACCAATCTGAACACAGGAATACCCAAGAACCCGAAAGCCTGCAACCCCCCCCCCGCCCCAAACACTAGCGCAGTGAAATGCTGTATACAGATCACCGTTCTTAGGCATTGTTAATTTTTTAATATATTTTTTATAATGTGTTGCATTGAGGCCAGGTAGAACTCAGTAATCTTAACAGAGGAATAGCCTATCATTCCGGGGTTGGTGGTGGTGCTGTCAAAATGCTAGCGGCGCGCTAATGCTTTAATTATGACCTATTTACCAAACAAGCTTGGCATATCCATGAGAAAGAAAGACAGGGACAGATGGTAAAAGAGAGACAGAGAGAGCGAGAGACCTTACGCAACAGAAGGTGTGCTGACAACGAACAATAACAAAACACAATCGTTTGAATTATCACAGAATGACGTTGAATCAACAGATTAATTGGTCTGTGGCTTCGTCATTCGCGACATTAATCTTATTAGGATGGGCATGCAGCAAAACTACCCAGAGTACAACAGAGGCATTATTACAACTTCATAACATTGCCATTGCATTATCGTCATCGTTCACGTCTATAATAATATAATATGTTAGCTTGAACAAAGCAGTGTTGATCAAAACTGTTTATTTTACCTTAATTTTACCAGGCAGGTTAATTATGAACAAATTCTTATTTATAATGACAGCTCTGGGGGAATGACTCATCACCATACTGTAGGTAGGAGAAGACAGGACAGACACTATGAAAGCCGAGGCACTAAACAGGAAGACTAAGCCTATAGGGAGTTGAATGGCAGTTCATCATTTTACCCCTGGTAGGAATGTCAGTCTGTTTCCATCCATCCACAACTCTTTGATTCCAGTGAGTTGCTCCAATACCTCAGGCTGGAGAAAATAGAGAGAGAAAGAGAGGGAGAGCGAGACAGAGAGCGAGACAGAGAGCGAGACAGAGAGCGAGACAGAGAGCGAGACAGAGATCGACACAGAGAGCGACACAGAGAGCGACACAGAGAGTGAGACAGAGAGCGACAGAGTGAGACAGAGCGAGACAGTGAGCGACACAGAGAGCGACACAGAGTGAGAGAGAGCCAGACAGAGAGCGACACAGAGAGTGAGACAGAGAGCGACAGAGAGTGAGACAGAGAGCGACACAGAGAGTGAGACAGAGAGCAACACAGAGAGTGAGACAGAGAGCGACACAGAGAGCGACACAGAGAGCGACACAGAGAGCGACACAGAGAGCGACACAGCGAGATGGAGAGAGAACGTGACAGAGAGACAGCAATAGAGAGACAGCGAGTGAGAGAGACACACGCATAGAGAGACGGTAAGGGGGAGAAATGTTAGATCAATTAATTTACAACCATACAGGAATAATTGCATATTAGCCCTACAATTAGCCATACAGTCTCTCAGACACTTTAAAGGGATGCAAATAATTTGTCTGAAGTGACCTCTTCTTGACTAATTTCACTCCTCCACACAGATCTGAGAGAAGCAGGCGGGTTACCCCGTAGGGCCTGTCTCCATATTGCTGTCACCTGTCTTCTATTTCCAGATCAGTGAACGAAGATGGGGAGATGGAGATGAAGACACTCACTTCAGAGTACTGAGGTTCAGCCTTGGGAGGACAGAAAAACAGACAGACACTCACCACTTCAGTGAACTCGTTACTCCCCAAGTCCAATCTCTCCAGCTGGGTGAGCTTGTGCATGCTTCTACAGAGGGAAAGCGAAAGAGAGAGAGATTGATGTTGAGCAAAGGAGCTGGGAATACAACGAGTCAACCACAGCAGCATTTGTGTGCTCGTGTGTGTGTGTGTGTGTGTGTGTGTGTGTGTGTGTGTGTGTGTGTGTGTGTGTGTGTGTGTGTGTGTGTGTGTGTGTGTGTGTGTGTGTGTGTGTGTGTGTGTGTGTGTGTGTGTGTGTGTGTGTGTGTGTGTGTGTGTGTGTGTGTGTGTGTGTGTGTGTGTGTGTGTGTGTGTGTGTGTGTGTGTGTGTGTGTGTGCGCGTGTGTGTGTGTGTGTGGACAAATAGTGTCCCCGTAGTCTAGTTTCTTAAAAGACTGCTTCATGTGGTATATCACCCATGGCCTGTTATAGCAGTCTCCAAGCCCAGGCTTCACTCTCACACATTTAAGGCCGATTTCATCACAGCAAAAAGCAGCATAACATTTCACACAGATACTCAGACGGTTCTGTTACACCAGGGGGGCATGAAGAATTTAACGACATGGCAAAGACGTTTGTTCAGGGTTGGGATGTGGAATTGGAGACAGGTGGGAGTGGAGTTGCTGGGCGAGAGATAGAATGAAGTTCAAAGATACAAAGTCTAAAAAATAATAAAACGTTTGAATGACACTGAGGGGCAGTGTTTTTACAGTGAATGCTGTTTTGCCTGAGGCTGATGCTGTGCATGTGTTTGTACACATGCATATACACACACTCTCATTCAAATACACACATATACACACACATGTAAATAGTGTCAGACATGCAGTCAAACATAAAGTTGGCCTTGCTGTTATGGTTTTAATTGTCCTTTTTTTCCCTTCACATTGTTTCTGTTTTCTTTTGTCTCGTGAGTTCATTTTCTTGGTGGTTGGTGCATTGGGGGGGTTCTTGGGAGTGGAGAATGGAATACATTTTACTTTATTATTTTTTTGGGGGGGCGAGATCTGTCGACGTGCCCTTGACCAGGGCATTGACCCTGGATGCTTCTGTGTGTTGCTCTGAATGGGAGTCTGTTGGATGACTGTGGTGTTGTAGTTGTTGAGTGGCTTCACTGCAAGTATATTGTATGTTTTGGATATTCAATAAGAAAAAAAAATGTTTTGTTTAAATAAGGATGGACGTGATGTTGGTCTAACACTTTCCTCCATATCCAGGCTTGCTTTGAGTTTCATTGATTTCTAACAAATTGTCAGCAATAGATTTTCAGATTTCTCTTCGGGTCTGGGGGAAATCATAAGCATTTATATTTACTGAATAAACTAAAGTAAAAAATATTAAATAAAAAGTAACACAATAAAATTACACAACAATAACGAGGCTATATACAGGGGGTACACTGGCACCGAGTAAATGTGCGGGGGTACAGGTTAGTCGAGGTAATCTGTACATGTAGGTAGGGGTAAAGTGACAACGCATAGATAATAAACAGCGAGCAGCAGCAGTGTAAAATCTGTCGTGCCCTCTTCACAACTGTCTTGGTGTGTTTGGACCATGATTGTTTGTTGGTGATGTGGACACCAAGGAACTTCAAACTCTCGACCCGCTCCACTTCAGCCCCGTCGATGTCAACGGGGGTCGTTTCGGTACCCCTTTTCCTGTAGTCCACGATCATCTCTTTGTCTTGCTCACATTAAAAGGAGAGGTTGTTGTCCTGGCACCACACTGCCAGATCGCTGACCTCCTCCTGTCTCATCGTTATCAGGCCTACCATTGTTGTGTCGTAAGCAAACTTAATGATGGTGTTGGAGTTGTGCTTGGCCACACAGTTGTCAATTGTAGTTGACAATGAGATGTAAGGATAAAAAGGGATATTCTGTCAATGGTCTAAGGATATGTACACTCAAACCATCACCACAAGGGTAAACAACTAGATTCCCCTCTCCTCTGATGGCCCAGATGCCTACAGCGATGACTCAGAGATGACCTTTCCTCTACCCATTAATGCTCTCTCGCGCGCACACACACACATACACACACACACACTAAAGCGCACACTGGATGGGGAGAGCTTAGAGACCAAGAGAGGAAGAACCAGGGGACTCCAGGAGCATAATACAATGCATGAGTCCCTGTCCCTCTCTGTGGCATTAATCTGAGTGTCCTTGTACAAGTGCACACTCCTGTGAAGTACTCATACAGGGCTTTGGTACACAATACCATTGGTGATATTTACATTTACATTTAAGTCAGGGCTTTTATCCACAATACCATTGGTGATATAATACTGATGGGTGATATAATACTGATGGGTGATATAACAACCGTGAGGTCAGCCATTATATCAAGGATAATTTCAATCCCACACTTCGCTGACATGCTGTGTAGACCCACAGATATAGGAGAGCTGGATGCTATATGATGATTACAACATGAATGACCATTATATAATAATAATAACACAAAACATGATAATACATATAAGTGTTACTTAGACAAACAACAAAGTCTAAACACAACCTATAATTTCAGAAGAAGTGTGTTCGGCTAATTATTTAATATGACAGCTACTACCAGGGGAAATAAACGATAGATAAATAGAAGAAAAGAATGGTGAAGGGCTTGGTTATATTTAGGAACAGATTAGCTAAGTCATTTCTCAGTGGGGATGAACCTGTAGGTTAGTTTCCAAATGGCACACTTTTCCCCTTATAGTGCACTACTTCTGACCACGGCCCATAGGGTTCCGGTCAAAAGTGCTCCACTATATAGACAATTGGTTGCAATTTGGGATGCAGCCCGAGTCCTCAAGGCTCCCAGTCAAACCAAACACTGCTCGGGACTGGGGGTTAACAGTAATGCTCTTCCCCCTGTGGAGGCTGTTTCGTCTTCGCTGCTCCTCAAAACATCAACCTTAAATCCATACCATGTATACCTTTCCGTCTGAACAACCAAACAACCAGGCGGTTTCACGGCGACCTCTAGGGTTGCCGTCGTAATAAATGTTGGGTTGGATATAAAAACACGGCAGTATTTTCGAAGACTGTGATAGCACGCTGAGCGTCCGCCAGCCTCGGAACATTCCTGCCCTGTGATTGGCAGGCTAGAAGGAGTGCCAGGCTCCGTTTCAAAGCTGCTTTCAGAGACACTGGAGTCAGTACAGAGTGCTCAGTACTGGGGTCTGTACAGAGTGCCAGAGAAATTAGTGAGGAACGCGGGACGGTGCTGTTGTCAAAAAGTGTCTGGAGTAGGATGAGTGTTGTTATGAGTGTGTGGGGGGTGCATACGGGCAGTTGTGTGTGTTGCACTTGCAATTTGTGTGTGTTTGTGTTTATTTATATCACTGGGATGCTTGCATCTCTCTGGCATCCATCCTGGCCATTAGGCCTCTGTTTGTCAGAGCACCGGACCCCAACAGGCCTGGCTGCTGTCTCATAGACACACAGAGCATAGAGGACCAGCCAGCTAGGGAACAACAGGAGAAATGGACCAAGATAGGTGGGCATCAATTAGACACAGAAAGATCAAGAGAAGAGAGACAGAGGTTAAAGAAAGAGAGAGGGGAAATGAGACAAAGAGAGCAGAGGGGAAAGAGAAAGACAACAAGAAAGAGCATGACAGAAAGAGATGAGACTCCAAAACCACCTGCAGCACTCAGGATCCCCTTCATAATCAATGGATTCTTTGGGCAGTGAACACACATACACACAGAGGTAGGTAGGTAGTGGAGGCTTTCAAAAGTGAAATGGAACATGAGCTACAGTCCGAGTACTCTGGATTATAAAACCTGTCACAGATCGCAACAGAGGTAGCACTCTTATATAACACGGTGGAATTCAATGCCACAGAGAAACACGGTGAGAGAGAAACAAACCGAGAAAGCAAGAGTGCCTAGGGAAGAGAGAGAGACAAGGTCGCTCACAAAGAGCCACCTCTTGTTTGTCTGGGGACTCAGAGCTGTGAGGTCTGTAAGGGCTTTGATGTGGGGAAAACAACACGTGAAACAGAAACAGGGACAACTTACTTTGGCAACATCTTTAACTGGTTCTCTCTCAGCTCTAGGATTTGCAGTTTAGTCAACCTGAGGGATGGGGAGAGAGAGAGAAAGGGGAGGAAAGAATGAGAGAAAGAGACAGACAGTCAGAGAATATAAGTCAATGACATAACACTCAATGTTGATACTCAGCCTTCAGGGATAGTATCGTTTTACTGGATGGTTTTGACACAAAACAAAAGGTTTTCCTGGGGCTGGATCACTGGGGTCTGGCCAATGATGAGAGTCCTACAGATATGTTTTTCTAGATTCCACACAACTAGTTTGAAACCCATTCGTGATTCAGCCATAACGTGGGGAAATTGAGGGCAGGGCCTAAAGTCAGACCAAATATTTTTTCTGCATTAATTACAGCAAAAAAACACAAATCAAAACAGAATGGCATGCTTAGTAATGTTTCCAAAACAAGGGATACAATACTAGTAAGAAGTAATGTGGTATATTGCTCAATTTAATATTTTGTGACCCGAGTCAAACCAAAATATCACAGATGGGACAAAAATGTTCCCCTTTAAAATGTGCCCCTTTAAGGTTACCATGGTAACTGGGCCACTCAAGTCTTCATGTGTGGCTGTGAAAATCTGACTAGTAGAGGCCAATGAGGTCATGCTCTTCGGCAGTAGTGGAAGCAAACTCAAGCATTTAAAAACAACCTAACTTGTGAACAATACAATCCAAATATATAGACAAACACCAGGATAAAGTCTTACATCAGTAGTTAGACAATTTTATGCCTGTGCGCATGGCTTCTAAAAAACAAATCTTTCAGCATTCACTCACAGTGCGCACTGTGCCCCAGCCAGGCTGTGCTGCTGCGCAAGGTGGGATGACGTTATGATTCATATTTCTTTGTGCATTACAAGATATGAAACTAAATGGCAGAAATACTTTGAAAACAGCTACTGCAGCATTTATTTAGCTATAAAGCACAACTCGCACGTGTGTCTATACTTGACTTTTGACTATTTTAATGCATGCTGGCACTATAGAGCCCTGAGTGTGACCACCTGCCAACGTGGCTTCTGAATTAGATATACAGCAGCCAATGCCAAAATCTACCTGCATTTAGTGGGTGTTCATTTTAGGCCATGGTGGGAGTTGAAGCAATTGGTGGAAAAAATGGTTGTAGCAGTTGATTTTATCTCAAACTTTCACTTCACATTGCATTCACACTGGTTCCCCTGACTTATAATGTCACACTGCAATGTCACGCACACACGAACACACACTCTCCCGACTTCAGGCATTTCCATGGGGAGGTTAAGCTCCCCTACGCTGAAGATGAGATAAGGAAGATGAGATTCATGCCTGACATTCCAACATCACTGTAAGACTTCCTGTCTCGAGGAAATTACCTACAGTACCTGATCGTGCAATTCTTATTGACCCGAAGAGATATCATTATACCCCATGCCCACAATTTCAATACCTGTCTGCTTCCTTGCATGTACAAATAGGCCAACAAATACAGAGTATTTGTTTTGAAGTTTGCTCTATGAGGGTTTAGGCCTGGGTAATGGTGGTTGTGCAAAATATCTGTATACAAATATTTATTTGTATTCATATTTCATATATATGAATTGTGTTTGATAGATTGTCTGACATCCATACGTAGAATGTATGCACACATGACTGTAAGTCGCTTTGGATAAAAGCGTCTGCTAAATGGCATATATTATTATTATTATTATTTATCTTACCTGCCAAAGCTGGCTGGTAGGAACTCGAGGAAGGCGTCGTTCAGGTAGAGCTGTGTCAGGCTGAGGAGCTGGGTGAAACCCTCTGGGAGCCTGCAGGGGAGACAGGAGCAACATGGTCAGATTACTAGCCTCATCACTAACATCATCAAGGAGACAGACAAAAAAATCTATACTGAAGCAATAGGTGTAATTAAAGGTCTAATTAACGGAGCAGGCGTATTTTAAACGCCTGAGCGGCGATTCTTTCTGGTCCTGAAGAGAAAAAAATAGAACTGGTCAGGGGAAGGTTCTCTTCTGCATTTTCGAACCAATTCATACATGTGGAGGAGTTAAGATGGGGTGTCGCCTTGTTAACGTCCATAAGCGGAAGTAACGTCACAAGATCTTTCCATTTCCCATGAGAACCAGTTGCATCGGTTTATTACCTTGCCCGCTGAGGGTGTTAAATGCCCAATGCAGCCGTTTTTATATCAATATCAAATCATTTATGGGGAACATTAAGTACCTTACTGTGATTATTTTAAATAAAAATGGTCAAAAAGACACAAAAATAGCTTCTTAGGAGAGAGAAAACCGAAAGCTAGCTGTTATTGGCAGAGAGGTTTGGAACTCTCTTTCTTATTGGTCTATAAATGAATTAATGTCGCCAGGCAGGCCAAAATGGCATCCCACCAAAACAGGCTGAAATTTAAAGTTGTCTTTTCAAACAGTTCTTACACTAAAAGGGCACTATCATAATTTTCAAAATTTCACAGTATTATTCCAACCTCAGTGTGGAAATATATATAAAACACAGGTAAATCATGTTTTTGACCACACTGGGCCTTTAGGTTTAGCATCGTAAAAAGAGAGGAATTATGGTATCAGTTCTAGGCTAAATATGGCACAGGAGCCAAGCAAAAAGTACTGCGTATCCAAGACAATTTTCCCTTTGGGAACAATAGCATTAATCTGATCTTAGTAATGAAAAGAAAGTGAATGTCTGCCAACTGTTTATAGTTCCCAAGCATTATCCTTGTTCGATACATCTTGGTTTGAATATGATCTTGTCAGTGGTATTAACAGCTCAAATTAAAATCCTATTTGGCAAGAGCGATTAGAGAGAAAACATTTAGGTAAGATTGCCGCAAAGATCCGTGAGAACAATATAATCACCATTTAGTGAATGGTCTAGCCTTAGGGGTTTAACATACCAAGGCAGAGTCGTACCCTATGCATGTGTAGGTAAATATACAGGTGTGACTTCAAATAACTTGTACCAAACTTACTTGGAGATGGGATTCACACTTGCTTCAACAATAGCCAGGACTTTGCAGTTCTTGATATTTTCTGGAAACTCCTGGATACCTAGAACATAAACCAGATGCACAATTACAGCATGTCAACATATAAGCCGTTTAATGATTTAAACATGTGTTACCATTCCTGGGGGATATGCCACAGAGCAAGATGAAACATCTTCATATCTCCTAGATCAAAGAGAAATATCAACTCTAAATTGTATAACTTACTTAATCTTTTCCATGTCCCACATTCAACCCCAGCTTTCTTATTAAACTGGATGATCTATGGCTTCTACAGTAGCATATATATGAAGGTACGTAATTAGGCCTAATGTTTGGATTCTTGGTCACCTCCCTGACCAAGGCCCTTCTCTCCCGATTGCTCAGTTTGGCCAGGCAGCCAGCTCTAAGAAGAGTCTCGGTGGTTCCAAACTTCTTTCATTTAAGAATGGAGGCCACTGTGTTCTTGAGGACCTTTAATGCTGCAAAAATGTTTTGGTATCCTTCCCCAGATCTGTGCCTTGACACAATTGAGTCTCGGAGCTCTACAGACAATTCCTTCGACCTCATGGCTTGGTTTTTGCTCTGACTTAGGTCAGTTAGGATCACCACTTAATTTTAAGAATGTGAAATGTCAGAATAATAGTAGAGAGAATGATTTATTTCAGCTTTTATTTCTTTTATCACATTCCCAGTGGGTCAGAAGTTTACATACACTCAATTAGTATTTGGTAGCATTGCCTTTAAATTGTTTAACTTGGGTCAAACATTTTGGGTAGCCTTCCACAAGTTTCCCACAATACGTTGGGTGAATTTTCGCCCATTCATTCTGACAGAGCTGGTGTAACTGAGCCAGGTTTGTAGGCCTCCTTGCTCACACATGCTTTTTCAGTTCTGCCCACAAACTTTCTATAGGATTGAGGTCAGGGCTTTGAGATGGCCACTCCAATACCTTGACTTTGTTGTCCTTAAGCCATTTTGCCACAATTTTGGAAGTATGCTTGGGGTCATTGTCCGCTTAGAAGACCCATTTGCAACCAAGCTTTAACTTCCTGACTGATGTCTTGAGATGTTGCTTCAATATATCCACATCATTTTCCTACCTCATGAAGCCATCTATTTTGTGAAGTGCACCAGTCCCTCCTGCAGCAAAGCACCCCCACAACATGATGCTGCCACCCCCGTGCTTCACGGTTGGGATGATGTTCTTCGGCTTGCAAGCCTCCCCCTTTTTCCTCCAAACATAACGATGGTTATTATGGCCAAACAGCTCTATTATTGTTTCATCAGAACTGAGGACATTTCTCCAAAAAGTACGATCTTTGTCTCCATGTGCAGTTGCAAACCGTAGTCTGGCTTTTTTATGGCGGTTTTGGAGCAGTGGCTTCTTCCTTGCTGAGCGGCCTTTCAGGTTATGTCGATATGGGACTCGTTTTACTGTGGATGTAGATACTTTTGTACCTATTTCCTCCAGCATCTTCACAAGGTCCTTTACTGTTATTCTGGGATTGATTTGCACTTTTTGCACCAGAATACGTTCATCTCTAAGAGACAGAACGCGTCTCCTTCCTGAGCGGTATGACGGCTGCGTGGTCCCATTGTGTTTATACTTGCGTACTATTGTCTGTACAGATGAACGTGATACCTTCAGGCATTTGGAAATTGCTCCCAAGGTTGAACCAGACTTGTGGAGGTCTACAATATTTTTTCTGATGTGTTGGCTGTTTTCTTTTGATTCTCCAATGATGTCAAGCAAAGAGGCACTGAGTTTGAAGGTAGGCCTTGAAATACATCCACAGGTACTTCACAATTGACTCAAATGATGTGAATTAGCCTATCAGAAGCCTCTAAAGCCATGACATAATTTTCTGGAATTTTCCAAGCTGTTTAAAGGCACAGTCAACTTGGTGAATTATAAGTGAAATAATATGTCTGTAAACAATTGTTGGAAAAATGACTTGTGTCATGCACAAAGTAGATGTCCTAACAGACTTGCCAAAACTATAGTTTGTTAACAAGAAATTTGTGGAGTGGTTGAAAAACAAGTTTTAATGACTCCAACGTAAGTGTATGTAAACTAACGACTTCAACTGTATGTAATATCATTTTTTTTGTGCAAAAATGTCTAAAACCTGTTTTCGCTTGGTCATTATTCTTTGTGTGTAGATTAATGTGCGTTAGAGCTCCAGGGCTGCACCTTTCCTCTGTAAACAACCTCAGAGCTGAGTGCTCTAAGAGGTGACCCATTAGCAGACAGAAGTTGAAAGAGTGTCTGGGAGTTCTCACCAAAACAGCCGCTCAACCACAGGGGGCGGGTTGTGAGCAAGTCTCAAGATTAATTTCCACTTACTTTGTTTTGTGTTCACAACACTTAGCCCTGAGTACCGGGTGAAGGAGGGTAAGCTTCTATAAAAGTAAACAGTCAATAAAAATTCCCCAGACCTTCCAAACTCTTGGTTCGATTAGCCTGTTACGGACATTACTGATGTGGATGGACACGACAAAACCAGGTGGAGAACAACAAACGATATGGTTTCGCCTCGACTAAAGTTCAGAGTCAGATGTATTCCTTTCTTTCTTTGCTACTTCTTTGGCTGTCTGTGTCACTCAGTGCCCTGGAGCGGTAGAACAGAAAATTGTGTTTGTGTGTTTGTGTGTGTGTGTGTGTGTGTGTGTGTGTGTGTGTGTGTGTGTGTGTGTGTGTGTGTGTGTGTGTGTGTGTGTGTGTGTGTGTGTGTGTGTGTGTGTGTGTGTGTGTGTGTGTGTGTGTGTGTGTGTGTGTGTGTGTGTGTGTGTGTGTGTGTGCGTGCCACTCAGCTGTACTGAGCCTGGACTCTGATCCTTCCCAGGGAACAAGTCTTCTTGGTCTCCCATCAGAGAGGATGTAATAATTGTAATAAAGGCAGTACGAGGCAACGTCTACAAGCACAGCAATCTGAAGGGACCTGACTTTTGCACAATTCTTTAAAAATCTAATTCAACAGCGCCCAAATGAACAGGTGTCTGATTATTTTGGAATTGTTTGCTAGGCCTATATGACATTACATTTTACTCACACAGCAGTGGTAACGTTCTAGTGGTTTTCAGATATCTGATACTTATTTCCCCATTTACATTAGCAAGATGAAGTGAACAAAATGTAAAAAACAAAACTAATAAATAGTAATAGTAAATGCCTGGCCATGCTACTCTGCAGTTTTAGAATCAAGCTTAGAGAATGTCTGTAAACCCTTATTTGGTGAGAATCCCATTTGATCAATGTAGTAGCTGTCCACACACACATACATGTGCTTTCTCTCACACTGACAACTAGCAGAGAGCAGTTCTTGCATTAGACTGGGGGTGAGAGACCGCTCTGGGGAGCTTCATTCACAGTTTGCTAGGACTGGCTCAGTCTCAAATGACACCCTCCTTCTAGGGATCATCAACTAGATTCAACCTCTGGCTGATTTATTCTTGAGTGGATGGCCAGGAGAGCAGAACATAATTCCAAATCATTTGTAGACTGCAAAATAACTGCAAGAAGTCCAAACATTAAATATTTGACTAAAATATAGTCATTTCAAACCTTCCATACATTTATATACGATCACATATCTCTCTATTATTCATGGGAATACTTTGGAACATATTTCCAAAATTAAAATCACCTGGAGCTGATTTTCTGGTGTTTTTATTTTTTTATGCCCAATATAAAAACTTGGGGGGTAAAATAAAGTAACTCGCGGGCCTCCAGTTGGGGAACCCTTCACTACTCCCTATGTAGTGAACTAGTATTCAAATGTAGCACCTTATATTTGGGACCGGGGTTTGAATAATATCATTAATTTTTGGGATATCCGGATATTCGAAATACATGTATTTTTATTTCAATTCAATTCAATTCAAGGGCTTTATTGGCTTTATTGGGAAACATGTGTTAACATTGCCAAAGCAAGTGAGGTAGACAACATACAAAGTGAATATATAAAGTGAAAAACAACAAAAATGAACAGTAAACATTACACATACAGAAGTTTAAAAACAGTAAAGACATTACAAATGTCATATTATATATATATATACAATGTACAAATAGTTAAAGGACACAAGATAAAATGAATAAGCATAAATATGGGTTGTATTTACAATGGTGTTTGTTCTTCACTGGTTGCCCTTTTCTCGTAGCAACAGGTCACAAATCTTGCTGCTGTGATGGCACACTGTGGAATTTCACCCAAAAGATATGGGAGTTTTTCAAAATTTGATTTGTTTTCAAATTCTTTGTGGATCTGTGTAATCTGGGGGAAATATGTCTCTCTAATATGGTCATACATTGGGCAGGAGGTTAGGAAGTGCAGCTCAGTTTCCACCTCATTTTGTGGGCAGTGAGCACATAGCCTGTCTTCTCTTGAGAGCCATATCTGCCTACGGCGGCCTTTCTCAATAGCAAGGCTATGCTCACTGAGTCTGTACATAGTCAAAGCTTTCCTTAATTTTGGGTCAGTCACAGTGGTCAGGTATTCTGCCGCTGTGTACTCTCTGTGTAGGGCCAAATAGCATTCTAGTTTGCTCTGTTTTTTTGTTAATTCTTTCCAATGTGTTAAGTAATTATCTTTTTGTTTTCTCATGATTTGGTTGGGTCTAATTGTGCTGTTGTCCTGGGGCTCTGTAGGGTGTTTTTGTGTTTGTGAACAGAGCCCCAGGACCAGCTTGCTTAGGGGACTCTTCTCCAGGTTCATCTCTCTGTAGGTGATGGCTTTGTTACGGAAGGTTTGTGAATCGCTTCCTTTTAGGTGGTTGTAGAATTTAACGGCTCTTTTCTGGATTTTGATAATTAGTGGGTATCGGCCTAATTCTGCTCTGCATGCATTATTTGGTGTTTTACGTTGTACACGGAGGATATTTTTGCAGAATTCTGCGTGCAGATTCTCAATTTGGTGTTTGTCCCATTTTGTGAAGTCTTGGTTGGTGAGCGGACCCCCAGACCTCACAACCATAAAGGGCAATGGGCTCTATGACTGATTCAAGTATTTTTAGCCAAATCCTAATTGGTATGTTGAAATTTATGTTTCTTTTGATGGCATAGAATGCCCTTCTTGCCTTGTCTCTCAGATCGTTCACAGCTTTGTGGAAGTTACCTGTGGCGCTGATGTTTAGGCCAAGGTATGTATAGTTTTTTGTGTGCTCTAGGGCAACAGTGTCTAGATGGAATTTGTATTTGTGGTCCTGGTGACTGGACTTATTTTGGAACACCATTATTTTGGTCTTACTGAGATTTACTGTCAGGGCCCAGGTCTGACAGAATCTGTGCATAAGATCTAGGTGCTGCTGTAGGCCCTCCTTGGTTGGTGACAGAAGCACCAGATCATCAGCAAACAGCAGACATTTGACTTCGGATTCTAGCAGGGGGAGGCCGGGTGCTGCAGTCTTTTTGTTATTTTTTGTGCCACCCTTCAGCTCCCCTTAACCCCTCCCAGCTATGATATCTCTGAACACCATCCAGTTCTGATTTATATTTGCCATATATTGTTAAATTGTGCTGTGATGTTTCACAAAAGTTCTGGTTCTGAACCTTTCTATTGTCAATGTGTCTACAGATTGTAAATTACATTTGTTTGCTAAAAATATTATATTATTGATCGATTGACTATGACTTTTTAGATCACCCAGCAGTGTTATTTGCAGAGTTAACCCCAGGTAAATTTTTCAATTCTTCAGCCATTCCTGAACACAAGACCAAAAACAAGCTACATATGGACAGTACGAAAATAAATTATCTAATGACTTTGTCTCTTCGCAGCAAAATCTGCAGTGCTGGGATAGCTGAAGAGGCTGGTGCGCTATTGCTGAAGCTGCTGATGGCTGAGAGCGGTGTGTGTAGTGAGCAGACAGAGGGAGAAAGCGATGCCAAGACTAGCTAACTTGTAGCAGCCACAATGTTATTTATCATCCCATAACAGTGCCTGTCTTGACTGGAGTAGACTAAAGAAGCTAGTCAGCTATAGTTAGCTAGGCTTATTTAGGCCACATGCTGTGCTTTCTCCACAAACCCATTCAGAAAACAACAGCCGCCTCCTCCTCATTTCGCTAACTTGAAATACCTAAATTTTATTCCATCTTGCAATGCTTCAGTGTGAAATCTCAGTGATACACATACAGTGCCTTCCGAGAGTACTCACCCCCTTGGCATTTTTCCTATTTTGTTTCCTTACAACCTGGAATTAATCATTTGATTTACACAACATGCATACCACTTTGAAGATGAAAAAGATTTTTTATTGTGAAACAAACAAGAAATAAGAAAATAAAAAAACAAGACTTGAGCATGCATAACTTTCACCTCCCCAAAGTCAATACTTTGTCGAGCAACCTTTTGCAGCAATTACAGCTTCAAGTCTCTTGGGATATGTCTCCATAAGCTTGGCACATCTAGCCACTGGAATCTTTGCCCATTCTTCAAGACATTTAAATGCTTCCCCTTAAACCACTGGAGTGTTGCTTTAGCAGTATGCTTAGGGTCATTGCCCTGCTGGAAGGTGAACCTCTGTCCCAGTCTCAAATCTCTGGAAGACTGAAACAGGTTTCCGTCAAGAATCTCCCTGTATTTAGTGCCATCCATCATTCCTTCAATTCTGACCAGTTTCCCAGTCCCTGCCAATGAAAAACATCCCGTGGCATGATGCTGCCACCACCATGCTTCACTGTGTGGATGGTGTTCTCGGGTGATGAAAGGTGTTGGGTTTGTGCCAGACACAGCGTTTTCCTTGATGGCCAAAAAGCAACATTTTGGTCTCATCTGACCAGAGTACCTTCTTCCACATGTTTGGGGAGTCTCCCACATGCCTTTTGGCAAACACCAAACATTTGTTTATTATTTTCTTCATGCAATGGCTTTTTTTCTGGCCACTCTTCCGTAAAGCCGTAAAGAGTGTACTGCTTAAAGTGGTCCTATGGACAGATACTCCAATTTCCGCTGTGGAGCTTTGCAGCTCCTCCAGGGTTAACTTTGGTCTCTTTGTTGCATCTGTGATTAATGCCCTCCTTGCCTGGTACATGAGTTTTGGTGGGCGGCCCTCTCTTGGCAGGTTTGTTGTGGTGCCATATTCTTTCCATTTTTTAATATAATAATGGATTTAATGGTGCTCCGTGGGATGTTCAAAGTTTCTGATACTTTTTTATAACCCAACCCTGATGTGTACTTCTCCACAACTTTATCCATGACCTGTTTGGAGAGATCCTTGGTCTTCATGGTGCCTCTTGCTTGGTGGTGCCTCTTGCTTAGTGGTGTTGCAGACACTGGGGCCTTTCAGAACAGGTGTATATATACTGAGATCATGTGACAGATCATGTGATACATAAATAAAATACACCTGTGTGCTATCTAACTAATTATGTGACTTCTGAAGGTAATTGGTTGCACCAGATCTTATTTAGGGGCTTCATAGCAAAGAGGGTGAATACATATGCATGCACCATTTTTCTGTAGTTTAAAAAACGAGTTATTTTTACCAGACGGCTACCTGTCTTTTTTAAGTGCCGCACCGTGCACATCATAAAAACTACATTGAAAGGTTTGTTGTTTTATTAAGTTAATAATTTGAAATGGCATAGTATATACTCCTATGTAACAATGTCACATGGATATTTTAATTTACTAACATTTTCAGTTTTAAAATGTTAAAATAGGCTTAAAATGTATTTTCTTTCAAAAATGAATACTCACGCAAGTGTTCGAATGCTAATGTTTGTTTGGGTATTTTAATTACTGTGCAAATCCCTACATTATACTATACATGGTCTATGGTGTCATCTGAGATTTGGCCATAGTTGTTTTATGGTAGTGCAAAGCCTAGATATTCTAGCATACAGTATTTATTTTGAAGTGTGACTTGTCCTGTCTTGACTTCCTTAGTTTATTACATAAGGGTTTGTCAGTTGTGTGATCTACTATTGTGTTTAAATCAAGGTATGGTGAAACAGTACTTTTGTGTGGTATTGGCACTAGATTTTCTTTGTTTTAAATCATCTCAAAGTGAGATTGGAGAGTTTGTGTAACCGATGCAGGGATACTTTTTAAATAATTTAATCTAAACAAATGTTTTATGTTTCAGTAATTTCCATTTACAACAAGAGTAAGGTGCAATTAGTTAAATAGACGGAACATCCCACTGCAGATAGGTACTTGAAAAGACTTAAAACAAACTTTGAGAATCCAAGTGCAGGGCTTTTCCACTTCATTCTGGCATGAATTGTCTGCTCTCTTTGTCTGGCACGTGAGACTAGGCCAGAGACGGTGGAACAGTCTTGAACTATTACTGAACCATTAATCTCTGACAATCTGACAGTTTGCAGACGACACTACAGTGGTAGGCTTGAGTACCAACAACGACGAGACAGCCTACAGGGAGGAAGTGAGGGCACTCGGAGTGTGGTGTCAAGATAATAACCTTTCACTCAAAGTCAGCAAAACAAAAGAGATGATTGTGGACTTCAGGAAACAGCAAAGGGAGCACCCCCCTATCCACATGGACAGGACAGCAGTGGAAAAGGTGGAAAGTTAAGTTCCTCGGTGTATATTTATCACTGACAAACTGAAATGGTCCACGCACACAGACAGTGTGGCGAAGAAGGCGCAACAGCACCTCTTCAACCTCAGAAGGTTGAAACATTAACATTTACAGGTGTACAATTGAGAGCATCCTGTTGGGCTGTATCACCACCTGGTACGGCAACTGCACCGCCCAGAACCAGAAGGTTCTCCAGACGGTGGTGCGTTCTGCACAACGCATCACCAGGGGCAAACTACTTGCCCTCCAGGACACCTACAACATCAAGGACAATAACCATCCGTGCCACTACCTGTTCACCCCGCTTCCATCCAGAAGGCGAGGTCAGTACAGGTGCTTTAGAGCTGGGACAGAGTGATTGAAAAACAGCGTCTATCTCAAGGCCATCAGATTGTTAAACAGCCACCACTAGCACAGAGAGGCGGCTGCCTACCTACAGACTTGATATCATTGGCCATTTTAATATATGGAACACCAGTCACTTTAATAATGCCACTTTATTAAGAATGTTTACATATCTCGCATTACACATCTCATATGTATATACTGTATCCTTCACTATCTATTATTTACTCTCTATTGCATCTTAGCTGCTCTGTCACTGCTCATACATATATTTTATACTTATATATTCTCATCCCATTCTTTTACTAGACTGTGTGTATTAGGTTTTGTTGTTGAATGTGTTAGGAATTAGGATTTGCTGTAGAATTGTTAGAAATGACCTTTTAGATACTGCTGCACTGTCGGATCTAGATGCATAAGCATTTCGTACACTCGCAATAACATCTGCTAACCATGTGTATGTGACCAATAAAAATGTATTTGATTCTATGTGTTTGCCCTTTAAGTAAGATGGCTCTTCAGTCAAACTCCACTTTGGAGAGCCTTAAAGTAAATGGTGAAGATGAGACAGTAGTTATTCTGAACATAAATACTACCTTCTAAACGGAAAAGGGGTAGACTGCAACTCTTAAAAGTGCACAACAAAACAATTCTGGTCATACTCTTGTATTGAGAGAGTGGTCATTCTGGTCATACTCTTGTATTGAGCGAGTGGTCATTCTGGTCATACTCTTGTATTGAGCGAGTGGTCATTCTGGTCATACTCTTGTATTGAGCGAGTGGTCATTCTGGTCATACTCTTCTATTGAGAGAGTGGTCATTCTGGTCATACTCTTCTATTGACAGAGTGGTCATTCTGGTCATACTCTTGTATTGAGAGTGGTCATTGTAGTCATTCAGTGGTCATTTTGCTTACTGTTCTTGCTGACGTCCAGCTCCTTGAGATTGATGAGGTTGGCGATGGCCGCGGGCAGCACCGTGAGGTCGTTGTCTGGCATACTCAGCCGGTGGAGCATCTGGCAGTTGAACAGTTGCTATGATGGGATGGAGACAGAGAGAAATTGAGAAATAGAGAGAGAGAGAGAGACAGAGAAATAGAGAGAGAGAGAGAAATAGAGAGAGAGAGAGAGAGAGAGAGAGAGAGAGAGAGAGAGAGAGAGAGAGAGAGAGAGAGAGAGAGAGAGAGAGAGAGAGAGAGAGAGAGAGAATAAGACAAGTTGATTTCACAGTATGACTCAGGCAGGAGTCCGGTTTGTACAGAAAGCTACAGTTCATTCACAACAAATGCTGACTCAGTCACAAACACTCAGAGAATAATAGACTGACTAAGTGTGGGGGAAAGCACAGGGCTGCATTGTGGATTGCCTCTGTTCAATCGGCAGGACTCTCTCACCTTCCGTAAACACTAGTGACGCACCGATATTACCTTTTTTGCCGATACCGATACCCAATATTTTCCTTGCAAAAAAAACGATACCGATAACCGATATTACCTTTTTTTGCGGCCTTTAAGCATTCTAGTACAGTTAAATAGCTAACACACACATGGACATAGCGGCTTAAGGCACTGCAAGAGGCGTCACTACAGCCCTGGTTCGAATCCAGGCTGTATCGAATCCAGCTGTGATTGGGAGTCCCTTAGTGCGGCGCACAATTGGTCCCGCGTCGTCCGGGCCGTCATTGTAAATAAGAATTTGTTCTAAACTGACTTGCCTAGTTAAATAAAGGTTACACACACTACACTAACCAAAAAGTTTGCTTGGCATTTACGTATGTCCCCATTACCAGTAAAACGCAATCAAAACCTATTTCTTTCACTTACTTGCTGTGTTGTTTCGTTGTTCATTAGTTCAGTCGTTTCATTCTCAACCAGGATTTCTATGGAAGGCCGTCTGGGTCTTTGCGTGTCAAAAAACGTCAAATAACACCATTTGACGTGTCAAATAACACGACATAATCTGTTTCAGTAGCTATAGTTAGATAGCTAACTATATAGCTAGGTGTCATCATCTAAAATAACCCTTATTTATAAGACAGTTCTTATTTGATTAATGGTTGTTGGACCCATCTATGTGAAGCTAGCCACAATAAGGATTAGCCACAATAGTGGACTTTGCGGTTAGCCTTCAAAATAAAAGTATGGCATAATTCTACTATTTGTATTAATTTGCATCACTGTCAATGATACTATTATTTTGAAGGCAAACTGCAAATTCTACGATTGTGCCTAATCCTTATTGTGGCTAGCTTCACAACACATAACCCGGTCCGGTCGATTGTCACTAGCCAAATGAAGGTAGCTGACTACTTATAACGTTAGCTTTGGGCAACAGGGTTAAGTAGCTGTCTAGCTATTTATTTTCATGAACTGAAGTTCAATTTCAATATGGAAATAACAAGTGGCAACCTTGCTAATACTTACTCACGAGGATTCCTAAATCATCAAACAAGAATAATGAAAACACAGTGCCTTGCGAAAGTATTCGGCCCCCTTGAACTTTGCGACCTTTTGCCACATTTCAGGCTTCAAATAAAGATATAAAACTGTATTTTTTTGCGAAGAATCAACAACAAGCGGGACACAATCATGAAGTGGAACAACATTTATTGGATATTTCAAACTTTTTTAACAAATAAAAAACTGAAAAATTGGGCGTGCAAAATTATTCAGCCCCTTTACTTTCAGTGCAGCAAACTCTCTCCAGAAGTTCAGTGAGGATCTCTGAATGATCCAATGTTGACCTAAATGACTAATGATGATAAATACAATCCACCTGTGTGTAATCAAGTCTCCGTATAAATGCACCTGCACTGTGATAGTCTCAGGGGTCCGTTAAAAGCGCAGAGAGCATCATGAAGAACATGGAACACACCAGGCAGGTCCGAGATACTGTTGTGAAGAAGTTTAAAGCCGGATTTGGATACCAAAATATTTCCCAAGCTTTAAACATCCCAAGGAGCACTGTGCAAGCGATAATATTGAAATGGAAGGAGTATCAGACCACTGCAAATCTTTCAGCTCATACAAGGAGAAGACTGATCAGAGATGCAGCCAAGAGGCCCATGATCACTCTGGATGAACTGCAGAGATCTACAGCTGAGGTGGGAGACTGTCCATAGGACAACAATCAGTCATATATTGCACAAATCTGGCCTTTATGGAAGAGTGGCAAGAAGAAAGCCATTTCTTAAAGATATCCATAAAAAGTGTTGTTTAAAGTTTGCCACAAGCCACCTGGGAGACACAAACATGTGGAAGAAGGTGCTCTGGTCAGATGAAACCAAAATTGAACTTTTTGGCAACAATGCAAAACGTTATGTTTGGTGTAAAAGCAACACAGCTCATCACCCTGAACACACCATCCCCACTGTCAAACATGGTGGTGGCAGCATCATGGTTTGGGCCTGCTTTTCTTCAGCAGGGACAGGGAAGATGGTTAAAATTGATGGGAAGATGGATGGAGCCAAATACAGGACCATTCTGGAAGAAAACCTGATGGAGTCTGCAAAGGACCTGAGACTGGGACGGAGATTTGTCTTCCAACAAGACAATGATCCAAAACATAAAGCAAAATCTACAATGGAATGGTTCAAAAATAAACATATCCAGGTGTTAGAATGGCCAAGTCAAAGTCCAGACCTGAATCCAATCGAGAATCTGTGGAAAGAACTGAAAACTGCTGTTCACTTTCGCAAGGCACTGTAACTGCAGTTCCTACTTGTCATTGTTTTCAGGCTCGTTGTATTGGTGCTAGCTAAGTACCAAGCTAATGCTAGCAACCCCAGAAGTTGCGGTCAAACAAATAATGCTTTATTACCAACGCGGTACTGTAAACACATCGTTCGTGGCCAGTGTTTGCAGACTTTTTTGTACAGCTTTGACAGTACTACTGTATCTTTTTTTGACACGCAAAGACCCAAACGGCGTTCCATATGTATGTATGTCGTGAAGCTATTAGCATCGACACTAATACTGTGTAACTTCGGTCTGAAAAAAAGCGCACTTGGTAGTATGTATCGGTGCTCAACCAGTCGGTGAAAGCCAGCATCACCCACGACAGAGAACGGTTGATTGTCAAGGGCAATGAATTCCATTATCTTGGCTTTAATGAATTTTCTTACTCTTTCAAATGACTGCTTGACTTGTTGACTGTTCGATCCACACAGCAGACATTGTGGGCTAGGTTAGGAATGCTGTGTTGCACGAGTAGTGCAACATTTTATGTGGAGTCATTATGTCATGTACCTACGTTATATAGGTATGCACGGTAGCTTTGACATCAGTTTTTAACATCGGCGTTAAACTAGACATTGGAATCAGCTAAACAATGCCAACATCGGTATCAGCCAATTCCAATATGTTCACCGATATACCGTGCATCCCTAGTAAACACTACAGTCATCCCTTGGATGCAACTGCTGCTCACAGTTGTTGCTGTGAGCAGCAGGAGGATAAGGCCCAAATGAAATCAGAAGCTGCAACTTGATCAAGACCGATAGCCTCATCCTTATGGACTGATTTCATTATGTCACTCTACTGAGATACAATGTTTGCCAGGGAGAGCGGTTACTGCAATTTTGACAGGTTCATGTTTATATACCATTATATAGCTACATAACACAGTCATAAACAATGTCAGGGATTTGTATGGGTAATTCATTATGAACCTATTTTATTTTTATTACCTTTATTTAACTAGGCAAGTCAGTTAAGAACAAATTCTTATTTTCAATGACGGCCTAGGAACAGTGGGTTAACTGCCTGTTCAGGGGCAGAACGACAGATTTGTACCTTGTCAGCTCGGGGGTTTGAACTTGCAACCTTCCGGTTGCTAGTCCAACACTCTAACCACTAGGCTACCATTATGAACGTGTAGGTCTGTGTGTCCATCTGTGTGTGTGTGTGTGCGCATGTCTCTGCTTCTTACTTTGGGAAGCTCCTCAATCTGGTTGGCGTCCAGATAGAGCTCCTCCAGGGTCTTCTCGAAGCTGAAGATCTCCTTAGGCACTGCCTCCAGGCTGCAGTGGGAGTAGTCCAGTGACGTCACCGTTTCCTCCTCCCCCCGCAGGCAGCGGCATGGCACCAGCCGCACAAACAGGTTCCGCTTGCTCGACATCCTCAGGCACTGCAGAGCGAGAGAGGGGGAGGAGAGGAGAGTCCGTGTCAGTGTCAAGACAGGCCAGTAAACTACTGCTGCTTCCTGGGGCTAAAGCTACTACAGGTATCCTCCTAAGTGCGAGAGATAAGTGTCAAAGTTAAGTAATCAAATAGGAAGAGGAGTCAGACTGGGTGTTTTCTAAAAGGGAGGGAGATGGTCAGCAGCACAACATCAGGTTGGTTTGTGGGTAGGTCGTTGGTTAGAGAGAGTAGATAGGTCAACTTTATATATATATTTTAAATCTTAAGTTTGTTGTATGGTTCTGCTCACTTCAATAACAATCCAAGAGGTTTTACCACCAGTTACAAAGAGGATCTAAGGCAGTATACGTTATGATAGCTTGTTTACCACAGACCCCTGGATTTCTGGCATAAATTACATTGTTAGCAGTTACATAATCGTTTGTTCTCAGTGTCCATATTGACACGTCAGCAGGATCTGCAATGCATGCTCATTTAGGCTACAACTGTGTTGCATTGGCAGTGCCAGAACAAAGGGCCAGCTTTCATCAACACAATGCCCTCACAGGATTGATTAGTGTAGAAACTCATTACAGATAAATGGGCCTCTTTAAAATCTCTTTAGATTTTACATGTGGGTCCAAAGCATCACTGGATAATGAAAGCAAGCTCTACAACAGTATCACATTACTTCCTATACAGCAACAGAACCACAGCACAGCGCAGTAGGGCAGTGGCACTCATCGGCCCAGAGACAAGAGTCCTATTTGGACAAACAAAGCATACCTCATGGATTTGCCTCCCGACTCCCCATTATTTTAACTGAGGTATAAACGGTGACAATTAGCTGGCACGTACACTGTTGCTCATCAGTGCAGTGACAATGTATCTCCACTCAATGGATGAGGACTTTAAGATACGCCTATCGAAGACAAAAACCTATGAAAAAGTCAGAGGCCTAGTACTGATCCCTGCAGCATCTCATTAAGGTGTAAAAGCTGTCTGACAAAGCATTGATAAACAACAAACATGTGTTCAGTGTTTCTCAAGCTTTTTAATAGCAGGGAGTGGAGGGCTAGTGTCCTTCCTCCATGAAAGTCTGCTTCGGTCTATTGGCCTATCAAAACTAACACTTGAGAACGCACTAAATTGGTGTCAGCTAACCATCTGAGAGACCGCTCAGCATCTTCTCAGGGATCAGTGCTGGTCCGAGGACCTGAGGTTGAGAAACATCTAGAAGGTGAAAGTCGACAGAGCATCAGCTCTGAGGCCAGAATATTAAATATAATCTCAGCTATTCCTTCCTCCACTAATGGCTGTATTACTGCAATCTCTGCTATTGTGAGAGCCTCTTGTTATAAAAAGGAGAGAGCAGTTCCCCTTGGAACGCATCCAATGAAACACCACTTTTAAGCAGGCATAGCAAGCAGCCCATTCAGCAGCTCAATAGCGCAGATGGCTATAGGCCTAATTGTGTTGTAGCAAAGGATGAACACCAACAGCATTGTGATGAGAGTCATCCTCCAGAGAATCCAGTTCCTTGACTATTGTCTTTTGTCATGGAACAACAAAGTCAGCCCAGGTATGAAAGGGCTGATATTGTGTATTGTACAAGGGATAATCGATTGCTCAACCTTGATGGACAGAAAACCAGAGGAAACGAATGTGAGGATTGGAAAGAATGGCTTTTTTTTTTTTTCACGGCACGCTCTTCACTTGCTTATTTTAAAGGGGCCACATGATTCACAGTAGATATTATGGGTCTGATAAGTCTTTGGACAGAGTTGGCTATGGCTGAGGGCTTTATGGCTGTACAGTATTGCACTATAGAATGTGCTCTGGTTAATGGAGGCCTTGTTCACTGGAGTGTTTAGAGAATATGACTCTCTCCTCCTCCCCCTCATCTTCAGCTGTGAACCACATCGTAGCGCAGACTGTCTGATTCCCAGAGTCTGTGTGTGTGTGTGGTGATGTAGGGCTAGTGCATGGCCATCTCTAAGCTGTAGAGACATGGGTCTGTCAGCTCCCTGCCATGATCTCCTGGGTTAGAAACTGTATAAGGCTTCCACTGCCACCGCTCCTCACTGGATTATCTACAATCACACTAATGGCCACATAATTCAGGGAGAAAAGTGAGCAGAAAAGAGAGAGAGAAATAAAATGAAAAGTGAGAGAGAAATAAAAAAAGGAGAGAAGGGTGGAGAATCGTAGCCAGTGAGTGACTGACTGACCGAGTGATAATAGAGTAGCCTATAATAAGATGGAACAAGAAGGCCTAAGTGAGTGAAAGTAGACCTGTCTCAAGAGGGCCTCTTCTTATCCGTCATAACACGCACACACTTGGCTGGGCCACTGATGTCTGTCAACACGGAGGGCGAAACAGAGTGAAGTTAGTGGCTTGGAGTAAAGAGGTCGCAGCCTTTTATTTTTTTTATTTCACCTTTATTTAAACAGGTAGGCTAGTTGAGAACAAGTTCTCATTTGCAACTGCGACCTGGCCAAGATAAAGCATAGCAGTGTGAGCAGACAACACAGAGTTACACATGGAGTAAACAATTAACAAGTCAATAACACAATAGGAAGAAGAAAACAAAGTGGAGTCTATATACATTGTGTGCAAATCGCATGAGGAGGTAGGCGAATAATTACAATTTTGCAGATTAACACTGGAGTGATAAATGATCAGATGGTCATGTACAGGTAGAGATATTGGTGTGCAAAACAGCAGAAAAGTAAATAAATAAAAACAGTATGGGGATGAGGTAGGTAAAAATGGGTGGGCTATTTGCAGATAGACTATGTACAGCTGCAGCGATCGGTTAGCTGCTCAGATAGCAGATGTTTGAAGTTGGTGAGGGAGATAAAATTCTCCATCTTCAGCAATTTTTGCAATTCGTTCCAGTCACAGGCAGCAGAGAACTGGAACGAAAGGCGGCCAAATGAGGTGTTGGCTTTAGGGATGATCAGTGAGATACACCTGCTGGAGCGCGTGCTACGGATGGGTGTTGCCATCGTGACCAGTGAACTGAGATAAGGCGGAGCTTTACCTAGCATGGACTTGTAGATGACCTGGAGCCAGTGGGTCTGGCGACGAATATGTAGCGAGGGCCAGCCGACAAGAGCATACAAGTCGCAGTGGTGGGTGGTATAAGGTGCTTTAGTGACAAAACGGATGGCACTGTGATAAACTGCATCCAGTTTGCTGAGTAGAGTGTTGGAAGAAATTTTGTATATGACATCGCCGAAGTCGAGGATCGGTAGGATAGTCAGTTTTACTAGGGTAAGTTTGGCGGCGTGAGTGAAGGAGGCTTTGTTGCGGAATAGAAAGGCGACTCTTGATTTGATTTTCGATTGGAGATGTTTGATATGAGTCTGGAAGGAGAGTTTACAGTCCAGCCAGACACCTAGGTTACTTATAGATGTCCACATATTCAAGGTTGGAACCATCCAGGGTGGTGATGCTGGTCAGGCGTGCGGGTGCAGGCAGCGAACGGTTGAAAAGCATGCATTTGGTTTTACTAGCGTTTAAGAGCAGTTGGAGGCCACGGAAGGAGTGTTGTATGGCATTGAAGCTCGTTTGGAGGTTAGATAGCACAGTGTCCAAGGACGGGCCGGAAGTATATAGAATTAATTATCCACTGTGTGGATGGGGTTCTCGGGATGATTAGAGGTGTTGGGTATGCGCCAGTGTTTTCCTTGATGGCCAAAAAGCTCAATTTTGGTCTCATCTGACCAGAGTACTTTCTTCCATATGTTTGGGGAGTCTCCCACGTGCCTTTGGCGAACACCAAACAGGTTTGCTTTTTATTTTATTCATACAATGGCATTTTTCTGGCCTCTCTTCCGTAAAACCCAGCTCTGTGCAGTGTATGGCTTAAAGTGGTCCTATGGACAGATACGCCAATCTCTGCTTTGGAGCTTTGCAGATCCTTCAGGGTTATTTATATTTGGTCTCTTTGTTGCCTCTCTGATTAATGCCCTCCTTGCCTGGGCCGTGAGTTTTGGTGGGCAGCCCTCTCAGGCAGGTTTGTTGTGGTGCCATATTCTTTCCATTTTTTAACAATGGATTTAATGGTGCTCTGTGGGATGTTCAAAGTTTCTGATACTTTTTTAAAACCCAACCCTGATCTGTACTTCTCCACAACTTTATCCGTGACCTGTTTGGAGAGCTCCTTGGTCTTCATGGTGCCCCTTGCTTAGTGGTTTTGCAGACCCTGGGGCTGACTCAGTTACACCAGCTCTGTCAGGAGGAATGGGCCAAACTTCACCCAACGTATTGTGGGAAGCTTGTGGAAGGCTACCTTAAACGTTTGGCTGAAGTTAAACAATTTAAAGGCTTACAAATACTAATTGAGTGTATGTAAACTTCTGATCCACTGGGAATGTGATGAAAGAAATAAAAGCTGAAATAAATAATTCTGTCTACTATTATTCTGACATTTCACATTGTTAAAATAAAAGTGGTGATCATACCTGACCTAAAACAGGGAATATTTACTTGGATTAAATGTCAGGAATTGTGAAAAACTGAGTTTAAATGTATTTGGCTAAGGTGTATGTAAACTTCTGACTTCAACTGTATATCCATCGCCTCTGGTGAGCCATCTGGGACACCGAACCCCATGTTAGGGTCCTGTTGACTCAGGAGTGCTAGCCTGCGATGGAGGCTCTTCACAGTGAAGAGGGCACAGTGTGGACAGGAGCCAGGGGAGGCTAAGGCTCCCTTGGCATATTGCAGCCCATGGCAAGCGGAACACACAGAGTGGGTGTCTTTGGCCGATATCTTGTTTCCACAGGCGTCGATTCGCGCCGGGACCTTCTCCTCATTTGGGATGGGGGATGTTTCTGTTGCAATTGCTTGGATACTATGTTTTTAGCTGTCAAAAAATAACTACTGTGGTAGGCTAGTACGATAGCTAGCGATTAGTGGGTTATCCCTGACTGGCACTCAGTGTGATGGCCGGATATCGTTTCCGAAACAACAGAGAGTTGTGTAGCTAGTAAAAAAACTTTTCTTGTTGAAGTAAAACCACAAAAGCTAACTAGCCTGGTGGCTAGCTTGCTAATAACTAGTCACTGTTTGGGTAAAGCTAACTTGGTTGTGAACGAGATAGCCATGTCACAGCTGTACTCGTTCCTCCCTCTAATAATTTTCCACCGCACAGTCCAGAGAATAGCGCCCGGCGAGCGAGTTGTAAGCTCATGTCTGTGGACAGTTTAGCTAGTTCTAGAAAATGCAATCGTGTCGAGGTTAAGCTTTCTGATGAAAAGTGAAAAGAGGTGTTTGAATGATTCAGAGATAACGCGCTGGACCTATTATAAGGTAGGACGACACCCTTCCCCGACGCACACGTCTCAACCAATCAAGGCCGGTGTAGTGTAATAAAGGCTCCTGATGAATACGCTGGGGGCGTACACCATAAGTGAAATACCGGAACGAATACCTGAGAACTGAAGAGAATTCTCTTGGAAAGTAGTATGGTCGGCATTTGTTTGTGAGGTATTCTAGGTCAGGTGAACTAAAGGACTTCCTGTATGTTATCACAATCACACCATGAGTAGTTAAATAATAAAACATACAGCCTCGCTCTTCTTCCCGGAGAGATATTTATTCCTGTCCGTGCGATGAACTGAGAATCCAACTGGCTGTACGGACTCAGACAGTATATCCCGAGAGAGCCATGTTTCTGTGAAACAGAGTATGTTACAATCCTTGATGTTTCTCTGGAAGGAAATACTCGCCCTGAGCTCATCAACTTTAGTATCCAGAGACTGAACATTAGCGAGTAATATACTCGAAAGCGGTGGGTGGTGTGCGCAACTCCTGAGTCAGACTAGAAGTCCACTGCGAATGCCTCTTCTCTGCCACCGATGTTTTGAATCAGCCTCTGGAATGACTTCAATTGTCCTGGGGGGTATGAACAAAGGATCCAATTCAGGAAAGTTGTATTCCTGGTGAGTTACCACCGCTCTGATATCCAAAAGTTATTTCCGGCAGTATGTGATAACAAAACATTTATTCTGGGCTAATAATGTAAAACAATGTAATATTGCCTAGGAACTAGAAGCACAGCTGCCCTATCTGTTGGCGCCATCTTGTATACCGCATAATAAGCTGTAGACCATGATCTACTATTTACCAATTTAGTTTTCATCTATATTTATCGTAGGGAAACGAGAAAATGCTCATACAAAGGAGGCGCTCCTAGTTGCCGGTGATTTTAATGCAGGGAAACTGAAGTCCGTCTTACCTCATTTCTAACAGCATGTCACCAGTGCAACTACAGGCGAAAAAAAACTCTAGACCACCTTTACTCCAAACACAAAGCACACCCTCCATTTGGCAAATCTGACCATTAATCTATCCTCCCGATTCCTGTTTACAAGCAGAAACTCAAACAGGAAGTACCAGTGCCGCTGCAGGACAGTATTTTTATAGCACAGACTGGAATATGTTCCGGGATTCCTCCGATGGCATTGTGAAGTCACCAGGTTCATTAATAAGTGCATCGACGGCATTGTCCCCACAGTGATTGTACGTACATATCCTAACCAAAAGCCATGGATTACAGGCAACATCCACGCTAAGCACGACAACACCTCTTCTCCCCCAGGAGGCTGAAAACATTTGGCATGGGCCCACAGATCCTCAAAAAAGTTATACAGCTGCACCATTGAAAGCATCTTGACTGGCTGCATCACCGCTTGTTATAGCAACTGCTTGGCATCCAGCCACAAGGCACTACAAAGGGATTGTGCGTACGGCCCAGTACATCACTGGAGCAGAACTCCTTGCCATCCAGGACCTCTATACCAGGCGGTATCAGAGGAAGGCCCTAAAAATTGTCAAAGACTCCAGCCACCAAATTCATAGACAATCTCTGCTGCCGCACGGCAAGCGATGCCGATGCACCAAGTCTGGAACCAGCAGGACCCTGTACAGCATCTACCCCCAAGCCATAAAACTGCTAAATAGTTCAATGGTTAACGAAATAGCTACCTGGACAATCTGCATTGACCTTTTTACTCAGCCCATATTCTGCTGCTACTGTTTATTATCTGTCACTTTATTCCTAGTTATATGTACATATCTACCTCAATTACCTCATACCCCTGCACATTGACTCAGTAGCAAAGTTAATGAAACTCACTGAATATTAATTATTACATGTTTTACTTTTCTATATTCTTTCCCTCTGTATTGTTGGGAAGGGCCCCTAAGTAAACATTTCACTGTTAGTCCACATCTTCTGTTTACGAAGCATGTGACAAATGCAATTTGATTTGATCTAGTGCTCCGTCTGTCCCCTCTCCCCAGACCCTCATTTGAGAGTCATCTCAAGTAGTATGTGTGTGTGTGTGTGTGTGTGTGTGTGTGTGTGTGTGTGTGTGTGTGTGTGTGTGTGTGTGTGTGTGTGTGTGTGTGTGTGTGTGTGTGTGTGTGTGTGTGTGTGTGTGTGTGTGTGTGTGTGTGTGTGGAGCGGAAATGTGAGGTCTTATGTGACAGTATAGTATTATTTATAGCACTCATCTGATTAATATGCTGGAATGTGATTAGCCTATAAATCTTATAGTCTTATGAAAGGAGCTTTTTTATCCTGATACTGTAGGCTGCTGCAGTAATGCTGCCTGCCTGCTGGGTCAATGTTCGAAACTCGGCACCCAGAGAATTAGGCCCAAAGAAAAGGGAGAGAAAAAGGAACAAAGGGAGGGAAAAAATGGAGTAGAGAAAAGCTGCAGAAGGAGGAGGGCTGCTGGATAATAATGGAGTCATCTCCATCTGGCACAGAAGAAGAGAGGAGAGAAAAGGCTACTTCTTCCGTGTGAAGGAACAGCAGTGTGCCATTGGCTAGAAGGCCTGGCTGCCCTGTGGATTAATGGTTTGACTGCAGACAATGCAGTCTTCTTGACACTTGTTCACAGACACTATAGTACATTTTCATTGAAATGTCTGTCATGCCAAACAATTCTTTAGAAGATGGCTCAAGTAGAAACAGACTAGCAGCTAGAGTAAAGCAAAGCTGAATGAAATCAAAATGAGGCTAATGTTAGGTGACATTAGATCTGGCCTACTTGTTCAGGTTGTGATCTCGTCATCTAGACAAAGGGTTTTTGATTAACTTGAGGAAGGCATGTGTCAAGACAGTCACGCGATGTCATGGGGTGAGAAGGTTGAGGTGGCTCTTGTGTGAAGAGCTATGGAAAACAAGTGTGTGTTTTCAGGTGTGTTACCTCGATGCTACTAATGATGGAGGTGTGTGTTTTTCACTGTACCCTGATGTGTGTTACCTTTGCACCGGAATTCACCGACAGTGGGCACAGCGGGAGAGGTGCAGTCAGCTCCTAAATAATTCAAGGGAGGATACTCGGTTGGAGGCCCACACACCAATGTACACACATGGATATAACCTGAGCTAGTTTGAGCTTTGGGGGTACAAGCCAGATTGAAAGGCTTCAGGTTAATATTGCATTATGATGGCTGAGGCAAGTTCCCTCCATTGCAACATACAGCGCTTTGAGCACTGGAATCAAATCCGTATTGGTGGGCATCCGCAGCCTAGAAAAATGACTGACAGGCTGTTAGTCAACAAGCAGGGTTCATGCAGTGTTGACATTGAATAATTTTTTGGGACAGTGTATACCATATGTATCCTGTACATATGAATAATAACACTTGGTATGGATACCACCACAAACACACACAGTACACATGCACCTCCAGCTCTTCTTCAGCTTACCACTCTGGCTAAGAACACAACCTCACTCAAGTCTCCACCGAGGCACTTGAAGACGTGGGAATCCACTAGAAAGATTCCAGAGTAGAGAAAATGGAAATTAATTTAAATGGAAACGTGGAAAGATGACACTGTTGTAAGTATTTGTGGCAGGGCATGGGCCTAGCGGAACCGGCTCTTCCAGTTTCCAGCCCCTTCAGGTTTTGGTTCTCACCAGTGTCCTCGATTCTCTGCGGTCTTACGTGACCAGGGGAAAACCATGATTGTTTTCCTTTGAATTGTTGGTAAAAATGAGGCTAAGTAATCTGATCTGGTTGACAAACACAAAGTGCATTCGCTTTACAACATCTTCCTCTACCTTCCACATACACTAACCTGCCCACACCAGGCTGGATAGGATACTAGAATATAATTAAATTTTTCCACAACTTGCTAAGAAAAGACAAACTAGCTGTTTGCAGACAGTAAGATAGAGGTATTCACTAGAGGTCGACCGATTATGATTTTTCAATACCGATACAGATACCAATTATTGGAGGGCCAAAAAAAAGAAGCCGATACCGATTAAATCGGCCAATTTTTTGGGCAATGTATTTGTAATAATGACAACGACAACAATACTGAATGAACACTTATTTTATCTTAATATAATATATCAATAAAATCAATGTAGCCTCAAGTAAATATTGAAACAAGTTCAATTTGGTTTAAATAATGCAAAAACAAAGTGTTGGAGAAGAAAGTAAAAGTGCGATATGTGCTATGTAAGAAAGCTAACATTTCAGTTCCTTGCTCAGAACATGAGACCATATGAAAGCTGGTGGTTCCTTTTAACATGAGTCTTCAATATTACCAGGAACACAACGACAACAGCCACCATCGAAACAGCGTTACCCATGCAGAGCAAGGGAAACAACCCCTGCAAGGCTCAGAGCGAGTGATGTTTGAAACACTATTAGCGCGCGCTAACTAGCTAGCCATTTCACTTCGGTTACACCAGCCTCATCTCGGGAGTTGATAGGCTTGAAGTCATAAACAGCGTAATGCTTGACGCACAACGAAGAGCTGCTGGCAAAACACACGAAAGTGCTGTTTGAATGAATGTTTACGCACCTGCTTCTGCCTACCACCGCTGTCAGATACTTAGATAATTGTATGCTCAGTCAGATTATATGCAACGCAGGACATGCTAGATAATATCTAGTAATATCATCAACCATGTGTAGTTAACTAGTGATTATGATTGATTGTTTTTTATAAGATACGTTTAATGCTAGCTAGCAACTTACCTTGGCTTACTGCATTCACGTAACAGGCAGTCTCCTTGTGGAGTGCAACGAGAGAGAGGCAGGTCGTTATTGCATTGGACAAGTTAACTGTAAGGTTGCAAGATTGGATCCCCCGAGCTGACAAGGTGAAAATATGTCGTTCTGCCCCTGAACGAGGCAGTTAACCTACAAATCAGTTCACATTACAAATTAGTCATATTTTAGACACAAAACATATTTTTCATTACCGTAGAATTTCTTTAAGTTCCTGGACAAGGTAGTGTTTTTTATAAATATTTTTCGACCCATAATGTATTACTAAGAACAAAGAAGATCAAAGATGGCTACAAGGTAAGCTAGTCTTTTCTCTTTTATTATGTTTAAATGTGACAATTTTCCTCATACACCACATTTACCCATTTTAGATTATCATTACTATAACTGTGTAATACTTGATATTTGAGCAAAGACAGATTAAACTTTTTATAGAATATTACATTAGAAAGAGCACCAATTTATTGTGTATTTTTTGTTTGCCGAGTAATAATGGTTCATGCCATTGTAATCTAAATTTGCTAAGAGTTTGTCATTAGTGTAATGACCAATTCTCATTACCATGCCATCTGTTATGGTAATTAGAAGTTCAGCTACAGTAATGATAAAAACTGTTTGATGCACGTACAATGTAATTCCATCACACTATATGCGCAATAGATACACAGCTAACCAAACAGTGTTAGGTGCAGGCACACTTGAATTAAATGGTAACTATCGTTTTTTATGGTTTCCTACATGGTTTAAGCATTGTTAACATGTCGAATTTAGCTAGAAAAGTGTGATTGAGAGCGAAAAACTGGAGAGAGAAAAAAATCAGAAAAACAACATTCCTTCCATGACCAATGCTAAAAACAATTACAGGGGAAACACTGAGTCAACGTGTAGAATTTAAAGGCACATTACACTTAAAAATGTAAAGTTTGTCTGAGGTTTTCAGAATTCAAAAGTGGTCTTCTGTCAACAAATGTTAGACCATCTGTTTTGTAGATCCAACTCAGGTGTATGCAAACAATCCAATGAATGGAAAAGATGAGCACCAAATCATTTCCAGATTTGTGGCGCTCATCTTTTCCACTAAAGACTTTACTATCTAATATAACACCAAGAAGTTAACTGTCTAGGTCAAAGGATATTGAGTATATTGTTGTAAAGATGGGGAGAAGCTCTGCTTTTATAACATAACATGCAACCAAACAAGTCCTGCAAGCTCTGGTTTTGTTGCATCTTGACTATTGGCCAGGTGCAGCAGAAAAGGAACTAGAAAAGCTGCAGCTGGACCAGAACAGAGTAGGACATCTGGCCCTGAAATGTACACAGAAGGCCAATGTCAATAATATTGACTCTCCTGTTTCAGAGAGACTCTCCTGGTTCAGATTGGAGGAGAGATTGACTGAAGCACTGCTGGTCTTTGTAAAAAGTATTGAAAGTACAGAGTTGCCAGTTAACACACAGCTCAAAACCTATACATACCCTACAAGACACGCAATCAGGGTATGACTCGGTGATATTGAATTAATTTGAATTAATGTTTTTGCGCGATATTTCAAATGCCCGTAGTGCAAGAATCAAGATTTTGTTATTTTTCTTTTTTATGAGCGCTTATGTCCGCTTGTTCTCATGTTGTATTTGTGGTCTCGTCTCCTTCGCTCCTCTGTGTGCACCTTCCCATGAGAGTTAATGGGAGTTAGGGCGGGAAGGCAGGTGACAAGCTTAGGTCCAAAATAAGCCCATAGAAACACATTGGTATTATTTTGGATAGATTTTAACAAGAGTGAAACCTCTCGCTTCCTCTATGGTTTACACATACACCAAGCCCCTCCCCATGCCTCTCTTACGCCAACAACGATGAGAGATCACATCTTCCTTTCTGACAAGTGATTTCAACTCGCTATTAGCATTTGAGGTTTGGTCGAACAGAATCGGTCATAATGACACCAAAACACATTGAGACATTATTTCACTGTAATAGAGGAGAAGTTAACCTTTCTGACGATACCCTTATGTCTCAACTGCTCAAAGTATGTGCAGAGCAGACATCACTAAAACAGGAGTATCAATGAACATTGATTCTGGAAAATGTATGTTCAGTTTGTCACACAGAGCATTGGGGTACCACGTTCCGGCAGCAGCATTTAAGCCAAAGACTGTTACGCTTCGAACAAAATAGTATGCAGCATCATCTTGATATGTAGTCCAACATTCACTTTCTGCTACCATTTCTGTCAAGCCGCCTACGCACACAGTTTGAAGCATACATTCGATAAATCTAACGTACGCACCACACCGAACGCACTGCAACTGCCTCTGCAATGCAATGCTGCAAGGCAAACGCAGTATTTCATTGGAAATTAATGTAATTCTGGTGTACCAAAATGCAATGACGCTGTCGATGTGATCGAAGTGTTATACTAGCTGTCTAGTCTGTGTTTTGTAAAAGTGCAATAAGCAAGAACCCGATGATCACTGACAGAGCTCCAGAGTTCCTATGTGGAGATGGGAGAACCTTCCAGGAGGACAACCACCAATCAGGCCTTTATGGTCGAGTGGTCGGACGGAAGCCACTCCTCAGTAAAAGGCACATGACAACCCGCTTAGAGTTTGCCAAAAGGCACCTAAAAGACTCTAACCATGAGAAACAAGATTCTCTGCTCTCATGAAACCAAGATTGAACTCTCTGGAAGGAATGCCAAGTGTAACGTCTGGAGGAAACCTGGCTCCATCCCTACGGTGAAGCATGGTGGCAGCATCATGCTGTGGGGATGTTTTTCAGCAGCAGTTGAACAGAGCACAGTACAGAGAGATCCTTGATGAAAACCTGCTCCGGAGCGCTCAGAACCTGACTGGGGCAAAGGTTCACCTTTGTAAAGGTCATCGACCCTAAGCACACAGCCAAGACAAAGCAGAAGTGGCGTAGGGACAAGTCTCTGAATGTCCTTGACTGGCCCAGCCAGAGCCCGAACTTGAACCCGATCAAACATCTCGGGAGAGAGCTGAAAATATCTGTGCAGCAACGCTCACCATTCAACCTGACAAAGCTTGAGAGGATCTGCAGAGAAGAATGGGAGAAACTCTCCAAATACAGGTGTGCCAAGCTTGTAGCGTCATACCCACGAAGACTCAAGGCTGTAATCGTTGCCAAAGGTGCATCAACAAAGCACTGAGTAAATGATCTGAATACTTATGTAAATGTCATCCATTTATACCAACAGCGTATTGACTAGTAGTCTAATTGGGGTCAGCCCTACTTTGAATGTTTTAGCTATCAATTTTCCCATTAGCAATCACCCCTATTGGCAAACATTTAATTTCTCTAGTAGGGCCCTATAGGTTATTTATCGTGATTAACAAAATCAGCAAAATTTTCATGATAAGTGGTCGGTGTCGATCATTTTCAGTTTATCGTCCCAACTCTACAGTAGCACAATGTTTGTCTCAAGGTAAGCTAACCACCAGAGCACTGGCCAGTCACACTAAATTATCTCCAAAGGCCAAAGCCACAGACAGAAAGATGAGATGAGAAGAGGGAGCACATCAAATCACACTGAATCTCATCCACAGATCTAAATGCCAATGGGGTGTCTATTGCACAGATAGCCTACTCCCTCTGCTCAACACACACTGAGTGCTTAATCTGTTAAAGCAATGCAATAAGAAATGCAGCTTTTGAAAGAGCATTAGCCTACGTTTAAAAAAAATCATGCACTTCACAAACAAGAAAATAACAAAATCATGAGGCGGCCACAAATGTTCTGTCTTTCTTTTTCTGAGAGTGCAAATGTTTATCCTAGTTGGCAGACAAACATACAGATTATTCATCATGACGACTGCACAACATCTAGCCTAAAGGTTGAGCAGAGCCACCTTCGTTTGTGACACTGTGACCACTTCCTATCTGAGATTGCCAAACAGTGACGAGTGTGTGAGTTCCGCAGGGCAACAATAAGCATGCAGCAGGGGTCCTCAACTATAGATTTCACTTTGGTTCTCAATATGTTCCCATAATACCAGTAACATAAATGTCAGTTTTCAAAGATAACAGGTACTAGGGATGGGTACGCAGTACTAGGGATGGGTACGCAGAAAAAATTCAGAGTTTGAGTACTCGTATTATTTTGAGTACTCGTATGTTAGGGTGAAAGGGGTCTGAATGCAAAAACGTTTTGGGGGTGCTGCTTTTGATTCAATTACTAGTTTTTATGATACACAACTGAAAACAAAACTTAACATTTTCACTGCACTTGACATACTCCAAACAATAAAACACATCTTACAGTATGACATTTTGTCAGTGCTTATAAATTAAACCTGCTAACTAGTAGCGTTGCACGGTATACCAAAACTTTGGTACATTTTTGATACTAGAACCTTAAAACAGTTCGGTACTAGAATTTGATACTTCTGTCAAATGTGTCTCACGGATCAAGCCTGCCTATCAGCGCAGCCGGCCCCTTATTATAGCGCACCCTGCCTGCTCCACTCCTATCCTGCACTATGAGTCTGGGCTGCACCCTGCCTGTTCCACTTACTGCTATCCTGCACTGTGAGTCTGGGCTGCACCCTGCCTGCTCCACTTACTGCTATCCTGCACTGTGAGTCTGGGCTGCACCCTGCCTGCTCTACTTACTGCTATCCTGCACTGGACCCTGCCTGCTCCACTTACTGCTATCCTGCAATGGGAGTCTGGGCTGCACCCTGCCTGCTCCACTTACTGCTATCCTGCAATGAGAGTCTGGGCTGCACCCTGCCTGCTCCACTTACTGTTATTCTGCACTGTGAGTCTGGGCTGCACCCTGCTTGCTCCACTTACTGCTATCCTGCACTGGGAGTCTGGGCTGCACCCTGCCTGCTCCACTTACTGCTATTCTGCACTGGGATTCTGGGCTGCACCCTGCTTGCTCCACTTACTCACTGCTATCCTGCACTGGGAGTCTGGGCTGCACCCTGCTTGCTCCACTTACTCACTGCTATCCTGCACTGGGAGTCTGGGCTGCACCCTGCCTGCTCCACTTACTCACTGCTATCCTGCACTGGGAGTCTGACATCATCTTACTGCCCACTCATGCTACACAGAAGTTAACACACTTGAATAATGCGATATGGCATACAGGCTAGAAAACTTTACAGTGCAAGAAGATACTGGTAGCTTCCAGATGTGTAGGCTAACTTTCCTTGCTAGCTGACAGCTAAAGCTAACATAAATTCACTACCCTGGTACTTTGTTTGTGATAATATTTAAAGCACAATGCAAAATATGCTTATTTCAAAGCTGATTGCCACCAAAACCTTAATTCATTCACCTATTCGGTCTCTCTCACATCACTCCCTGAATTAAGTCATTACCCGTTAAAGCGACAGTGCACATTTTTATAAAAATAGCTACTTCTATGCAAATGTTGATGAGTACAATAAAACAAGTCTTTCCCAAATGGATGGGAAACATGCACACACTCCTATTGAATATGAATTCACCTGTATTGTGGTTAGGTCTAGGCTACATCAGTTTATCAATAGACATTTACCATTTATTTAAATGATTACCATTATGTTGTTATGTTGTTAGATTGGTAAAAACAAAGTCAAATTGACTGTACAATTGTATAATTGATTCATTAATGCATACATGGTTGTCTCTGAAAAAATGTTGAAGTAAATAAAATATAATAATATTGAAGTCAAAAGATGCCCAACGATTGAAAAGAGCAGAAGCTGAGTTTATCTGTCTGGATCAAGTGCCATTCTGTGACTTTGGCTAATATGCTCTTTTTTTGTTTGTTGTGGTATCGTTTTGGTATTGAGTATCGGGATGGAATAGAGTACTGTGATACTAAACGTGGTATCGAAGTCAAAATTCTGGTATCTGACAAGATGAACTATTTACATTTGTAAATTCTGAGTACTTGTATTAGATTATAGGGAAATCGAATATAAACCTTGTACCGAGTACTGAAGAACTCACGCCCATTCCTAGTGTGTACAGTCAAGTCCAACATTTAGGTCTAAGTGCAAACTCCATTTAAATGCATTGCAGTTCGTTACAGCATTAAAATAAAAAATGTTGACTTAACCTACTTGCTCCAAATATCTGCAATGTCATACACATACAATATCCATCATGACAATCTGAAGACATTGCATACTGTATGTTCTGAATTGACTGTACCAATTACTAATAGCAGAAAAGGATCCAGGTTGGAATAAATGTATAAAGCCTTATTACGGCAAGTGAAAGGAGCATGAATGCATGAATGATTCCATCTGCTTCCTATTCTATACGCTGTGTGTAGAGACAACCTCTGCAGTCAGAGCAGCATATGCTCATTAACAGGGCTACACCAGCATTCAGCACAAGGTATTTGACCCCTTTGCTCCCGCAGTGCTGTGCTGCCATATCAATTGAGAGCTGCCTTATTTAGCTAGTCCCCCCCCCACCACCACACACACGTTTCTCTCTCTCTTCCTCTCACCTTCTTCCCTCGGTCATTGAGACCCATGCCTGGGCAGAGAAAGAGAGCAGAACAGCGTGGTGCTGTGCTGTCCATAAATAGCAGCTGGTTTAAAAGCCCTCCTTCTGCCGGGAAGTCCTTAATTAAATATGCGATTTAGTTCGACGCCAGGCAGCGAGCAGGCGTATATACAGAAACAGCCGCCTATGGGCTCACCTCGCCCCTGCTGCACAAACAGAGACCTATAAACAATAACTTGCTTTCAACAGCAATGTCATCACAACAAAAGGGGCTTTTGGGAAACTCGTACTGGAGTCCATTTTGGGGGTAGATGATGAATCATTGCGTCTGTTTGCGATCTGTGAACGAGAAACACTTTCAGTAGCCATAGAGGCAGACAGTATGAGACAGAATGGACAACCACAACACACTGGCAATGGCTTGAATGCCATTGGATACCTGGAGTCCCATGCAGGTAGATCACGGAGCAAGCAGACACCAATGATCCTGAAGTGTACAAACAAGCAAGGGTCAAGAGAGGACCTAACATCCCGACATCCTCCCATCTCAGATGTTACGGCTGGCCTGATCTCTGCTACACATGATATGACAGTCTCAGGCCTCACATGGCTGGCTTGGCTGGCTGGCTTGTTTTGAATTACAAAGACACAGGGAGGAGGGCAGACTGCAGTCAGTGCATGAGTGCACATAGTCTCTGGGATATGAGTGTGAGTGCTCAAGAGCACAGTGTGGAATATAACCAGGCAGTGACAACCTAATCATCTGGGTAGCAGTATGATGTGAATGCGATCTGAGTGACCAGCAGCGTGGGAGAGAGAGGCCCACCTTGCCTGGCGCTCATACTGATTACCTGAGGTTGAGTGAGTGAGTGAGTGTAGCTCTGTGACTGAACAAGCAAGCTGGAGAGAATTGATTGGAAGGTATGCAAACCAGACAAAGGAGTAAATTCCCTACCAATCAAAACCTCCTAAAACCCTGCACTGTAGCTCCACGTTTTTAGAGCTGAGGCTGAGGAGAGACTCTTCTACCCCGGGATGGATCTAACTGTGAAAGCAGCTCAAAAAAAATCTTTCCCTCCCGGCAATGCTTCCTCTGTGATGTTTCCTTAGAAGTGACTGAAAGCAAGATGCAGTTCAGAAGTGTGTGTGTGTATATGTGTTTGGGAGTGAGAGAGAGGAGGAGCGAGAGACAAGGGGAGCGAGAGAGAGAGATGCATTTCCCCCAGTCTCCGTAACCAGGTCAGACACATTCAGGTCAGGCTAACGTTTACAGGCACGTACACACACTCTACTTCTCACAATCCTGCTGAGTATGAGACCAGAAAACAGCTTATATTTCCCCCAGTGCCTAGTTCGAAATCACAGGCTACTTTTCTAACGGTTTATGTAGCAACGACCAAGTCGTCATTCTGACTGATCGTCAACAACATAAAGCACTAGTCTCCAAAACAACCTTGCATCAGTTGGAGCAACACTATTAATATTTCATGACAAATTGAATGAACCGCTCAGTATGTGTCACACCAGAATACGGTACCCACCAAACACACAACTCTCCTCCCACCCAAGAAAGCAAAGGTAACTGAACTAATTGACTATTGCCCCGGTGCACTCAATTCTGTCATCATGATGTGCTTTGAGAAGCTAGTTAAGGATCAACCGAGACGCACTTCAATTTGCTTAACGCCCCAATATATTCACAGACAATGGAATTGCCAATGCACTACACACTGCCCTATCTCACCTGGACAAGTGGAATACCTATGTAAGAATGCTGTTCATTGACTATAGCTCAGCCTTCAACACTATAGTACCCTCCAAGCTCATCATTAAGCTCGGGGCCCTGGGTCTGAACGCCGCCCTGTGCAACTGGATCCTGGACTTCCTGACAGGCCATACAAGGGTGCGTGCTCAGCTCCCTCCTATACTCCCATGATTGTGTGGCCACACACACCTCCAACTCAATCATCAAGTTTGCAGATGACACGACCAGAGTAGGCCTGATAACCAACAATGACGAGACAGCCTACAGGAAGGAGGTGAGGGCCCTGGCGGAGGGGTGCCAGGAAAAGAACCTCTCCCTTAACTTAAACAAAACAAAGGAACTGATCGTGGACTTCAGGAAAAAGCAGAGGGAGCACGCCCCTATCCACATTGACAGACCGAAGTGGAGAAGGTGGAAAATTCCTTGGCGAACACATCACTGATGATCTGAAATGGACCACCCACACAGACAGTCTGGTGAAGGTGCTGCAATTTGGCTTGGCCCCTAAGACACTCACAAACTTTTAAAGATGCACAATTGAGAGCATCCTGTCGGGCTGTATCACCGCCAAGTACGGCAACTGCATCGCACGCAACCAAAGTGCTCTCCAGAGGGTGGTGCGGTCTGCACAACACATCACCGGGGGCACACTGCCTGCCTCCCAGGACACCTACAGCACCTGATGTCACAGGAAGGCCAAAAAGATCATCAAGGACATCAACCTCCCGAGCCACGGCCTGTTCACCCCGCTATCATCCAGAAGGCAAGGTCAGTACAGGTGCATCAAAGCTGGGACAGATAGACTAAAAAACAGCTTCTATCTCAAGGCCATCAGACTGTTAAATAGCCATCACTTGCCGGCTACCACCCGGTTACTCAACCCTGCAATTTAGAGGCTGCTGCCTTATATACATAGACATGGAATCACTGGTCACTTTAATATTGGAACAGTAGACACTTCAATAATGTTTACATACTGCTTTACTAATTTCATATGTATATACTGTATTCTATTCTACTGTATTTTAGTCAATGCTACTGACATTGCTTGTCCTAATATTTATATATTTCTTAATTCCACTATTTTACTTTTAGATTTGTGTGGATTGTTGTGAATTGTTAGATATTGCTGCACTGTTGGAGCTAGGAACAAAATCATTTCGCTACACCTGCAATAACATCTGCTAAATATGTGTATTTGATCAATAAAATGTGATTTGATTTAAACAAGGCTTTGACAGTAGACTGTCAACACACCACAATGGAGCCACTCACATTATGCTGAAAAGATTAACAACAAATAACATTCAAAGTGATAAAAGGTTCATTGTTTACAGCCATCAAAGCTCCGCAGACAGTGAGATATACTTAATTGATCCCTCTGTATTCACTGAAATGCATTCATTATCAAAGCCATTAGGCCTTTCTTTCTCATTCCAACTTCAGCCTGCCTGTGGGAATGTGCTGCATTTGAAAAGCAGCAGTAATACTGTCTGTATTATTAATATTATCCCAGGGTTACATTTGCATGACACGGTTTGTATGGGTGTCAGGTTGCATCGTGACTTCTCTTGGATTCAGCATCTGTTTGTTTCACCACTGATTGAGATGTGGGTCTCAGCCAGCATCATTCAAGACTGTAGTTAGTACTAGTAAAGCATCGCTCAATAATGATAAACATAAGTTTTATCAGTCATTTATAATTTGGGTGAAGACATTTGGTACATCAAGTAGCCTAAACCAAACCTATGAAAAACGTTGCTGTGTGAACGACTGAGGCCGGTTAAGTTCTGTCATTTTCTCAGTGTAACTGCAGCCTATGGCCTGTGTCTGTAATCATGTGTTAGCCCTGGCTATGTCATTGGATTGAAAGGGGCCATTAGAGCAGGGATAACACTGTACTCAGGGAAAATGACTGTAATTTACAATGCAGAAGACTGACAATGCGGTATTACACACACAATAGGCCTAATTTCCCTTTTCAAGAAGGGAATCCCTGTTCTAACTAGAGTCAATCTCTCTGCATTTGAGAATTGAATTCTCGGCCATGTCTAATGGTTCCATTGGCCTAGTCCTAGTTGATTAGATCATGGTGTTTTGTAACAGTTGGATTCTCACATGGGTCATACTAAACTGAATACATGTGTAAATTGCTTTGGCTAAAACAACCATATTGTTTGGTCAATTGAATAATACTCGCCTATTGCTTTTGGGGTAGACAGAACAGGGCTCAGATACCTCTGTGAACTTGTGTGAGAGCAAGGAAATCTGTGTGATGTTACAGGGATAGGGTGATGTTACAAGAAACAATTTATTACAAATAAAAACAGAAATATCACAGTTACATATGTATTCAGACCCTTTACTCAGTACTTTGTTGAAGCACCTTTGGCAGCGATTACAGCCTCAAATATTTTGGGGTGACACTACAAGCTTAGCACACTTTTTTTGGGGAGTTTCTCCCAATATTTTCCGCAGATCCTCTCAAGCTCTGTCAGGTTGCATGGGGAGCGTTGCTGCACAGCTATTTACAGGTCTCTCCAAAGATGATCGATCGGGTTCAAGTCCGGGCTTTGGCTGGTCCAGTCAAGAACATTCAGAGACTTGTCCCGAAGCCACTCCTGCGTTGTCGTGGCTGTGTGCTTCGGGTAGTTGTCCTGTTGGGAGGTAGCCTTCACCCCAGTCTGAGGTCCTGAGTGCTCTGTAGCAGGTTTTCATTCAAGGATCTCTCTGTACTTTACACCGTTCATCTTTTCCTCGATCCTGACTAGTCTCCCGCTGATAAACATTCCCACAGCACGATGCTGCAACCACCATGCTTCACCGTAGGGATGGTGCCAGGTTTCCTCCAGACGTGACGCTTGGATTTCAGGCCAAAGAGTTCAATCTTGATTTCATCAGACCAGAGAATCTTGTTTCTCATGGTTTGGGAGTCCTTTAGGTGCCTTTTGGCAAACTCCAAGCAGGCTATCATGTGCCTTTTACTGAGGAGTGGCTTTCGTCTGGCCACTCTAGCACAAAGGCCTGATTTCTTCCATCTCCACAGAGGAACTCTGTCAGAGTGAGCATCTCCCCCAATTGCTCAGTTTGGCCAGGCGGCCAGCTCTAGGAAGAGTCTTGGCGGTTCCAGACTTCTTCCATTTAAAAATGTTGGAAGCCATTGTGTTCTTGGGGATCATCAATGCTGCAGAAATGTTTTGGTACCCTTCCCCAGATCTGTGCCTTGACACAATCCTGTCTCGGAGCTCTATGGACAATTTCTTCGACCTCATGGTTTGGATTTTGCTCTGACATGCACAATCAACCGTGGGACCTTACATAGACAAGTGTTTGCCTCATGTCCATTCAATTTACCACAGGTGAACTCCAATCAAGTTGTAGCAAAATGTCAAGGATGATCAATGGAAACAGGATGTACTTGAGCTTTATTTTGAGTATCATAGCAAAGGATCTGAATACTTACATATATAAGGTAATACAGTTATTTTTTGATTTATTAAATTTTCAAATAATCTATAAACCTGTTTTGGCTTTGTCGTTATGGGGTATTGTGTGTAGATTGATGACGAAAACAATTAATTTTAGAATAAGGCTGTAAAGTAACAAAACGTGGAAAAAGGTAAGGGGTCTGAATACTTTCCGAATGCACTGCCCATCGAAGGCACAACATATACATGATACATCAGGAAGATGTAGTATAGAGAGCGTTAGCACATTGGCAAGACGTCTTGCAGATGTATTTAGAATGTCTACATTGGAAATGATACAGTTCTACATTTTTTATACGTCGGCCAGGCATCAACATTCTATTCTGATGTCTCGGCGTCATCTGGCCAACGTGGAAACGTTCTCCAAACTACATACTGTGTGATCAAGCTATCCGTAGCCGATGTGAGCAAGACCTTTATAAACAGGTCAACCTTCACAAAGCCACGGGGCCATACGGATTACCAGGATGTGTACTGAAAGCATGCGCGGACCAAATGGCAAGTGTCTTCACTGACATTTTCAACCTCTCCCTGACAGAGTCTGTAATACCTACATGATTCAAGCAGATCACCATAGTCCCTGTGCCAAAGAAAGCGAAGGTAACCTGCCTTAACGCCACGTAGCACACACATCAGAAGTCATGAAGTGCTTTGAAAGGCTGGTCCTGGCTCACATCAACACCATCATCCCGGAAATCCTAGACCCACTACAATTCGCATAATGGCCCAACGTATCCACAGATCTCAAATCGCACTCCACACTGCCCTTTCCCACATGGACAAAAGGAACACCTATGTGAGAATGCTGTTCATTGACTACAGCTCAGCGTTCAACACCATAGTACCCACAAAGCTCATCACTAAGCTAAGGACCCTGGGTCTAAACACCTCCCTCAGCAACTGAATCCTGGACTTCCTGACAGGCCGCCCCCAGGTGGTAAGGGTAGGCAACAACACATCTGCCACGCTGATCCTCAACACTGGGGACCCTCAGGGGTGTGTGCTTAGTCCCCTCCTGTACTGCCTGTTCACCCATGACTGCATTGCTAAGCACAACTCCAACACCATCATTAAGATTGCTGACGACACAACAGTGGTAGGCCTGATCACCGACAATGATGAGACAGCCTATAGGGAGGAGGTCAGAGACCTGACAGTGTGGTGAAAGAACAACAACCTCTCTCTCAATGTAAACAAGAAAATGACTACAGAAAAAGGAGGGCCAAACAGGTCCCCATTAACATTGACAGGGTTGTAGCGGAGCGAATCGAGAGTTTCAAGTTCCTTGGTGTCCACATCACCAACAAACTATCATGGTCCAAACACACCAAGACAGTCGTGAAGAGGGCACGACAATACCTTTTCCCCCACAGGAGACTGAAAAGATTTGGCATGGGTCCCCAAATCCTCAAAAAGTGTTACAGATGCACCATCGAGAGCATGACTGGTTGTATTACCGCCTGGTATGGAAAATGTAAAGCATATTGTTTTTATTATTGCCAGTATAATTTAGTAGCTTTGACATGCATTGTCCAAACAGCGGCTGAATGGCAAATGCGATCTAATGCCGACGTCTCAGCGGCATCTCGACAATGTGCAAACGCTCTACATACTACATCGTCAGCGAGATGTATGTGTACTGTCTGGGCTGTAGCTCAATTCCACCTCGCAAAGTTTGTATTTCACAACCTTCTCATTTAACTTCTCAAACTATTGCCATATAGGACTTCGCTGCTGTCGCTTCCCCGTCTCACGCTCTGCTATTTTTTAACTGTTAACGAGGATGACGTGCGGACCGCTTCATATCAGTGAAAAATCATTTGAATGATGCATATCTCCTACTAAGATTACAGGATTGTTACATTAGGTATTTGTTTCATTTAAACGCAACACCCCTAGTTGGCAGCTAAGGACTTATAAATGGCCCTCAGTCTTCCACAACCGTCATGTACAGTACAGTGTCAAGTGCTGAGGCCTGAGGTTGATCTGTCAACACTTCTGTGGAAAAAAAAACTACTGCTGCTACCACTAACAGGAAGTGAAGACAGAGAACATGGTGTCAGAAGTCTACTGTGACTATATAATATGCAAAAGAATAGCAGAGCCCATAACCGGCAAACCACTGGTATGTCAGATATTTAGATTAATCTGCCTAAATGACTACGGTAAGGATTGTATATTGTGTAAAACTGACCCTAGTTCTGTGGTTGGAACCTCTACCGTAAGCAAGAAGTAAAGATTGAGAACATTGCTTAAGCTGGAGTCTCGATTTGGAGAGAAGCACCAGTCAAGATGTTGAGAGGATAGAAGGAAGCTGAGCAGCAGAGATGAGAGTAGGCAGCTCAGTAAAGCCAGAGGCCATGAAGAGGCAGGTGATTAGCTCGAGGAGGAAAGCTTGAATCGCTCTCTGGTCCTGACCACAGCCATAACACTGGGGAGCACATTCGGTCTACCTCGCTCTTTTTTTCTTTATTTCTTGCAGTCACACTTCCTTTATTTTCTTCTTGTTCTTGCTCCTCCTCTCTGCCCACAAGAGTTTAATGACAACTTTCTCACTATGTTCAGTGACTGGTGTGGGTATATGCTACCTAAGCTTGTAAGGGGAGGGAATGATAATTTCCTGGTTGGCCCTGTGTGACAAAAGATAAACATCACGCTAAGCACGATTCATTGACTTGTTTGTCAATGGGCCTACAGTCTGTCTACATAACACTAGTGATAAAAACAGCCTCTGAGGTTAAGCAAAATTATGATCACCAAGCTTACATAAAATCAGGTTAATATTGGATGCATTAGCAGCAGTCCAGAGTGGCTAATGGATGTGACACTTCACCACTATTCAGAGTAGTATGAACAGAGACAGAGAAGGCCAAGACAATATCCACGTAGGCTCTGGAAAAAAAGACTAAAGCTGTGTTCGAATACTCATACTAACTGCACTAACCGTACTATTTGTGATGTGAATTGAGTATATAGTATGCTTATTTGTCATTGTATGGACATAGTTAGTAGGCCAAAAGTTCCCGGACGACATACTAAATTCACCAAAATACAAAGTATACATGCAGTGTACACTATTTCCGTGCTTTTAGGACCCATAAAGCAATTCCTCTAAAATGGGCGTGGCTTCATACATTTTCAGATTTGAAGTACGACGAGAACGGATACAAATTCATTGCTTTAACGAATTATAACAAATGTTAAGAAAATGTTGAAAAACGAAATGCCTGATTAAATAAGTTACGTTAACACGTTATGTTGGCTGACAATTTGTTAGCTACGCTATCCTTACAAACCGCATAGCGTTACAGCAGTATGTACCGGTATGTTAGCTAGTTACCTAACGTTAGTTGGCTACTAATACATCGAACTTGCCAGGCAGTTTATTAACTCTCTGCTTTCTAATTAACATCCCAACATTTATTGACTTGATTATTTACATAATTCTTAGCTAAGTGGTATAGTCGTGCGATTCAATGGCTATCTAATCCGATTTCTCTAGCGCAGAATAGCTCATGAATTTACGAATACTCAACACCTGTTAAGTACGGTGTTCTCTCATTTGTGTTTGGAAGTAGCTAGCCTACACTAGCCAGTTATCTTTGGTGCTTGACTGCCGTTGAGTGCTCAGATCAACCCTACTCCTCGGCCAGTGTCCAGCAGTGTGCGCTCTGAACGCTCCTGGGGGTGAAGTGCTCTGAATTTACGAACGGACAATCTGACAACGCTCTGGATTTACGAACGCCCAGAGAACACTCTGGCACTCCAGATTGAATTCACGAACACACCTGAAGTCTTAAAATGTTTAACTAGTCATTTGTTATGCTAACAAGCTAGCAAGAGGTTGCATAGCAACAGCATCAACTTCCAGTAGAAGTTCCATCAACTTCTAGTACGCTCAACTGAAACGATACGGGTAATTTACAGTATACGAAAATGAATTAATAGTATATAGTATGTACTATATACTCATTGAGTATGTAGTATACAGTATGTTAGTATGGGTATTTGAACACAGCTTAAGTAAGGAAATATACAGCCTAACCACTAGGTCTGTGATGGTCATGGAATTTTGGATGACGGCTATTGGTCAGTCAAATGAACTTAACCTCACAAATGCCAGGCTTTTTTTATTTTTACGGTCAAGGCGGTTATTTCATTTCCATGGCGGTCTTCATCCATAATCGGCGGTTACACGATTATACAGTAATTGTGCCAGCCCTATTCCCCTCTCTCCACTGGGATTCTCAGCCTCTAACCCTATTACAGGGGCTGAGTCACTGGCTTACTGGTGGTCTTCCATGCCGTCCCTAGGAGGGTGCGCCACTTGAGTGGGTTGAGTCACTGACGTGATCTTCCTGTCTGGGTTGGCGCCCCCCCCTTGTCTCCGGATGGTAAGTTGGTGGTGGAAGATATCCCTCTAGTGGTGTGGGGGATGTGCTTTGGCAAAGTGGGTGGGATTATATCCTGCCTGTTTGGCCCTGTCCGGGGGTATCGTCGGATGGGGCCACAGTGTCTCCCGACCCCTCCTGTCTCAACCTCCAGTATTTATGCTGCAGTAGTTTATGTGTCGGGGGGCTAGGGTCAGTCTGTTATATCTGGAGTATTTCTCCTGTCTTATCCGGTGTCCTGTGTGAGTTTAAGTATGCTCTCTCTAATTTGCTCTTTCTTTCTTTCTCTCAGAGGACCTGAGCAATAGGACCATGCATCAGGACTACCTGGCCTGATGACTCCTTGCTGTCCCCAGTCCACCTGGCCGTGCTGCTGCTCCAGTTTAAACTGTTCTGCCTGCGGCTATGGAACCCTGACCTGTTCAGCGGACGTGCTACCTGTCCCAGACCTGCTGTTTTCAACTCTCTAGAGACAGCAGGAGTGGTAGAGATACTCTGAATGATTGGCTATGAAAAGCCTGGCTCGTTGCGAAGTAATTTTCCAGAATTTTCCATAATTATGACATACATTGAAGGTTGTGCAATGTAAAAGCAATATTTAGACTTAGGGTTGCCACCCGTTCCATAAAATACGGAACGGTTCCGTAATGCACTGAAAGAATAAACGTTTTGTTTTCGAAATTATAGTTTCCGGATTTGACCAATTAATGACCAAATGCTCATATTTCTGTGTTTATTATATTATAATTAAGTCTATGATTTGATATTTGATTGAGCAGTCTGACTGGGCGGTGGTAGCAGGCTCGTAAGCATTCATTGAAACTTTACTGCGTTTGCCAGCAGCTCTTAGCAATGCTTGTTTCACAGCGCTGTTTATGACTTCAAGCCTATCAGCTCCTGAGATTAGGCTGGCAATACTCAAGTGCCTATTAGAACATCCAATAATCAAAAGTATATGAAATACAAATGGTAAAAAGAGAAATAGTCAACGCATCATAATTCCTGTAACTACAACCTAAAACTGCTTAACTGGGAATATTGAAGAACTGGGAATATTGAACCATCAGCTTTGATATGTTACGAGCAAGGAACTTAGACGTTATAATTTTTACATTGCACATATTGCACTTTTACCTTCTTCTCCAACACTGTGTTTTTGCTTTAATTAAACTGGGAATTTGATATGAGCATGTTTCATTATTTATTTATTTATTTGAGACTAAATAGATTTTATTGATGTATTACATTAAGTTAAAATAAAAGTGTTCATTCAGTATCATTGTAATTGTCATTATTACAAATATATATATAAAATTTGGCCGATTTATCGGTATCGGCTATTTTTGGTCCTCCAATAATCGATATCAGCGTTGAAAAATCATAAATCGGTCGACCTCTAAAATATATTTTATGTTTGAGATTCTTCAAAGTAGTCACCTGTCACGGCAGATTTCACCCTTTACCTTGATGACAGCTTTGCACACTCTTGGCATTCTCTCAACCAGCTTCATGGGGTAGTCATCTGGAATGCATTTCAATTAACTGGTGTGCCTTGTTAAAAGTTCATTTGTGGAATTTCTATCCTTCTTAATGCGTTTGAGCCAATCAGTTGTGTTGTAACAAGGTAACGGTGGCATACAGAAGAAAGCCCTACTTGGTAAAAGACCAAGTCCATATTATGACAAGAACAACTCCAATAAGCAGAGAAACAACAGTCCCTCATTACTTTAAGAATTGAAGGTCAGTTAATCTGGAGCATTTCAAGAACTTTTCAACTTTCTTTAAGTGCAGTCGCAAAAACCTTCAAGCACTATGATGAAACTGGCTATCATGAGGACCGCCAGAGGAAAGGAAGACCCAGAGTTACCTCTGCTGCAGAAGATTAGTTCATTAGAATTACCAGTCTCAAAAATTGCTACATCAGATGTAATGGAGTGCTACATCAGATGACCTGGCCTCCACAATCACCTGACCTCAACCCAATTGAGATGGTTTGGGATGAGTTGGACCGCAGAGTGAAGGGAAAGCAGCCAACAAGCGCTCAGCATATGTGGGAACTCTTTCAAGATTGTTGGAAAAGCATTCCAGGAGAAGCTGGTTGAGAGAGTGCCAAGAGTGTGCAAAGCTGTCATCAAGGCAAAGGGTGGCTACTTTGAAGAATCTCAAATCTCAAATATACTTTTAATTGTTTAACACTTTTTTGGTTACCACGTGTTATTTCATAGTTGTGATTATTCTACAATGTAGAACATGTGGAAAAACCCTTGAATGAGTAGGTGTGTCCAAACTTTTGACTGGTACTGTATGTGAAATTCGCTTTGATTTAGAATAGACAATTATCATGCACCTGTCGGAACAGGGGCTGGGGAAGAGAATACATGTAATCTATGCACTTAATAAAAAGACTTGCCTGTGCTAATGATTCTCACAAGCCAGGCAAAGTAAATTGATACAAATGACTTTTCTTGTGATGCACGCCGCTCAAATGATACAAATCTCAGAGCCTGAGTGCAACGGACAACGATACAGATGTAACCATTTGCTATGTAATGTATTGTCTGAGCGTTACAAGTCAACATTCCATATGCATTTCGCTGCACACCTGAGAGTTCCTCGGGGCACACCAGTGTCACGACTGGTCTATCAAGTGGTATCCTGAGAGTTCAACATGTCCTTAGATCTGCCACAACACCACGTCTGGTTAATATTCAACAGTGTTGAGGCCAGGCCAGGCAACCTCCTGCAATGGAAAATACACTGGACGGGAGTGTAGTGAGGAAGGGTGGACTGAGCACTATGAGAGATCTCTGTTGTCGGGGCCTCCCGAGTGGCGCAGTAGTCTAAGGCACTGCATTGCAGGAAGACCCATGGGGCGGATCACAATTGGTCCAGCGTTGTCCAGGTTAGGGGAGGGTTTGGCCGGCAGGGACATCCTTGTCCCATTGCGCACTAGCAACTCCTGTGGCGGGCCGGGCACCAAGCGTACGGTGTTTCCTCCGACACAATGGTGTGGCTGGCTTCTGGGTTAAGTGAGGAATTGTGTCAAGAAGCAGTGTGAATTGTTTCGGAGGACTCACTGCGATCAACCTTCGCTTCTCCCGATTCCATACGGGAGTTGCAGCGATTAGCCAAGACTTTATAACTACCAATTGGATACCACGAAATTGAGGAGAAAAATGGGTAAAACATTTTTTTTATGGAATAAAAAAAAATCATGGAGGAGCTGCTATGGAGCTGCTGCGGTTCTAAAGGGCCCGCTGGGATTTGTAGCTTCTAATGCAAAGGCATTCATCAGCAGAATCCCCATGCATTCAACCTGGACCTCAACCACAGCTTTGTTTCTTTCTCTCCATTTGTCTCTTCGTCTCTTTCTGGTGCTCTTTTCCCCGGCTCTTCCTCCCTCCTGTGCTTTTCCTCATTGTTCTTTCTCATCTGCTCTTTCCTCCTTTCTCTCCCACTATCACTGTCTCTCAGCAGCCCAGCACTTAGCCAACAACGAGTTTGAAATTAAACAGTGGCTTAAGAGGATTCATCTCTGGAGAAGCCGGCTGCATTTGACGTGCAGCGCAAGGTATTTGTTGATTAATAAGGGAGTGAGAGCGCCTAAAATGTAGAAACAACATTGTAAAGGAGAAACAGAACTCTTCTACCAATCAATCAATCAAATGTTATTCATTTACATTCTTCTCATGAAGTGCTTCACAGTGACCTGGCTTACATGTGTCTTCCGTCCTCATATAGGCCCCTAGGCCTGTGTTTACTCTTTTTACAGAGTGTTTGATCTCCCGTACAGCCTCATTCATTAGGCCAGGTGGGACTCTCAGAAAGGGGCTGATTGGTCAGCAACACCAGTCCGATTGGGCACTCTGGAGCAGGCCTACATGGGGGAGAATCTCTGGCCTGGGCAGAAATGCTTATTTCAGCTGCTGCCACAGATAGAACAGTAACAGTAGTGTAGCCTACATTACCATCTGCCTGGAATAGACTCTTAAAGGGAATCATGAGTCTTTACTCGAGCAAGTGAGGACATCCCAACATTTAGTTAGCTGGCTAGTCTAGCAGGCTAAAATAACTCACTTTAGCTGGTTGGCTAGCCGGCAAATTAACTGCATATACCGGTAACACTTGACAACTGGTTAGATGGCGTTATGTATTTCCAAAATATTGGTTTACTTTAATGTAGCTGTAAGCTAGGTGTTGATAGCAAATGGCGGACTGACGCAGTGCTAACGTTAGCAGGCTAGTAGGGCTAACTTTAGCAGACTAGTTGGCTAGCAACCTTGCAAGCTAATTTGTAACAATAAATTCAGTATTTGCTTGTAAGTTGTTTAAAATATACATTAGTCGTGCGTGCAATCGTTTTGGTTTAATTTGAAGTTTTACATTTGAAGTTATTTCTGTTGGCGTTTACATTATAGCAAATAGGCTAGCTTGCCGGGTCCTTCATATTACGTCACACCCCACAAATGTTTTTTCAGCATGACTTCGTCATTCTGATCAGTTTTATGTAATAACTAGAAAAATCTAAAAATGAGGTGTAACTTTGCATTGGGACTTTTGATGAGTATTCTCTTGCAAATTCAGATGTTACGTGTGGGTACGTAAATGCTACCTACCCTTTAACAATTTCTGTGGGTGGCAGGGAGAGAAAGGCAGGGAAATATTGCAATGCACATAATCCTGTTTGGTCCAAAAGAGAGACCTCAGTTTCACTCTGAATGGGTCACAATAATAAACTCAGCAAAAAAATAAAATGTCCCCTTTTCAGGACCCTGTCTTTCAAAGATAATTTGTAAAAATCCAAATTATCCAAACTTCACAGATCTTCATTGTAAAGGGTTTAAACACCGCTTCCCATGCTTGTTCAATGAACCATAAAAACAATTAATGAACATGCACCTGTGGAACGGTCGTTAAGACACTAACAGCTTACAGACGGTAGGCAATTAAGGTCACAGTTATGACAACTTAGGACATTAAAGAGGCCTTTCTACTGACTCTGAAAAACACCAAAAGAAAGATGCCTTGCTCATCTATGTGAACGTGCCTTAGACATGCTGCAAGGAGGCATGAGGACTGCAGATGTGGCCAGGGCAATAAATTGCAATGTACATTCTGTGCAACGCCTAAGAGAGCGCTACAGGGAGACAGGACGGACAGCTGACCATCCTCGTAGTGGCAGACCACATGTAACACCACCTGCACAGGATCGGTACATCCGAACATCACACCTGCAGGACAGGTACAGGATGGCAACAACAACTGCCGGAGTTACACCAGGAAAGCACAATCCCTCCATCAGTGCTCAGACTGTCCGTAATAGGCTGAGAGAGGTTGGACTGAGGGCTTGTAGGCCTGTTGTAAGGCAGGTCCTCACCAGACATCACCGGCAACGATGTCGCCTATGGGCACAAACCCACCGTCACTGGACCAGACAGGACTGGCAAAAAGTGCTCTTCACCGACGAGTCGCAGTTTTGTCTCACCAGGGTTGATGGTCGGATTTGCGTTTATTGTCAAAGGAATGAGCGTTACACCGAGGCCTGTTCTCTGGAGCGGGATCGATTTGGAGGTGGAGGGTCCGTCATGGTCTGGGGTGGTGTGTCACAGCATCATCGGACTGAGCTTGTTGTCTTTGCAGGGAATCTCAACGCTGTGCGTTTCAGGGAAGACATCCTCCTCCCTCATGTGGTATCCTTTCTGCAGGCTCATCCTCACATGACCCTCCAGCATGACAATGCCACCAGCCATACTACTCGTTCTGTGCGTGATGTCCTGCAAATCAGGAATGTCAGTATTCTGCCATGGCCAGCGAAGAGCCCAGATCTCACGTCTGGGATTTGTTGGATCGGAGAGTGAGGGCTAGGACCATTCCCCCCAGAAATGTCCGGGAACTTACAGGTGCATTGGTGGAAGTGGGGTAACATCTCACAGCAAGAACTGGCAAATCTGGTGCAGTCCATGAGGAGGAGATGCATTGCAGTACTTAATGCAGCTAGTGGCCACACCAGATACTGACTGTTACTTTTGATTTTGACCCCCCCCTTTGTTCAGGGACACATTATTCCATTTCTGTTAGTCACATGTCTGTGGAACTTGTTCAGTTTATGTCTCAGTTGTTGAATCTTGTTATGTTCATACAAATATTTCCACAATGTTACGGTTTTCTTCCGTTGAAGGAGAGTCGGACCAAAATGTAGCGTGCTTAGTTCGATACATCTTTAATGACGAAAAAAACACGAACAATACAAAAACAACAACATCTGGTGACTACAAACACAGAGACAGGAACAATCACCCACCAAACACTCAAAGAATATGGCTGCCTAAATATGGTTCCCAATCAGAGACAACAAAAATCACCGGCCTCTGATTAAGAACCGCCTCAGGCAACCATAGACTTTCCTCGACAACCCTACTCAGCCACAATCCCAATACCTACTAAAACCCCAATACAAAAACACACCACAAAATAAACCCATGTCACACCCTGGCCTGACCAAATAAATAAAGAAAACACAAAATACTAAGACCAAGGCGTGACACACAAGTTAAGTTTGCTGAAAATAAACGCAGTTGACAGTGAGAGGACGTTTCTTTTTTTGCTAAGTTTGAAATGTCCAGACCTCAGAAAAATCAATTAGGCCTATTATTAAATAACTGAAAAGCTGTTTAGGACAGTAATGAATGACATAGTTATGGACCAGTTATTGACAAGTCTGAGCCTTTCGGGTAAAACACTGGGGTAAATCCCGATGGAATTGTGCCATTAATTAAAATATATCTTGCAACACTTAGGTTTTCTGAAACAACTCAAAAAATAATTTTAAAAAGCTTTTCAAAGCGACAGTATAGGATAAGCACAGGTTCTCCTTGCAATTTGTCTACCCTGGTGTTGTTTATCAGCAGATAGTTTAACCCCCACACTGTGTGTAGATTGAAATCTGTTGGCATGTATTAAGAGTATGTAGGTAGGCCCACATTTGCAGTCAAATCATTGCATATGTTCCTCTATGTCAGGGTTCTGGCGACCCGCGGGCTGAATTTGGCCCCTGGGTGGTTTTATTTGGCCCAAGTTTTCATTGTTGGACATAGACTGTAAAACATCAGGAAATCAGCTCCAAGAGATTTTTAGTTTGGAAATCTGTACTCAAGTATTCAGTGCTTGCTGTGCCGCGGTGCTAGCTGTGCCACTAGAGATCCCGGTTTGAGTCCAGGCTCTGTCGCAGCCGGCCATGACCGGGAGACCCATGGGGCGGCGCACAATTGGCCCAGCGTCGTCCTGGTTAGGGGAGGATTTGGCCTGGCAGGGATGCTCTTGTCCCATCGCGCTCTAGTGACTCCTGTGGCGGGCCAGGCGTAATGCATGCTGACCCAATCGCCAGTTGTACGGTGTTTCCTCCAAAACATTGGTGCGGCTGGCTTTGGGGTTAAGCGGGCATTGTGTCAAGAAGCAGAGCGGCTGGGCTGGGTTGTGTTTCGGAGGACGCACGGCTCTGGACCTTCGCCTCTCCCGAGTCCGTACGGGAGTTGCAGCGATGGGACAAGACTGTAACGACCAATTGGATACCACGAAATTAGGGAGAAAAAGGGGAAATAAAATAAATACATATTTTATCATATTAGGATTGTTGCGGGCAATTTGCAGGCTATAAATCAACAACCTCTGCATAATCAAAACAGTTGCTTTGTGAGACGGATCAAAACAGTTGCTTTGTGAGACGGTGTTCACAGTTAGCCATTGTTATGTAAATGATAGATGAAGAGTACCAGTGGCCTGCCCTTGGCCCCAAGTGAGAGCAGATCCGCCGGAGCCTTGGCCAAGTTAGACACGGGTACTGGCATGCATAGATGGAAACCGAAATGTGTCTTCTGGGTAAAACACTGGTAAATCCTGTATGGAAATGTACCACCACCATGACACATTTCAATACAGGATTCACCGCAGTGTTTTACACAAAAGGCTCAGAGGAGAGCTCCTGGTGTGCTTATGCAAAACATGAGCCCAAACCTGAAAAGCATCAACAGGAGCAGCACCCCACCCTGTTCTCCTGGAGGCCAAAAGATAGGATACATTGACCGGCCAAAGTGTCTTAAATGACCGATTTAACAGGCGTGCGAGCAGTCTCGAGTCAGTCCTCTTGATCATGTAGACGAGCGAACACAGAAACAAGCATGTTAACAACCCTTTCCAGGCCTTATTGCAAATTACATATGCTTGAGAAAGCTAAAGTCAGACCAGTAACAGAGCAAGGCAATGAAGGCTATGGAGGATCCAGAGATTGCCATGTTACAGAAAAGATATGTGAGGGGTAGTCTATTCAGCCACTTTTGGGGTCAAATGGAGGTTGTCTGAAAAACCCTTCTTTATCATTAAAAAAACACATTTCATCAACAAGCCTTGATCAGAGTCATGATGTTAGCCAGAGCTAGGTTCAAAGTCAAGCCAAGCAGGCCATTACACAGAGCAAGGCTCAAAGTCATTCCCAGCAGGCCATTCCTTACCTTACCTTGTCATTTATGACCCGGGCTACTGGATCCCAAGTGGTGGCAGGTGAGAGACCCAACAGCAGCACAGGTGCTTATCTGGAGAAGGGAATAAGCAGATACGTTGGTTAAGTGCAGAAACACTTATGCTAAATCTTCTCATAATCTTAGGGTTAAGCCTAAATGGCCCATTACCCTTATTAGACAGGATTATCCAAGCCAAATGATCTTTATCTACTTAAACCAACATGGATAAGGGGGGGGGTTATGTGATGTAAGGATTTTGCAAAAGAGCTGTTTTTGTTCATTGCATTCAGTGATACTCCGGAGCTAGGAGTCCAGAATTCCACCATACCCCACTCTGAGGCTATGCTCATAAAATAAACAGTTTATCTGAGGCAGTGCAATAGGCCTACATTTCATTGTGTCGTTTTACATATCGACTTTTGTGACACTCCAATTTGAAAGAATTAAATAAAATATGCACCAGAACCCATATCTTGGGCAACAATGACATTTGAAAAACACAAACAATGCAGTGTTTACAAATAGCTTATTAGGCTACATTGACTTTTGAATCAATTAGGGATGCAAATTTCAGTCAATTTTGCTGCCGACTAACTGACCCTCATTAAAATTTAAATTAAACAGTAAAATTAAGAGACCAACAGAAAATACTATCAGAGATCTGTATATAATGATGAGATGCTTATATTTCTGCTCTGGCAATAGGAGTCTTCCCAAGGCTTTAAGGTAGGCGACAAGCTTAGGCCCAAAATAAACCCATAGAAATGTATTGGGCTTATTTTGGACATATTTTGGTGAGAGTGAAACCTCCTGCTTTGCCTCTTCCTATCTGATACTATGCATGATACAATGACTGGACAATTTTCATTAAGAGCTTAATGGAAACATGCAACAATAGCAAGCCTAATGTTTTACTGTTCAAAAAGCTACTGCCTAATATTGAATTTGCAACTCTTGCAATGAATAATATAACGTCATCTTTAAACATTTGCCAAAATGCAGTTCTCGGAAAACACTGTTCTAAACCTATTGCGAGCAGTTGTTACAGTAATTGAAATCTCTGTTAGAAACTTTAAAAAAGGGTGAATCTAATAGCAACAACTATGATGGGTTACTAATATAGGATTCTGCTTTGGCTTCTGGACAATGAAAGAAAGTTGATATGAAATCCAATAGAACAGGAGAGAAATTCTGGTTAATGGCATGAGGAAGTCTTTATAAAATAATTGCCTTGTTTCTACGGATGGATTTTGCAAGGCTACTTTGAAGCAAGGTAAGACATGCCTCACTATTTGAAGTAAAGTAAAACGTTCAGGTTTCAAATAATTAAACCACAGACAGAGCAATGAGACAGATATTACTACCAAATATATGGTAGTGAGAGGAAGCTCAGTGGCCGGCAGTGGGTGAAGATGGAACGAGATGGATTTTGACCGACATTCTGCTAATTTTCACATTGATTAACATTTCATCTCAATTCAGTTTGCAGTTCCCAAAACGACTATCTGTTACGAACAGAGTGGACTACGTTTTGTAGACTTTACCCATTGCCAAAGAAAAAAAACGATGTGTTGTTTAGGAGTGCAAAGGCTAATTGAGTAATTGCACACAAGCACTTCACAGAGTATATGTTCCCTAACGGAAATGCTTACAAGCAAAAATTAAAGCAAGAAGCACCAGTGACTTGATCAATAAAAGAGTGGTCAGATGAAGCAGATGCTAAGCTACAGGACTGTTTTGCTAGCACAGACTGACATATGTTCTGGGATTCCTCCGATGGCATTGGAGTACACCACATCAGTCATTGGCTTCATCAATAAGTGCATCGATGACGTCATCCCCACAGTGACCGTACGTACATACCCCAACCGGAAGCCATGGCTTATAGGCAACATCCGCACTAAGCTAAAGGCTAGAGCTTATGCTTTCGAGGAGTGGAACTCTAACCCGGAAGCTTATACGAAATCCTGCTATGCCCTGCGGAAAACCGTCAGACAAGCAAAGAGTCAATACAGGACTAAGATCGAATCGTACTACACCAGATCTGATGCTCGTCGGATGTGTTAGGGCTTGCAAACCATTAGACTACAAAGGAAAGCACAGCCAAGAGCTGCCCAGTGACATGAGCCTACCAGATGAGCTAAACTACATCTATGCTCGCATCGAGGCAAATGACACTGAAACATGCAAGAGAGCACCAGCTGTTCTGGAAGACTGTGTGATCACGCCTACCTGTAGCAGTCACGTCTGTAGTCATGAAGTGTTTTGAAAGGCTGGTCATGGCTCACATCAACACCATTATCCCAGAAACCTTAAACCCACTCCAATGTGCATACCGTCCCAACAGATCTACAGATGATGCCATCTCTATTGCACTCCACACTGCCCTGTCCCACCTGAACAAAAGGAACACCTATGTGAGAATGCTACTCATTGACTACAGCTCAGTGTTCAACACCATAGTGTCCTCAAAGCTCATCAATAAGCTAAGGACCCTGGGACTAAACACCTCCCTCTGCAACTGGACCCTGGACTTCCTGACGGGCCGCTCCCAGGTGGTAAGGGTAGGTAACAATATATCCGCCACGCTGATCCTCAGTCCCCTCCTGTACTCCCTGTTCACTAAGTTGGCTGATGACACAACAGTGGTAGGCCTGATCACCGACAACGATGAGACAGCCTATAGGGAGGTCAGAGACTGACCGTGTGGTGCCAGGACAACAACCCCTCAATGTGATCAAGACAAAAGAGATGATTGTGGACTACATGAAAAAGATGACTGAGCACGCCACCCTTCTCATTGACAGGTCTGCAGTGGAGCAGGTTGAGAGCTTCAAGTTCCTTGGTGTCCACATCACGAACAAACTAACATGGTCCAAGCACACCAACACAGTCATGAAGAGGGCACGACAAAACCTATTACACCTCGGGAGACTGAAAAGATTTGGCATGGGTACTAGAGGTTGACCGATTAATCGGAATGGCCGATTAATTGGGGCCGATTTCAAGTTTTCATAATGATTTTTGGACAGTGATTTTTTTTTTTTTTTAGACCTTTATTTAATCTTTATTTATCTTGGCAAGTCAGTTAAGAACACATTCTTATTTTCAATGACAGCCTAGGAACGGTGGGTTAACTGCCTCGTTCAGGGGCAGAACGACAGATTTTCACCTTGTCATCTCGGGGGATCCAATCTTGCAACCTTACAGTTAACTAGTCCAACGCAATAACAACCTGCCTCTCCTGTTACGCGAATGCAGTAAGCCAACGTAAGTTGTTAGCTAGCATTAAACTTATCTTATAAAAAACAATCAATCAATCATAATCACTAGTTAACTACACATGGTTGATGATATTACTAGATATGTCCTGCGTTGCATATAATCTGACTGAGCATACAAGTATCTGACTGAGCGGTGGTAGGCAGAAGCAGGCGCGTAAACATTCATTCAAACAGCACTTTCGTGCATTTTGCCAGTAGCTCTTCCTTATGCGTCAAGCATTGCATTGTTTATGAATTCAAGCATATCAACTCCCGGGATGAGGCTGGTATAACCGAAGTGAAATGGCTAGCTAGATAGCGCGCGCTAATAGTGTTTCAAACGTCACTCGCTCTGAGCCTTGGAGTGGTTGTTCCCCTTGCCCTGCATGGGTAATGCTGCTTTGAGGGTGGCTGTTGTCGTTGTGTTCCTGGTTCGAGCCCAGGGAGGAGCGAGGAGGGGGATGGAAGCTATACTGTTACACTGGCAATACTAAAGTGCCTATAAGAACATCCAATAGTCAAAGGTTAATGAAATACAAATGGTATAGAGGGAAATAGTCCTATAATTCCTATAATAACTACAACCTAAAACTTCTTACCTGGGAATATTGAAGACTCATGTTAAAAGGAACCACCAGCCTTCATATGTTCTCATGTTCTGAGCAAGGAACTTAAACGTTAGCTTTCTTACATGGCACATATCGCACTTTTACCTTCTCCAACACTTTGTTTTTGCATTATTTAAACCAAATTGAACATGTTTCATTATCTATTTGAGGCTAAATTGATTTTATTGATGTATTATATTAAGTTAAAATAAGTGTTCATTCCGTATTGTTGTAATTGTCATTATTACAAATAAAAAATTAAAGAAAATATATATTTATTTAAATCGGCCAATTAATCGGCATCGGCGTTGAAAAATCATAATCGGTCGACCTCTAATGTGTACTCAGATCCTCAAAAGATTCTACAGCTGCACCATCGAGAGACTGGTTGCATCACTGCCTGGTATGGAAACAGCTCGGCCTCCCGACCGCAAGGCACTACAGAGGGTAGTGCGAACGGCCCAGTACATCACAAGCTTCCTGCCATCCAGGACCTTTATACAAGGCAGTGTCAGAGGAAGGCCCTAAAAATTGTCAAAGACTCCAGCCAACCTTGTCTCTGCTACCGCACAGCAAGCGGTACCAGAGCGCCAAGTCTATGTCTAAGAGGCTTCTAAACAGCTTCTACCCCCAAGCCATAAGACTCCTGAACACCTAATCAAATGGCTACCCAGACTATTTGCATTGCCCCCCCCCTTACACCACTGCTACTCTCTGCTGTTATCATCTATGCATAGTCACTTTAATAACTCTACCCACATGTACATATTACCTCAGCTATTGTTGGTTAGGGGCTCGTAAGTAAGCATTTCACTGTAAAGTCTACACCTGTTGTATTCGGTGCATGTGACTAATAAAATTTGATTTGATCATTTGATTTTGATTTGAAATGTGCAAATGAATGCTGGAATGCGCCAATAGGATCTCTTGAGATTGAGAAATTAAATAGCTCCTTTTAAATTATGGCAACCCACTTTTCTTTTTTTTTAACCCACGATTGCATTTAGAATTGTTATTTGTTGTGCTATGACTGAGTTTACAAAAGCAGGTTTCACTTCAGTAGCCTTCAGGCTTTGAGGAGCTACTCTTGTACAGTAGGGCAGATGGAAGACTATTCCACTCCTCAAACTAGGCTCTCTGTATGCTGTAGGCGTGTGATAAATAAAATGCATGACGACTAACAAAAACACATATGCGCCACAATTGACCATGTAGACCGATAAGCATGACTGATCAAATGTATTTTCTCCGGCTAACCGATTAACATTCCTAGAATCAATCTTAAATTCATGTGAGTTTAATGGTAATTCAATTTGTCCAGTATTTTTGTAAGGACATGCATGAATAGACTATTGGTTAATGAAACATTTGTGAGATGTCAAATGACAATAGCTGTATTATTATGACTAAAGCAGGGAGTGGGAAATACGCATGACATCTGTTTTGTATGCAACTGACAGGACTGCTGCATCATTTTAACTTGTCACAACACAAAGAAATCTAATCTAAAAATAATCCTCCACTGTTGTTGTGGACAAATTAATACTATCAATTTAGTTATTATTTTATGGAGGAACAATTTGGCTTGTTTAGGATGCATGTATCTTGTCGTTTGCGGTCTGAAAAACATCGCTAGATTAGGTGTCTGTTTTGTCAAGAATGAGGCTAGTGTATGCTATTGGACTATCCTACACTACCTTATAGAACGGCAGCAAAAAAAGCCTCTATTTACATGTTGCTTATTAATGCATTTCACTACTTTTGGATTATAATTGGATTTTAAGGCTTGTATGAATGTCCTGCTTAATATAATGTTTGCGCCATCATTGCAAATCAAATGCATTACACCTAAGAAACACTTAAAATGGCTAGCTTTTGCTAAAGCCTATATAAATGAGCGTTAGCATTCTAGCTAACAACGGCTGCATCCAAAATAGTTATTTTGCAAAGATCACAAACAAAAATAATCTTAGCGACTGTTCTAGCAAGAATCAAAACATAATTGTAAGCGTATGATAGCCCAAAAAGGTTTTTGTTTAGAAGTAATAAAAACTTAAATCTAGGCTATGTTGAATGGACGCAGATGGAGACGGCTTTCCTACTGCTGCCAAGAGTCGTGCACATTTGTCCATGACGTCAGTGTGTTATGTACTGGAAAATGGTCTATAGGCACATAGCCTACACCTCTTGGACAGCCACAGAAAAAAGTAGCATTAGCATACACAGCCTAGAGTGTAGCCTGTGAGGCCTAATCTACTTGCCAGCTGATCGGAGACAAACCCAATCAGCGCTGGGTTCACCCCACCTTGCCTTTACTCTCCCTGAGCCCATACAGCACAATGGAGTTACAGTGCAGCCCAACACTGTCTGTGTGTCACAGTCAGCTGAGTACACTACTGGGCTGCATCATCATTGCCACTTTCTGCTCCACTCCCTACGGAGGGCTTTTAGTTCTCTCTTAAAGCTGCGATAGCTAACTTTTTGGGTGACCCGAACAAATTCACATAGAAATGTGTTTTAGATCTTTCATTCTTATCAAAAGCAAGTCTAAGAAGCAGTGGATTTGTTCTATGTGCACTAGTTCTATGCTTCCCATTCTTATTTTTTTTACATCTTTACTTTCTTTTTTGTACACCAGTTTTAAAACAGCTGAAAATACAATATAGTTTGTTATGGAAAATGTATTATTTCATAATACAATCTTTAAGTATCATGGATTGACTAATGGCTCCACGCATTCACACATACACTACATGACCAAAAGTATATGGACACCTGCTCGTTGAACATCTCATTTCAAAATCATGGGCATTAATATGGAATTGGTCCCCCCCTTTGCTGCTATAACAGCCTCCACTCTTCTGGGAAAGCTTTCCACTAGATGTTGGAACATTGCTGCGGGGACTTGGTTCCATTCAGCCACAAGAGCATTAGTGAGATTGGGCACTGATGTTGGCCGATTAGTCGTTGTTCGCAGTAGGCGTTCCAATTCATCCCAAAGGTGTTTGATGGGGTTGAGGTCAGGGCTCTGTGCAGGCCAGTCAAGTTCTTCCACACCGATCTTGACAAACCATTTCTGTATGGACCTCGCTTTGTGCACGGAAGCATTGTCATGCTGAAACAGGAAAAGGCCTTCCCCAAAATGTTGCCACAATGTTGGAAGCACAGAATTGTCTAGAATGTCATTGTATGCTGAAGCGTTTAGATTTCCCTTCACTGTAACTAAGGGGCCTAGCCCAAACCATGAAAAACAGCCCCAGACCATTATTCCTCCTCCACCAAAACTTTACAGTTGGCACTATGCATTCGGGCAGGTAGTGTTCTCCTGGCATCCACCAAACCCTAGATTCATCTGTCAGACTGCCAGATGGTGAAGCGTGATTAATGACTCCAGAGAACGCCTTTCCACTGCTTCAGAGTCCAATGGTGGTGAGCTTTACATCACTCCAGTCGACGGTTGGCATTACGCATGGTGATCTTAGGCTTGTGTGCGGCTGCTCGGCCATGGAAACCCTCGGCCATCATATTCAGTAGGCCTATAAAGTACACAATGTGTATATGCAAACACACACGCACGCACACACACACACACACACACACACACACACACACACACACACACACACACACACACACACACACACACACACACACACACACACACACACACACACACACAGGTAAAGGGCATTTGTAGTACTCTCCCTCTGGTGTGCTGTGAAGTGAATAAGAGCAAAGCAACCCAGTGTCTGATCTGCATCTAGTAGACACCAGACACAGAGCATTAGCCAATACAAAAATGTATTATGTGCATCAAACCAATACTCCAAATACTAGAACACAGGCACATTTAGGCCTATGTACACTCATTATTACTGTACTAACTGCTGTTTACGCACAGTAACCTGCCCTGGACAAAGCAAAGCAAACTTTTGTTTCTGGCACTCAGATAGGCCTAACAATAAACGGTGAATTAAGGGAGCTATAGAGTGTAGGCCTCCTTCTGTGTCAACCCTTACACATGTTTAGGCTACATGTGATAATATGTGGCGTGCTTATGCTTAAATATGCTCCGGATTGTCTCGCTCATTGTGGCCACTTAATTGAAAATAAAAAGAATTAGGCTTTGTGAATGTGTAACAGTCAAGTTGTAGTAGAGAGAGGGAGGGGGAGAGAAATGTAGTGAGAGACAGATGTTCTCTAAAGTGGGTCAGAGGCAGAATGGGGAGGCAGAGTGCACAGATGTGAGTTACATTTGTCAGACTGTCATATCAAATGCTATGCAAACTGACAAATGTTACAGCTATTTTAGAAAGTCAACAAAATCTTGCGAATTGCGTACCAAGAATGGGTTTTTGGCTGATATTAAATGGGCTATCACCTACTTTTCAAAATGTGTAGCTACTTAAAAAAAATAGTAGCTTTTTAATTGTGGCCATCTAGAATTGTTGGGCTTATAAAAGCACATTTCACTACAGCAGCAATGAGCTGAGCTCTAGCAAGGATGTGATACTCCCCTCAAAATAGGCTCTGTATGCTGTGCACGTGTAATAAATAAAATACAAAACGGCTAAGGAAAATACACACGGGACAATTTAATTCCACAAAATTATGCAAATTATCCTAATGTCAAACCCATTCAGCATGTATAGCCAGATGAGAGTTGTGTCTCTGGTGGTAGCTTTAAGCTACTTTTATTCCGGTAAAAAAAAAAAAAAAATTCAACAGCGCATTTGATAAAAATAACCTAGCAAATTAGATTGGTTGTCACTCAACTAATACGGCCAAATACTGCATAAGCCATTTGACAAAGATTTGAATTCTGAATGTGCCACGCAGATGTGCCAGATCAGGAATAGGCCTATCCTTCGTTGGTCAGAACGCAAAGCTTCGCACAGAGCGCAGTTTCAGTGGTTAAACCTTCTGGGAGTGTACCACCAACTGAAGTTGGCTCTGCCTGGAGTACCCCTGAAATACCCCCTCGTGTGCATTTTACCAGTAAGCCTATGGTCGCCTGAGTCTTCAAGTACCCCCCCATTTATGTAGTTTAGTCCTTAAATAATATTGTTCTGTACCATGTATTATGTCATGTTTCATGTGGAACCCAGGATGAGTAACTGCTGCTTTTGCAGCGACTAATGGGGATCCTAATAAATACCAATACCCCCGTGGATAGGACAAATAGCCCAAGGGGTCCTAGTATACCTGGTTGGGAACCACTGGACTATGTATAGGCCAGACATTGTATAGGCCTATCCTATGTTTTCTGACAAAAACTAAAAAAAGCACACTTGTGTGACTCATAAAGGGGACTTGTCTGTAGCACTGTACTTCTCATTTCCCACCAATGTGATGGGCTGACACTTAAGTAGCTCTCTGTAGCCCTGGATGTCCATCCATCTGTAGTAAGCACAACACAGTGTACATTGGCCAATTCATTGATACCTTTAGCTTGCTTATATAGAGCGGTTACTACCATTTTGTGGAAATGGGTGCCAGAGGGCGAAGCTGAATATGGCTCGACCACTTTCATAAAGTGCTGAAACCCCTACACATTTCTACTACCGGGAATGGGGGCATATCTCCTGTAATTTATTTGGTCCGGTCAGTCAGCTGTGAAGGGCTGCTTGAATGCATTGCCGTCTTGCTCTGGTGGTAGGAAAAGTGAGGTGATGTCGGCGTAAATGTGTCAACATGTGCGAGGTGTCGGCAGCTGCATAGGCTATTCTGGTTGGGCAGTGGTGACGTACTCTCTGTCCGTCGCCCTTATAACCTACTGGGAAGCCAAATTAGTTCCCGGCTGCAGCTCTCAAAAGTAGTTTAAAATGCGCCAATTTAGATTTAATTTGGATTACAATGTGTGCATAGGCTCTAGTTGTTTTTCAGCTCAGGATAGGCCTCAACAAGCCATTACACAATTACAGACAGACGACATGAACAACTACAGGTGATCTAGTAAAAAAACATAGAATTCACAAGAGTATAACAAAATCATAAAACTGCAAATTAAAAACATTGACAGGTCAGGGAATCAGCCTCAAAATCCTTCATCAATGATTTAAAAACACCAATCGGGACAAGTTCTTCCAGGGGTGTAAAGATACACGAATTCGTACAGTTCAGTACGGGGATCTCGGTTCGGTCCGCACTGTGAACCTGAATTAATAGATTAAAAACAGTAGGTTTATAGGCTATGCCTATGCTGCATTGTATGCCCAAGGCATACAATGAGCCCTTCCTGGTTAAATAAATGTAAAAAATAAATAAAATAAAAACATATATTATTTAGTGGCATACAATGCAGCGTTTTGTTTTTTTGTTTGTTTTTAAATCGGCAGATCGGGCGCCCAAAAAATCCCGATTGTTATGAAAACTTGAAATCGGCCCTAATTAATCGTCCATTCCGATTAATCGGTCGACCTCTACCCTTAACGCGGCCACCCTCCCGCAGCAACAAGAAAATAGCATTAATGCCCTGGTTTTAGGACATCCTCCGAGTGAGTTCGGGAGATGGAGGTATGAGGTTGCCATTCACACCAGCAAACCAGACATCAACAGAAACTGTCCAACTGACTTTCTCTTGACTGTGGGACAGTAGCAGTAGACCTATAGGGTTTACTCAACGCCTTGTCTTGTGAGTTTATGCAGGCTGTTAGGTGTATGCAGGCTTTGGTCCACTTCGAGCCTAGCATTAGCCTATAACACCTGTTTTTACTAATCATTGAGACCTAGTGCTGGGGCAAAATCCCCCCCACACAGCTCAGAGGGACAAGGAGCAAAAATAAACTCATGGTGTCTCCCTATAGATATGTAGTAGTTTGTGACAATACCACACAACCCTGTGAAAATAGAGATAAAAAGCATTCTCTGGGGCCATTAATCCAGTTGGATTAATGTCAATTGACTGTTTTTTGATGTATTGAGCGAAGGGCAGATGGATAGGGAATCAGTCAAAGGGCTGACGGTGAACACGACACTGTCAAAACCAGATGGACTGATATAGGCCCCATCTTCTAGAGAGAAGCCACTGGGGGAACAGTCACTTTGCTGTGCCACAGCAGGAAGGACTCAGATACATTAGCAGTCCAAAAGGCCAGCCCCCACTCCCCATCGATGATGAAAGGGGTTTCAGTGTAATATCTGAAGTGAATTAGATTAAAGAGAGACAGGGAATAAGAGAGCATGCTTGAGCTTATTCTCAGGATGCAGATGAAAATCAAACTGTTCCAAAACTGCCGTCACTGGCAGCAGCTAAATGGGTGATATATAAAGCACCCAATATAGAGCTCTTTAAAATTCCCATCCCAATTTCCACAAATGTGGGTAATCAATGAAGGTCAATCTAAGGACACTGGAGTCATGCTCCACTACACATCGATTCCTCATGACAGTAACCGAGTCACCTATTGAGCCTTAAACAGGGTAGATTAGGCTACACAGCCTCAGAGGCATCATATTGAATATATGTCCTTTTCTTTTCAAGATTATATCGTTCTAAATTATTGTTGTTTCAAAGTGGCATGTAATACACAATACAAAACCAATAACTTACCCATGGGTACGGCCTAGGTTTCATGAGGTGCTTTCTTCTTACTCACCAACATAAAATGATCTACAGAATATCTAATGCTCAGTCTGTACCAAGAACATGTGATATAAGCATGGCTATACAGTCAGGCAGTGAATATACAGTAGCACTCGAGAGACCGGGCTCTCTACATCTTAATGGAAACATTCCATAGCACTTTCACACACACTTAGTCCTAAAGCATTGCCCTGGTGGAATGGATCTGAAGGATCCATCTAAATATTTCCTTTCTGGGGGGACGGATCAGACCATTGTGAAGCAAAAGAGGGCTCCATGGAAAATGCCATGAATAACTGCTACTATTAACGTATTTATCGACCTGGCCAAGGCTTTCGATTCTGTCAATCACCACATTCTTATTGGCAGACTCAACAGCCTTGGCTTCTCAATTGATTGCCTCGCCTAGTTTACCAACTTCTTCGCTGATAGAGTTTAGTGTGTCAAATCGAAGGGCCTGTTGGCCGGTCCTCTGGCAGGCTCTATGGGGGTGCCACAGGGCTCAATCCTCGGGCCGACTCTTTTTTCTGTATATATCAATGATGTTGGTCTTGCTGCGGGCGATTCCCTGATCCACCTCTACGCAGATGACACCATTCTATATACTTCCGGCCCGTCCTTGGACACTGTGCTATCTAACCTCCAAACTAGCTTCAATGCCATACAACACTCCTTCCGTGGCCTCCAACTGCTCTTAAACGCTAGTAAAACCAAATGCATGCTTTTCAACCGTTTGCTGCAGGCACCCGCACGCCTGACCAGCATCACCACCCTGGATGGTTCCAACCTTGAATATGTGGACATCTATAAGTACCTAGGTGTCTGGCTAGACTGTAAACTCTCCTTCCAGACTCATATCAAACATCTCCAATCGAAAATCAAATCAAGAGTCAGCTTTCTACTCCGCAACAAAGCCTCCTTCACTCACGCCGCCAAACTTACCCTAGTAAAACTGACTATCCTACCGATCCTCAACTTCGGCGATGTCATCTACAAAAATGCTTCCAACACTACTCAGCAAACTGGATGCAGTTTATCACAGTGCCATCTGTTTTGTCACTAAAGCACCTTATACCACCCATCACTGCGACTTGTACGCTCTAGTCGGCTGGCACTCGCTACATATTCGTCGCAGACCCACTGGCTCCAGGTCATCTACAAGTCCATGCTAGGTAAAGCTCCGCCTTATCTCAGTTCACTGGTCACGATGGCAACACCCATCCGTAGCACACGCACCAGCAGGTGTATCTCACTGATTATCCCTAAAGCCAACACCTCATTTGGCCGCCTTTCGTTCCAGTTCTCTGCTGCCTGTGACTGGAACGAATTGCAAAAATCGCTGAAGTTGGAGACTTTCATCTCCCTCACCAACTTCAAACATCTGCTATCTGAGCAGCTAACCGATCGCTGCAGCTGTACATAGTCTATCGGTAAATAGCCCACCCATTTTTACCTACCTCATCCCCATAATGTTTTTATTCATTTACTTTTCTGCTCTTTTGCACACCAATATCTCTACCTGTACATGCCCATCTGATCATTTATCACTCCAGTGTTAATCTGCAAAATTGTAATTATTCGCCTACCTCATGCCTTTTGCACACAATGTATATAGACTCCCCTTTTTTCCTACTGTGTTATTGACTTGTTAATTGTTTACTCCATGTGTAACTGTGTTTTCTGTTCACACTGCTATGCTTTATCTTGGCCAGGTCGCAGTTGCAAATGAGAACTTGTTCTCAACTAGCCTACCTGGTTAAATAAAGGTGAAATAAATGTTAAAAAATACTACCCACCACTGCGACCTGTACGTTCTCGTTGGTTGGCCCTCGCTTCATAATCGTCGCCAAACCCACTGGCTACAGGTTATCTACAAGTCTCTGCTAGGTAAAGCCCTGCCTTATCTCAGCTCACTGGTCACCATAGCAGCACCCACTCGTAGCACGCGCTAAAGCCAATTCCTCCTTTGGTCGCCTTTCCTTCCAGTTCTCTGCTGCCAATGACTGGAACGAACTGCAAAAAATATCTGAAGCTGGAGACTACACAGAAAAATACAGGGTGCGCTTACAACATTGTCAGTGACATAACATAGTCTTGTTTTTAGTGTCTAGTAGGGCAGGGCGATATGGCCTGAAAATCATCTCAAACTTATTCACTATACATCTCAGTTTTTTAAATGTTCTCTCTAAATAAGCTTTGTTGTACAATTCACGAATGATGACTATCTTATTGTAGTAGGCATTATAGAAAATAAACACAGGTCTCAAACAAATCTCAGAACAAAAATATAAAACACAATATGCAACAATTTAAAAGATTTTACTGAGTTACAGTTCATATAAGGAAATCAGTCAAGACAATTAATTACCCACCCTCCCTCAGACGATCCCGCAGGTGAAGCAGCCGTATTTGGAGGTTCTGGGGCGTGGTTACACATGGTCTGCAGTTGCAAGACTGGTTGCCAAATTCTATGAAACGACATTGGAGGCGACTTATGGTAGAGAAGTGAACAAACAATTCTCTGGCAACAGCGTTGGTGGACATTCCTGCAGTCAGCATGCCCTACTAGACACTGCACACTCTTTCAACTTGAGACTTCTGTGGTCTTGTGTTGTTTGATAAAACTGCCATTTTTTTAGTGGTCTTTTGTCCCTAGCACAAGTTGTGCACCTTTGTAATGATCATGCCGTTTAATCAGCTTCTTGATATGCCACATCTGTCAGGTGGATGGATTATCTTGGCAAAGGAGAAATGCTCACTAACAGGGATGTAAACAAATTTGTGCACAAAATTATACTTCAGCTCATGAAACATGGGACCAACACGTTACATGTTCCGTTTATGTTTTTGTTCAGTATATTTCAAGTTTAGCTCAATCTGAGTCTGGTAAAATAATCAGTGTTATTGTGTAGGCTTTGAAGTCGGTGTATGTAGCAGCCTTATTTGTATTTGTTCAATGTCTCAATTTCATAAACTACATTAGATAAACAGTGCATTCGGAAAGTATTCAGACCCTTTGACTTTTTCCATATTTTGTTACGTTACAGCCGTATTCTGAAAAGGATTATTTTCCCCCCTTATCAATCTACACATAATACCCCATAATGACAAAGGAAAAACAGGTCGACATTTTTGCAAATGTATAAAGATCACATTTACATAAGCATTCAGACCCTTTACTCAGTACTTTGTTGAAGCACCTCTGGCAGCGATTACAACCTCGAGTCTTCTTGGGGATGACGCTACAAGCTTGGCACACCTGTATTTGGAGAGTTTCTCCCATTCTTCTCTGCAGATTCTCTCAAGCTGTCAGGTTGAATGGAGAGTGTTGTTGCACAGCTATTTTCAGGTCTCTCCAGTCTTTTACGCACAGAGTATCAGCCCTGGTGCACTCTGTCTCTCATTCTATTCTTTATTTTTCAATGCTTATTCAAATTAAGGGTGAGAAGAGCTAACAAATCAGAGGTGAGGAACACCTGATGCTGTGCTGACTTCTCTCACTTGGATGCTCTCCGTGTTTCACGGCCTCTGAACCACCTTACCCTGAAGAGTTGCCCCTGATCATAGATCTAGGATTGTACACGATCCCAATTGAACTCCCTCTCCCACACACCCAGGCACACAATATCAATATTATATAAATGACTTGTTACACTGAACAAAAATATAAACACATGTAAAGTGTTGGTCCCATGTTTCATGAGTTGAAATAAAATACCCCAGAATGTTCCATATGCACAAAAAGCTTCTTTCAAAATTTCACACACAAATTTCTCTAAATCTGTTAGTGAGCATTTCTTCTTTGCCTAAATAATCCATCCACCTGACAGGTGTGCCGTGTCAAGAAGCTGATTAAACAGCATGATCATTACTCGGATGCACCTTGTGCTGGGGACAAAAGGCCACTCAAATGTGCACAACACAAGGCCTCAGATGCAATTGGCATGCTGACGGCAGGATTGTCCACCAGAGAATTTAATGTTCATTTCTCTACCATAAACTGCCTCCAACAATTTTATTCAGAGAATTTGTCAGTATGTCTTACCGGCCAACCACTGACCATTTGTATGGCATCGTGTGGGTGAGCGATTTTCTGATGTCAGAGTTGTGAACAGAGTGCCCAATGGTGGCGGTGGGGTTATGTTATGATTTGTTGTTAAATGTTACCAATTTGAATACATTTATTTTATGTGAACATGTATTGTTGTTCTTACATTTAAATGTAATATCTGCTTTGTGTTTTCCTTTTAGCCATGGAAAAATTAACACAGAATCATCCCAGATTGTTGTTTTGGTTACATGTGTCTTTGGCTATCATATTATACTAACCAAAATGCAAATAGCCTACTTCCTTTATAGCAAGGCATGGTTAAAAGGAATCAATCCAACCAACAAGATCAATCAAAAACCACTCGAAAGGATCGCTCGTCTGCTGCTGTATGTCAATCAAATGTATTTATAAAGCCTTTTTACATCAGCAGATGTCAAAGTGCTTAAACAGATACCCAGCCTAAAACCCCAAAGAGCAAGCAATGCAGATGTAGAAGCATGGTGCCTAGGTAAAACTCCCGAGAAAGTGGAATCAGGCTCTGATGGGTGGCCAGTCCTATTCTGGCTGTGCCTGGTGGAGATTATGAGTACATAGCAATTAAGGCCAGATTGTTCTTCAAGATGTTCAAAGATGACCAGCAAGGTGAAATAATAATTAGTGGTTATAGAGGGTGTGCAATATGTCAGCACCTCACGAGTAAATGTCAGTTGGCTTTTCGTAGTGGAGCATTCAGAGGTTGAGACAGCAGGTGTGGTAAAGAGACTACCTGTAAGAGGATGGCAACCCCACTGTTAAGATCTTTATGGGATGGCATTTTCCCCAGTTGTCACACAATAATGAACAGCTCAGGTTGTCAGGTCAACAGGTTCACCTTTGGATAGTTATAATAACCTGGAGGTGCAGAGTTGTGAAATTGATCATCCACAGTGAAGATGAGCCTACCAAGTGCCTCGAACCTATCCTGTTAGATTCCTCACCTGCTAATTCTCTAGGCTCACTAGCCACAAAAGTAACAAACCAGTAATGTTTGTTTAAAAAAAAAAAAAAAAAAAATTTAAAAGACAGCCATTACTCCATAGACCTAAGCATAGGATGGCTCACAGGTAAAGCTAGTAACAGTCTATTTAACCAGGGTAAATACAAAAAGGTTAACAAATAATGATAGAATTTAACACCCACTAAGATCCCAGTCATTGCAGGGTTCTAATCATTCTAGCTAGGTAGCTAGTGAGAATGCCATTAGATACGTTCTTATCACCTTCAGATACATCCGTCGCGAGATTAGCCTCACTGTCTCGGGTCAATAACACACGATCAAAGCCAACTGATTGAAGTTAGCTAGTTTGGATACTAGATAGCTAATCTTATTAACAAAGGTAAAAGTTAATTAAATGAAAATGCCGAGTACAGCACGACATCGGTCCTCGAATACGAACTGAAGGTGTGCGACACAGGAAGCGATGAACAACAACATATTTCCGCATTATACTGATTGTTTAGAGGCACGAGTCCTGTTTATTGACAATGTCAGATAATTAATTGGGCTGTAGGTTGGTAGCCTTCTAGCTAGCTATTAAAGTACCTAATGTAAGATAGCTTAACGTTAACGGAAAGTAAGCAGTAGCTACATTAACGTTAATGACATTCCAGTGTAACAAAACAAGTAAAACGAGTCACGTAAATTGCCAGATTGTGATATTGCCACTTGTAAAACCAAACTATCTATAGTTTGCTTCACCACAATAACCAACCAACGAAACTGCATTAGTAATTATTAGTTAGCCAACTCCATTCGTAAGGAAATCCACCTGTAAAGAGTGCAAGCTAGCCCCCCCGGCTAGCGACGCGACTGGGTAACTAGCTAACGCGTTCGCTCATGACCACACACACTAGCCAACTGCTACCTATATAGCTACAGTGATAACGAGTGTCGTTAGACTTCACTTACCATACAACGGTGTCGATTTAGTTTCTCATTTGATATATAGTCCGAAAATGGTTAAATCCACCAACGTTTTAAACTGTATAAATTCGCTGGCCGACAAGGTTTGTTTCTTCCAAGCATCCACTTAAATTACACCTAGCTAGCTAGCTGGCTAGCTAATCAGTCAGACGCATTCTTTCGCGAGACCAATCCCCTCAAAAGTTCTTTACTGTTCAGAGTTTGCGTCTCGCTAAAGTGTCCAGTCAGACAATACATAAACAAAAAGCGATCACTAAAATAAACGGGGGAAAGAGTTATCAAAAATAATAACTGTATTTGGGTAAAAAATTTAAAACGAACATTAAAACTAAAAAGGAATCCAAAATGTCCACAACAGCCAAGGAAATACAGAAGGCAAAAGAAAAAAAATCCGCCAAAGCAGAATCCTTTCTTCAGAAGAACGCCGCACCCAAATATTTTCAGTCCTAATCTCTTGTTATTTTTGTCATTCAAAAATGTATGCACACATCTCGTTTGTAGCAAGAACACAGAGTTGGCCAGTCTACCGAGCCAACACCAGTGTATGCGGCTGTATCTTTGGCCCAGTACGGCGACAACCTTGCATCTGAGTGCACTTACCTGATAGGCATGTTAATATAACCAATGAAAATTGTGTTTGTCGTTTGTAAATGATGTTCACCAATACGGTTTGTGGAGAGGTAGGACATATTTTAGTTGATTATTTGCTGCTATATTGATACTCACAATTATTTGGAAGGTTATTTTAACAACAGAAAATGATGTACATTTGGTATTGTGTGAACAAGACTTGTTTTAGCAACAGTGACGTGACATAGGGTACATTCACTCACAGTGGAATAATCTCTATTGGGCATCCTCTCGCCTAGCCTCCTTCTCAAAACCCATTGGAGGAGAAGATCAGAGGGGCGGGACCTCTGTCTTTCTCATCCAATGGGTTATGAGAAGTAGGCGCTGAGAGGACACGATAAAATTTCAATTGAGATTATCCCAGAGTAAAGTGATGGTGGTGATGGAATGTCACAATAATAATTTGACGCATGATCTTGATTTTCCTCCCTTCCTTGACGTAATCACTATACCATTTCAATAGATTAAAGTAATGATACACTGCCTAGCTTCCGTCAATCCTTTATAGGGTCACATCAGTGATAGCTTCAAGAGAGGAAGGAGGGAATGATATAAGGAAATGGAAAAGGATCTTGGGCTGCTTTCTGATATTTTTTTCCACTAATTGGCCTTTTGACTAATTTCATTAATAGACCAATTAGTGAAAAAAAAAATCAGAACCGGGCTTCCTGTCTGAACACAGCCATATTGGAACAGGGCCTTGTGAATCAATTATAATCTCCTCTTGTAGGGAAAATGTCACCCATGTAAAGGTGTCCCGCCTGTGAAGATAAATTGGGGAATAAGGGTTGTTGTGACATGACATAAAAATTCTGAGGCTGACACGTCTAAACACCAAATGTCGTCTACTAGACCTAGTGCCTAGAAGGACTGGGATCATCCTAAACAATTGGTTAAATAAATTACTCCCAAATACAACAGAGCGACTGATAACCACCAATGTAGCTATAAGTGCAATAGCATATACTGAATTTTAACAAATATTAACAGCATTTGAAATAGTATGATTTCTACATCACCTCCTGGGCAAATTACATTACAAGAGAGGATTCTGTCACGATGTTCCAGTCTAGCCTATGTAACGGATGTGAAACGGCTAGCTTAGTTAGCTAAATAGCGTTTCAATCAGTGAAGTCACTTGCTCTGAGACCTTGAAGTAGTAGTTCCCCTTGCTCTGCAAGGGCCGTGGCTTTTGTGGAGCGATGGGTAACGATGCTTCGTGGGTGACTGTTGTTGATGTGTGCAGAGGGTCCCTGGTTTGCCCCCGGGTATGGGCGAGGGGACGGTCTAAAGGTGTACTGTTACACCTAGCCTATTGGAAACCTAGTGGAAACCAATTTCCAAGACCCAGATGACATTTTCCTCTGGACTGAAAAGCATGCCCAATTGAGAATCTCAATTGAAGTGATTTTTAGTTGAGGAATAGGCTTAATCTGGGTCTGGACCCTGGAAACTGGCCCAAATATACAATGGTCAGTGTAATGTGATGATGTATGATGTTTTGTCTCCCTCTTGTGGAAACACAAACAACAATTGAGGTATGTCCAAGTATTGAGTGAGATACTGTACCTTTTCACATTGACTAATTAAAAATGATCATACTTTTGCAGTTGCCTTTTCTGTTCCCAGCTTTGCCAATATATGAGACTATATAGTCATAAAATATCAAGGTAGGACAGAATTTCTCACACAAAAACAAGCCTTCTCATGTGAGGGAACACTCCTCCCACCTTACTACTAAATCAAATCAAATGTTATTGCGAGTGTAGCGAAATGCTCATGCTTCTAGAGCAAACTGTGCAGCAGTATCTAACAGGTAATATCTAACAATTCCACAACAAAGCCTAATACCTAACACATTCAGCAACAAAACCTAATACACACAATCTAGTAAAGGAATGGGATAAGAATATATAAGTATAAAATATATGGATGAGCAGTGACAGAGCGGCTATGATGCAATAGGTAGTAAAAAATTAATAGTGAAGGATACAGTATACACTATATACATATGAGATGTGTAATGCAAGATATGTAAGTAAACCTTCTTAAATTGGCATTATTAAAGTGACTGGTGTTCCATTTATTAAAATGGCCAATGATATCAAGTCTGTAGGTAGGCAGCCGCCTCTCTGTGCTAGTGGTGGCTGTTTAACAATCTGATGGCCTTGAGATAGACGCTGTTTTTCAATCTCTCTGTCCCAGCTCTAAAGCACCTGTACTGACTTCGCCTTCTGGATGGAAGCGGGGTGAACAGGTAGTGGCTCGGGTGGTTATTGTCCTTGATGATCTTTTTTGCCTTCCTGTGACATTGGATATTGTAGGTGTCCTGGAGGGCAGGTAGTTTGCCCCCGTTGATGCATTGTGCAGACCACACCACCCTCTGAGAGCCTTTCAGTTGTGGGCGGTGCAGTTGCCGTACCAGGCGGTGATACAGCCCGACAGGATGCTCTCAATTGTGCACCTGTAAAAGTTAGTGAGGGTTTTCAGTGACAAGCCAAATTTTTTCAGCCTTCTGAGGTTGAAGAGGCGATGTTGCGCCTTCTTCACCACACTGTCTGTGTGCGTGGACCATTTCAGTTTGTCTGTGATATGTACACCTAGGAACTTAAAACTTTCCACCTTCTCCACTGCTGTCCACGATAGGGGAGTGCTCCCTTTGCTGTTTCCTGAAGTCCACAATCATCTCTTTTGTTATGCTGACATTGACTGAGAGGTTATTTTCGTGACCCCACACTCTGAGGGCCCTCACCTCCTCCCTGTAGGCTGTCTCGTCGTTGTTGGTAATCAAGCCTACCACTGTTGTGTCGTCTGCAAACTTGATGATTGAGTTGGAGACGTGCATAGCCATGCAGTCGTGGGTGAACAAGGAGTACAGGAGGGGGCTGAGAAAGCACCCTAGTGTGGCCCCAGTGTTGAGGATCAGCGAAGTGGAGATGTATCCTACCGTCACCACCTGGGGGCTGCCCATCAGGAAGTTGCACAGGGCAGGGTCAAGACCCAGGGTCTCAAGCGTAATGATGAGTTTGGAGGGTACTATGGTGTTGAATGCTGAGCTGTTGTCAATGACCAGCATTCTTACATAGGTATTCCCCTTGTCCAGATGGGATAAGGCAGTGTGCAGTGTGTGGACCTATTGGAGCAGTAAGCAAATTGAAGTGGGTCTAGGGTGACAGTTAGGAGGCGGTCATATGATCCTTGACTGGTCTCTCAAAGCACTTCATGATGACAGAAGTGAGTGCTACAGAGCGATAGTCATTTAGTTAGCTTTCTTGGGAACAGTAACAATGGTGGCCATCTTGAAGCATGTGGGGACAGCAGACTGGGATAGGGATTGATTGAATATATCTGTAAACACACCAGCCAGCTGGTCTGCGCATGCTCTGAGAACGCAGCTAGGGATGCCGTCTGGGCCGGCAGCCTTGCGAGGGTTGACATTTTTAAATGTTTTACTCACGTCGGCCACGGAGAAGGAAAGCCCACAGTCTTTGGTAGCGGGCCGCGTCGATGGCACTGTTTTGTCCTCAAAACGTGCTAAGAAGTTGTTTAATTTGTCTGGAAGCAAGACGTCGATGTCCACGACGGGGCTGGTTTTCCTTTTTGTAATCTGTGATTGTCTGTAGACCCTGCCACATACGTCTCGTGTTTGAGCCGTTGAATTGCGACTCTACTTTGTCTCTATACTGACACTTTGCTTGTTTGATTGTCTTATTGTTATGCAGGTGAATGAGGACCCAAAAGCGACTTAGCGAAAACAGAGTCTTTATTCCAGTAACTGGCAAAAGTATACTCCTGGACAATATAAGAAGAAAACAAAACATGAAAAAAACTAAAATCCACTCGGAGTGACGAGGACAGACTGGAGACTCGACCATTGACTGCAGGTTGCCTCGGGAAGGCACCGACCGTAGCAGACTTAGACACCTGCTCACACGCAGCATCTGAAGGAGACAAGACATGACAGGGCGAGACAATGACACAGCACAGCGAACATCATATAAGGATCCGACAAGGACAGAAGCGGAAAACAAGGGGAGAAATAGGGACTCTAATCAGAAGACAAAATAGGGGACAGGTGTGAAAAGACTAAATGAGTGAGTTAGGAGAATGAGGAACAGCTGGGAGCAGGAACGGAACGATAGAGAGAGGAGAGAGAGGGAGGGGGAGAGAGAGGGATAGAAAAAGGGAACGAACCTAATAAAACCAGCAGGGGGAAATGAACAGAAGGGAAAGCATAATGACAAGACAATATAAGACAAAACATGACAGTACCCCCCCACTCACCGAGCACCTCCTGGCGCACTCGAGGAGGAATCCTGGCGGCAACGGAGGAAATCATCAATCAGCGAACGGTCCAGCACGTCCCGAGATGGAACCCAACTCCTCTCCTCAGGACCGTAACCCTCCCAATCCACTAAGTACTGGTGACCACGTCCCCGAGAACGCATGTCCATGATCCTACGTACCTTGTAAATAGGTGCGCCCTCGACAAGGACGGGGGGAGGGAAGACGAACGGGGGTGCGAAGAAAGGGCTTGACACAGGAGACATGGAAGACAGGATGGACGCGACGAAGATGTCGCGGAAGAAGCAGTCGCACAGCGACAGGATTGACGACCTGGGAGACACGGAACGGACCAATGAACCGCGGAGTCAACTTACGAGAAGCTGTCGTAAGGGGAAGGTTACGAGTGGAAAGCCACACTCTCTGGCCGCGACAATACCTAGGACTCTTAATCCTACGTTTATTGGCGGCTCTCACAGTCTGCGCCCTGTAACGGCAAAGTGCAGACCTCACCCTCCTCCAGGTGCGCTCACAACGTTGGACAAACGCCTGAGCGGAGGGAATGCTGGACTCGGCGAGCTGGGACGAGAACAGAGGAGGCTGGTAACCCAGACTACTCTGAAACGGAGATAGCCCGGTAGCAGACGAAGGAAGCGAGTTGTGAGCGTATTCTGCCCAGGGGAGCTGTTCTGCCCAAGACGCAGGGTTTCTAAAAGAAAGGCTGCGTAGTATGCGACCAATCGTCTGATTGGCCCTTTCTGCTTGACCGTTAGACTGGGGATGAAACCCGGAAGAGAGACTGACGGAAGCACCAATCAAACGACAGAACTCCCTCCAAAACTGTGACGTGAATTGCGGACCTCTGTCTGAAACGGCGTCTAACGGGAGGCCATGAATTCTGAACACATTCTCGATGATGATTTGTGCCGTCTCCTTAGCGGAAGGAAGCTTAGCGAGGGGAATGAAATGTGCCGCCTTAGAGAACCTATTGACAACCGTAAGAATCACAGTCTTCCCCGCAGACGAAGGCAGACCGGTAATGAAGTCTAAGGCGATGTGAGACCATGGTCGAGAAGGAATGGGAAGCGTTCTGAGACGACCGGCAGGAGGAGAGTTACCTGACTTAGTCTGCGCGCAGTCCGAACAAGCAGCCACGAAACGGCGCGTGTCACGCTCCTGAGTAGGCCACCAAAAGCGCTGGCGAATAGAAGCAAGAGTACCTCGAACGCCGGGATGGCCAGCTAACTTGGCAGAGTGAGCCCACTGAAGAACAGCCAGACGAGTAGAAACAGGAACGAAAAGAAGGTTACTAGGACAAGCGCGCGGCGACGCAGTGTGAGTGAGTGCTTGCTTAACCTGTCTCTCAATTCCCCAGACTGTCAACCCGACAACACGCCCATAAGGAAGAATCCCCTCGGGATCAGTAGAAGCCACAGAATAACTAAAGAGACGGGATAAGGCATCAGGCTTGGTGTTCTTATTACCCGGGCGATAAGAAATCACAAACTCGAAACGAGCGAAAAACAACGCCCAACGAGCTTGACGTGCATTAAGTCGTTTGGCAGAACGGATGTTCTCAAGGTTCTTATGGTCAGTCCAAACGACAAAAGGAACGGTCGCCCCCTCCAACCACTGTCGCCATTCGCCTAGGGCTAAGCGGATGGCGAGCAGTTCGCGGTTACCCACATCATAGTTGCGTTCCGATGGCGACAGGCGATGAGAAAAATAAGCGCAAGGATGAACCTTATCATCAGACTGGAAGCGCTGGGATAGAATCGCTCCCACGCCCACCTCTGAAGCGTCAACCTCGACAATGAATTGTTTAGTGACGTCAGGAGTAACGAGGATAGGAGCGGACGTAAAACGCTTCTTGAGGAGATCAAAAGCTCCCTGGGCGGAACCGGACCACTTAAAGCACGTCTTGACAGAAGTAAGAGCTGTGAGAGGGGCAGCAACTTGACCGAAATTACGAATGAAACGCCGATAGAAATTAGCGAAACCTAGAAAGCGCTGCAACTCGACACGTGACCTTGGAACGGGCCAATCACTGACAGCCTGGACCTTAGCGGGATCCATCTGAATGCCTTCAGTGGAAATAACAGAACCGAGAAAAGTGACGGAGGAGACATGAAAGGCGCACTTCTCAGCCTTCACGTAGAGACAATTCTCTAAAAGGCGCTGGAGTACACGTCGAACGTGCTGAACATGAATCTCGAGTGACGGTGAAAAAATCAGGATATCGTCAAGGTAGACAAAAACAAAGATGTTCAGCATGTCTCTCAGTACATCATTAACTAATGCCTGAAAAACAGCTGGAGCATTAGCGAGACCAAACGGCAGAACCCGGTACTCAAAATGCCCTAACGGAGTGTTAAACGCCGTTTTCCACTCGTCCCCCTCTCTGATGTGCACGAGATGGTAAGCATTACGAAGGTCCAACTTAGTAAAGAACCTGGTTCCCTGCAGAATCTCGAAGGCTGATGACATAAGGGGAAGCGGATAACGATTCTTAACCGTTATGTCATTCAGCCCTCGATAATCCACGCAGGGGCGCAGAGTACCGTCTTTCTTCTTAACAAAAAAAATCTCCGCCCCGGCAGGAGAGGAAGAAGGCCCTACGGTGCCGGCGTCAAGAGAAACAGACAAATAATCCTCGAGAGCCTTACGTTCGGGAGCCGACAGAGAGTATAGTCTACCCCGAGGGGGAGTGGTCCCCGGAAGGAGATCAATACTACAATCATATGACCGGTGAGGAGGAAGGGAGTTGGCTCTGGACCGACTGAAGACCGTGCGCAGATCATGATATTCCTCCGGCACTCCTGTCAAATCACCAGGTTCCTCCTGAGAAGAGGGGACAGAAGAAACAGGAGGGATAGCAGACATTAAACACTTCACATGACAAGAAACGTTCCAGGATAGGATAGAATTACTAGACCAATTAATAGAAGGATTATGACATACTAGCCAGGGATGACCCAAAACAACAGGTGTAAAAGGTGAACGAAAAATCAAAAAGGAAATAGTCTCACTGTGGTTACCAGATACTGTGAGGGATAAAGGTAGTGTCTCATATCTGATACTGGGGAGATGACTACCATCTAAGGCAAACATAGGCGTGGGCTTCCCTAACTGTCTGAGAGGAATGTCATGTTTCCGAGCCCATGCTTCGTCCATAAAACAACCCTCAGCCCCAGAGTCTATCAAGGCACTGCATGAAGCAGCCGAACCGGTCCAGCGTAGATGGACCGACATAGTAGTACAGGATCTTGATGGAGAGACTAGAGTAGTAGCGCTCACCAGTAGCCCTCCGCTTACTGATGAGCTCTCTTTTACTGGACATGAATTGACAAAATGTCCAGCAATACCGCAATAGAGGCACAGGCGGTTGGTGATCCTCCGTTCCCTCTCCTTAGTCGAGATGCGAATACCTCCCAGCTGCATGGGCTCAGTCTCTGAGCCGGAGGAAGGAGATGGTTGCGATGCGGAGAGGGGAAACACCGTTAACGCGAGCTCTCTTCCACGAGCTCGGTGACGAAGATCTACCCGTCGTTCTATGCGGATGGCGAGTGCAATCAAAGAGTCCACACTGGAAGGAACCTCCCGGGAGAGAATCTCATCCTTAACCTCTGCGTGGAGTCCCTCCAGAAAACGAGCGAGCAGCGCCGGCTCGTTCCAGTCACTAGAGGCAGCAAGAGTGCGAAACTCTATAATCCGTTATGGATCGATCACCTTGACATAGGAAAGCCAGGGCCCTAGAAGCCTCCCTACCAAAAACTGAACGATCAAAAACCCGTATCATCTCCTCTTTAAAGTTCAGGTAATTGTTAGAACAATCAGCCCTTGCCTCCCAGATAGCTGTGCCCCACTCTCGAGCCCGGCCAGTAAGGAGTGATATGACGTAAGCAACCCGAGCTCTCTCTCTTGAGTATGTGTTGGGTTGGAGAGAGAATACAATATCACACTGGGTGAGAAAAGAGCGGCACTCAGTGGGCTGCCCGGAGTAACAAGGTGGGTTATTAACCCTAGGTTCCGGAGACTCGGCAGACCAGGAAGTAGCTGGTGGCACGAGACGAAGACTCTGGAACTGTCCAGAGAGGTCGGAAACCTGAGCGGCCAGGGTCTCAACGGCATGACGAGCAGCAGACAATTCCTGCTCGTGTCTGCCGAGCATAGCTCCCTGGATCTCGACGGCAGTGTTACGAGAATCCGTAGTCGCTGGGTCCATTCTTGGTCGGATCCTTCTGTTATGCAGATGAATGAGGACCCAAAATCGACTTAGCGAAAACAGAGTCTTTATTCCAGTAACTGGCAAAAGTATACTCCTGGACAATATAAGAAGAAAACAAAACATGAAAAAAACTAAAATCCACTCGTAGTGACGAGGACAGACTGGAGACTCGACCATTGACTGCAGGTTGCCTCGGGAAGGCACCGACCGTAGCAGACTTAGACACCTGCTCACACGCAGCATCTGAAGGAGACAAGACACGACAGGGCGAGACAATGACACAGCACAGCGAACATCATATAAGGATCCGACAAGGACAGAAGCGGAAAACAAGGGGAGAAATAGGGACTCTAATCAGACGACAAAATAGGGGACAGGTATGAAAAGACTAAATGAGTGAGTTAGGAGAATGAGGAACAGCTGGGAGCAGGAACGGAACGATAGAGAGAGGAGAGAGAGGGAGGGGGAGAGAGAGGGATAGAAAAAGGGAACGAACCTAATAAGACCAGCAAGGGGAAACGAACAGAAGGGAAAGCATAATGACAAGACAATATAAGACAAAACATGACACTTATGAGGGAATAACTACTCTGTTTGTATTCGGTCAAATTTCCAGTCGCCTTGCCATGATTGAATGCGGTGGAATGTGCTTTCAGCTTTGCGTGAATGATGCCATCAATCCATGGATTCTGGTTAGGGAAGGTTTTAAAAATCACAGTGGGTACAACATCTCCTATACACTTCCTTATAAACTCGCTCACCGAGTCAGTGTTACCGTCAATGTTATTATCTGAGGCTACCCGGAAAATATCCAGTCCATGTGATCGAAACAATCTTGAAGTATGGAATCTGATTGGTCAGACCAGCGTTGGATAGACCTAAGCATGGGCACTTTCTGTTTAAGTTTCTGCCTATAGGAGGGGAGCAACAAGATGGAGTCATGGTCAGCTTTGCCGCGCGTGTTACTCGCTCATGTACAACAATCAATATGCTGATGGAATTTAGGTAGCCTTGTTCTCAAATTAGCTTTGTTAAAATCCCCAGCTACATTAAATGCAGCCTCAGGATATATGGTTTCCAGTTCGCATAAAGTCCAGTGTAGTTCCTTGATGGCCGTCTTGGTATCCGCTTGCGGGGGGATATACACGGCTGTGATGATAACCAAGGAGTTTTCTTGGGAGATAATACGGTTGGCATTTGATTGTGAGGAATTCTAGGTCAGGTGAACAAAACGACTTGAGGTCCTGTATGTTGTTACAATTACAGCATGAGTCATTAATCATGAAACATACGCCCTCGCCCTTCTTCTTACCGGAGAGATGTTTATTCTTGTCGGCGCGATGCACTAAAAATCCTGTTGGCTGTATGGACTCCGACAGCATGTCCCCTGCTAGCCATGTTTCCGTGAAACAGAGTATATTATAAACCCGGATATCTCTTTGGAAAGCAACTCTTGGCCAGATTTCGTCGACTTTTGCTAACTAGGGACGGGACATTAGTGAGTAATATACACGAGAGCGGTGGGTGGTGTGCTCGCATCCGAAGCCTCACTAGAAGACCACTTCGGTACCCTCTCCTCCGGCGTTGTTTTGGGTTGGCTTCTGGAATCAGTTCAAATAACCTGGGAGGTGCAGACAAAGGATCCACTTTGGGAAAGTCAGATTCCTGGTCATGGTGCTGGTTGTGCTGGTAAATTGACATTTCTCTGATATCAAATAATTCTAATAACACTTACGGTTTTCTGGGCTAACAATGTAATAAATAATACATTTTAAAAAAACTAGATACTACACATTTTCCTAAGGACTTGAATCGAAGCTGCCATCTCTTTCGGCACCATCTTGTATGGCACTCAAACAATTAACAGAATTATAATTTTTACATTTTTAATTGAATCTTTATTTAACTAGGGAAGTCAGTTAAGAACAAATGCTTATTTACAATGACGGCCTACCCAGCCAAACCCTCCCCTAACCCGGACGACACTGGGACAATTGTGTGCCGCTCTATGGGATTCCCAATCGCGGCCAGTTGTGATACAGCCTGGGATCTAACCAGGGACTGTAGTGATGCCTCTAGCACTGAGATGCAGTGCCTTAGACCGCACACCACTCGGGAGCTAAAATGAAACATGGCAACTCCAATACAATAACAACCGATACAGTGCCTTCAGAAAGTATTGATACCCCTTGATTTATTCCACATTTTGTTGTTTTACAGCATGAATTGAAAATGGATTAAATAAATAAAAAATTCACCCATCTACACACAAGGCCCCATAATGACAATGTGAAAACATGTTTTTAGAAATGTATTCATATTTATTGAATATGAAATACCGAAATATCTCATTTACATAAGTATTCAATATTTTGTAGAAGCACCTTTGGCAACGATTACAGTTATGAGTCTTTCTGGGTAAGTCCCTAAGAGATTTCCACACCTAGATTGTGCACCATTTGACCATTATTCTTTTCAAAATTCATCAAGCAATGTCAAATTGGTTGTTGATCATTGCTAGACAAATATTTTCAGGTCTTGCCATATATTTAAGTAAATTTAAGTCAAAACGGTTCATCAGGAACATTCACTGTCTTCTTGGTAAGTAACACCAGTGTAGATTTGGCCTTGTGTCTTTAATCAAATAAAATGTTATTTGTGACATGCGCCGAATACAGCAGGTGTAGACCTTACAGTGAAATTATTGCTTACAAGCCCTTAACAACAATGAGGTTTTAAGAAGAAAGTGTATTTACTAAAATAAACTTAAGTAAAACATGATTAATCTCCCAGTGTCTGGTGGAAAGCAGACTGAACGAGGTTTTACCAGTGCTTTGCCAGTGCTTGGCTCCATTCTGTTTATTTTTTATCCTGAAATACTCCCCAGTCATTAACGATTATAAGCATACCCATAACATTCAGCCACCACTATGCTTGAAAATATGGAGAGTGGTACTCAGTAACATGTTGTATTGGATTTGCCCAAAACATAACACTGTGTATTCAGGAAAAATTACACCATCCAAAGTGTAATTAATAACTTCACCATGCTCAAAGGGATATTCAATGTCTGTTTTTATTTTTACCCCTTTACCAATAGGTGCCCTTCTTTTTGAGGCATTGGAAAACCTCCCTGGTCTTTGTGATTGAATCTGTGTTTGAAATGCACTGCTCGACTGAGGGACCTTACAGATAATTGTATGTGTGGGGTACAGAGATGAGGTAGTCATGCAACCTATTTTGTTACTTATTAAGCACATTTTTACTCTTGAACTTATTGAGGTTGAATACTTATTGAATCAAGACATGTCATAATTTTTAATTAATAGAAAAACTGAATTCCACTTATGGGGTATTGTGTGTAGGCCAGTGCCATAAAATAACATTTGGAAAAAGTCAAGTGAAGGCATAAACTGTACAAAAAGCAAAAAATATTGTCATCATATTGTCAGTTTGAAGTAGTTTCGCAAGCCACTGCTAACTAGCGTTAGCACAATGACTGGAAGTCTATGGGTATCTGCTAGCATGAACAACAGATGTAATCTTTTTTTTTTACCCCTTTTTCTCCCCAATTTCATGGTATCCAATTGTTAGTAGCTACTATCTTGTCTCATCGCTACAACTCCCAAACAGGCTCGGGAGAGACGAAAGTTGAAAGTCATGCGTCCTCTGATACACAACCCAACCAAGCCGCACTGCTTCTTAACACAGCGTGCATCCAACCCGGAAGCCAGCCACACCAATGTGTTGGGGGAAACACCGCGCACCTGGCAACCTTGGTTAGTGTGCACTGCACCTGGCCCACCACAGGAGTCACTGGTGTGCGATGAGACAAGGATATCCCTACCGGCCAAGCCCTCCCTAACCCGGACGACGCAAGGCCAATTGTGCGTCGCCTCATGGACCTCCCGGTAGCAGCCGGTTACGACTGAGACTGGGCACGAACCCAAAGTCTCTGGTGGCACAGCTAGCGCTGCGGTACAGCGCCCTTAACCACTGCACCACCCGGGAGGCCACAGATCTCACATGCTAGCAAATACCCATAGACTTCCAGTTATTGTACTCACGCTCGTTAGCATTGGCTCGCAAAACTACCTCCAACTTCCTTCATACTGGGACATAAAAATGGTATCCACAAGTTCATCTGACTTTGAGGAAGTAGATAAAGAGCCTCTTTGCCCAAATATCCCTTTAATGTGGAGTGAGAGGGAGTCAGTGACAACCATTCAGTGTTCCCTCAGTTTTAGCCAATCCCTTGCATTGAAAGAAGGCATCCTGGCAAGGTTCACGACCCAGGAAGGTCTTCAGCATGTCCCTTCCATCCACAGAACCACCAGCCTCCAGAATCACCCTCCTGTACTCCTTCCCCACCTGATGATAAGATGGGCATACAAAACATGTCAGTCAAACTTCAAGGCTTAAATTTATGTACATTTTGGGTACATAAGAGTAGAGTATGATACATTTTGTAATATTACTCACGCACAAGGTAGCACTCAAAGATGCTTGCCAATCAAATGGAACTTGAAGGCTTAAATTCTTTATTTATGAAAAGTATAGATGCATACCAATTTTTAAATATGTTAATTCAAGATGAATGGGGAGTGGATTGATTTTGCCACACCTTGGGGTTCATGATTCCTTCCTTTTTGAAACGACTGAAGAAGAGGTCCATGGAATAGACCTCGCTCCACAGGTAGCCATAGTACTGGCCATCGTAGCCCCCAGCCAAGTGACTAAAACTAGCTGTCATATTTGTACCTGGAGTAAAAAATAATAATGTTGTATTCTTTGAGAATAATAAATCCTTACGGGAGGAACATTGTTTTAATATTTGAATTGTAATGTACATTCATATTCTAATTAAATGACATTATATTATCACTGGTGTGAGACCTGGAGTAGCGGGGATCCCCAGGATGTCTTGGCAGTGCTTGGCGAACACCTCGGCAGTGTCGGCATGGGACTTGGTGTGCAGAGTCTGGTCCACTTTACTGAGCACTACCTGACGCAGGTTCATCAGACCTGAACAAGACAGGCACATGAGTGGGAGTCTATTGGATGTCAAGTTATTTTAATGGTATTTTAACAAATATTTTGGATTTGAAGGGAACAGAAATGCATGTACCAAAGACTATGGATGCTATCCATTTGGAAAGTACTCAGACCCCTTGACTTTTTCCACATTTTGTTACATTACAGCCTTGTTCTAAAATTGATTAAATAGTTTTCCCCCCAGCAATCTACACACAATGACAAAGCAAAAAGAGGTTTTTAGATATTTTGGCAAATTTACAAAAAATAAAAACTGAAATATCACATTTACATAAGTATTCAGACCCTTTACTCAGTGCTTTGTTGATGCACCATTGGCAGAGATTAGAGCTTAGAGTCTTCTTGGGTATGACGCTACAAGCATGGAACACCTGTATTTGGTGAGTCTCTCCCAATTGTCTCTGCAGATCCTCTCAAGCTTTGTCAGGTTGGATGGTGAGCATCACTGCACAGCTATTTTTAAGTCTCTCAAGAGATGTTCGATTGGGACTCTGAATGTCCTTGAGTGTCCCAGCCAGAGCTCGGACTTGAACCCGATCAAACAACTCTAGAGAGACCTGAAAATAACTGTGCAGCAACGGTATTGTGTGTAAATTAATAAAAGAATAAAACATTTTTTTAAACATGTTTGAATAAGGCTGTAATGTAACAAAATGTGAAAAAAAGTCAAGGAGTCTGAATACCTTCAGAATGCACTGTATATCCAGTAGGATAGATTGAATGGGATAAATGCACTACTCACTTCTTAGTTACCTTATTACAGTGTATGTGTGATCCCTGACCTGTGTTGGCGACTCTGGAGGCGATGAGTTTGTTGAGCAGGTTGTCGGGGATGGGGCTGCCGTCTTTGTAGTGGCGAGACATCCTCCTCAGGGGCTCCTTCTCCCATACCCAGTTCTCCAGCATCTGAGATGGCACCTCCACAAAGTCTGTCTCCACCAGGGTCCCACTGAACTCTGAGAACGTCGTCTAGGGAGGACCGTGGAGATCATAATACACTGTATCACTTCAGTACCATGCTGGTGATCATTTAATCGGGGATAGCGTTTCGTGTGCAACCCATGTGTGCTTGACTTCATAATATATGCTACTGGTATGCTACTGAATATCACCCTCCCAGCAGAAAAGCCTACCCTAGAGCAGAGCTCGTGCATGACGTGGCCAAACTCATGGAAGAAGGTCTCCACCTCGTGGTGCTGCAGCAGAGAGGGCCAACCTTTCGTAGGCTTGGTGAAGTTGGCCACCATGGCCGCAACCGGCAGCATACGTTTCCCATCAGGCCCCAGGCAGCCCGGCTGGAGCCCAAAGCAGGCAGCATGACCGTACTTCCCTTCTCTGGAGAGAGGACACAAGGTAAATGACTCAACATCAAGCACAGTGTGAATCACACGCTGAACCTTAAATTTAGCCACAATAGTGTGCTATGGTAGCTTCAACGAGAGCAACTAACCCTGTATCCCTACCAGGAGTATACAACTATAGCCCCGATAGCACCCCACAGTCCTACTTATGTTCATATTTCCCTGGCCTTTCACCTGGGATGCAGGTCCAAGTAGAACCGGCCGATCTCCTCCCCAGTGGCCGTGTCCAGTACAGAGTAGAGGCTGACGTTGTCGTGCCACACGTGGGCGCTGGTTACCTGCTTAAAGTTAAGGCCAAGCAGTTCCTGGTAGATACTGAGCAACCCCTCTGTCACCACCTCCAGAGAGAAGTACTCAATCAGCTTGTCCTTGTCTACAGCAAACTTCACTTGCTCCACCTGGTTCATGTAGTAGGGCAGGTCCCAGGCGTTGATCTGTCCATCGAAGGCCTTTCCCCGCATGGCACAGTCCCTCTTCTTCAGGGCCAGGATATACTTCCTTTCCTTGATTCCCACCGGCTTCAGTTTAGCATAGAACTCATCTGTGAAGTAGGGGACATGTAAAATATATCAAAATTGAGTGAATGACACCTCACCTCAATTTCAAAAAGTGTTTTTTGTGTTTTTGTTATTAGTGCTAGAGAAGTTAATGAAGCACACAATTTAAATAACAGAGGCAGCTGACTGACCAACATTTTTCGAATCTGACTATTGGTAAGGCATTACCTGTTTGTTACATATCTGAATGCTGTGTAATAAAGTTCTACATTGATATTTGTCAGGCATACAGAAAAATTATATAATACGTTTCCATCTCTGAGGTTATAGTTGAGCAATAAGAGTTTTTGCCATATTGACACACAGTGGGGGGGGGGGGGGGTCAAATTGTTGAGTCAAGTAAGAGGTCATACCTAGAAAGCATGCCACATTGTTGGTATTCTTGGCCATGTTCATCTCAAGCACACAGTTGGCGTGGGTACTGAAACCCAGTAGCTGTGCCACCTTTGACCTCAGCTCAATCAGCTTCTCCAGAATGACTGTGTTTACCTGCAACAAGACAATCTTTTACCTAGAAATAGAGAACTTTCATGAAGTCTGACACACGTGGTCATAAACACTGTATGTTGACTTTCATGGAACTCTCTGAACTCTGTCAATAAGTGAACTGGTCTTGAGAATGCCCTGAAAAAGTTGGCTAAACTTATTATAATATTGCATTTTTTTAGGGTGCCTTGATTTCTGAAGGAACTGCACCCCTTGGCACCCTTATAATTCCAAACGTTGTTATTAATGCCAAGTGGCAAATCAACATTGCTGATAAAAAAATCTATCAATTGATCAACCAACCAAACAAACAATAAAACAATACATTAATCCATTACACATTTGATTTGTATAAGTCTTTAAAAATACATGTAGGTGGTTTTACCTCCTTACATCTGCTATGGAAAGCAGTCTCCATCTTCCTCCTGGTCTCAGCCATGTGGCACCTCTTCATCAGAGGGTAGTAGTGAGGGTATGCCAAGGATACCTTGTACCGCCTGTCCTCAGTCTTCTCCAGACCATTCAGATAGCTATCCGCTAGGCCACCTTTGAGGTAAAAAGCAGGAGTCAACACCCAAATATTCAAAGAAACATGGTAATGATATATCAAGGATATATGAAGGACATATTACGACAAGAATACACAGTGCCTTCGGAAAGTTCAGACCCCTTGACTTTCCACATTTTGTTACGCTACAGCCATATTCTAAAATTGATTCAACTGTTTTTTCCCCCTCATTGATCTTAACTAAAAACTCCATAATTACAAAGCAAAAACAGGTTTATAGAAATTTTAGCAAATTTATAAAAGAAATCTAAAACAGAAATATTACATTTACATAAAAGTTGTCAAACCCTTTACTCAGTACTTTATTGAAGCACCATTGACAGCGATTACAGCCTCGAGTCTTTTCGGTATGACGCTACAAGCTTCGCACACCTGTATTTGGGGAGTTTCTCCCATTTTCCCCTGTAGATCCTCTCAAGCGCTGTCAGGTTGGATGGAGAGCGTTGCTGCACAGCTATTTTTAGGACTCCCCAGAGATGTTTAAATCGGGTTCAAGTCTGGGCTCTGGCTGGGCCACTCAAGGACATTCAGAGACTTGTCCCGAAGCCACTCCTGCATTGTCTTGGCTGTGTGCTTAGGGTCGTTGTCCTGTTGGAAGGAGAACCTTTGTCCCAGTCTGAGGTCCTAAGAGCCCTGTGGCAGGTTTTCATCAAGTATCTCTCTGTACTTTGCTCCGGTCATCTTTCCCTCAATCCTGACTAGGCTCCCAGTCCCTGCTGCTCTAGGAAGAGTCTTGGTGATTCCAAACTTCTTCCATTTAATAATCATAGAGGCTACTGTGTCCTTAGGGACCTTCAAAGCTGCAAAAATGTTTTGGTACCCTTCCCCAGATCTGTGCCTCGACACAATCCTGTCTCGGAGCTCTACGGACAATTCCTTTGACCTCATGACTTGGATTTTGCTCTGACATGCACTGTCAACTGTGGGACCTTATACAGACAAGTGTGCCCCTTTCCAAATCATGTCCAATCAATTGAATTTGCCAAAGGTGGACTCCAATCAAGTTGTAAAAACATCTCAAGGATGATCAATGGAAACAGGATGCACCTGAGCTCAATTTCCAGTCTAATAGCAAAGGGACTGAATACTTATGCAATACTAATGTAAATTTCTGTTTCATAATATATACATTTGCAAAAATGTCAAAAAACGTGTTTTTGCTTCGTCATCATGGGGTGCTGTGTGTAGATTGATGAGGAAAAACACAAATTTAATACATTTTGGAATAAGGCTGTATTGTAATAAGATGTGGAAAAAGTAAAGGGGTCAAGGACAATCATAGATAGTTGTTTCATTTCTTTTAGTGCTGGTGCTGCTTACTTAGTTCATTTTCACTGAATATTAGATACGTGTTTTCCTCATTTAGATTTTGGTTGAAGTCGATTGAGAGTTCATTGATGAGTTTTGACAATCTTTTGACTTCCTAGAGAGAAGAAATTACCACATTGTTATGAGAACTCTACAATGTCGAAAGTATAGACTGTTTGACTTTCAGTGCTACAAATCACATAACAGCCTCATATCAAATCTTCAAACAAATGTAATGTTGTTTTCAGCACTTAAGCGCCACTGAGGAATCCATTCCCTTATATGCATGAAACTCCAAAGTTTGTATTACCTCCTGTATATCCTTTGACAAGTGCAATCCATTCCTCTTCCCTAATGTGATAAGACGGTCTAAGAATCTCTTGGCCTCAGGCGTTAGATTGTCCAGCTGCTTCTCCTGCAAGAAAGAAATCAGACCACTCTCTGAGGATGCACTTGTGCCATGTTGGCAGAGCATTTAATATCGCCCATATGTCCCATTGATTACCTATGGTGTGATTTATGTGTCTGTCTGTGTGTGGTGTGTGTGTTTGTGTGGTTCTGTCAGTCTGCCAGGCCTCCACCTGGCAGGGCATGGAGTGGTCTCCACCGTCACATGTCTGCCGGTCCCTTGACTGCTTCCAGGGCCCCAATGACAGTGAGGACTTAATCTGGTCTCTCAATGAAATAGCTGTGGCCATGGATACAACTTCATTACAAAGGGCAATAAATAGTCTGGAGAGAACACTGTCTCATCTCAGTGTTTTAGGAGTACAAACTTCATCCAAATTATTGATCCAAATCAATTGATTGATTGATTATGAAATAATGTGTCAATGTGTGGATTGACCAGTTCACTATCTATGATATGTGAAAATGATGGTCAGTGGACTAACAGTGTTTTTTAGCGGGATCGGGCCACTTGGCATCAGCGTTATCGGGATCAAATTACTGTAGGCTAAATATGAACCAATGGTATCAAATGAGGGCACATTTTGAACAAATTAACTCTCAGTATGCTACGCTACCAACTAGCCAAAGCCAACAATTTAATTACATAACACCTCAAAATGACCTTGAAATAAATATTATTTGCCTCCCTCCATACTTAGTCATAAATGATTTTGGCCATATGTGTATGTATATATTGTACCTACATTAGTTAGTTAATAGGTAGTTAATTAGTTAGTTGTACCTGCAAGGCAATCACTCTGTGAAACACATCTTCCCTCATACTTGTCTCCACATCAAAGTCAGACAGCTTCTTGTCTGCTTCTGTGCTCGCTGAGCGCACCTCCTTACAAGCAGACACGTATTGGGGAAAATCCAAAACATGGCGCTGTGCTGGGGAACAAATACGGGCAAGATAAAGGTGGCATATTCAGCTGGTCCAGGGTAGACTATAGAAATACATTAGAGATTAGTGGTCCAGGGAAGAAACAAAAAGAGGTTTGAGCTCAAACAACTGGAGCAGAAGTGTTGTCTAAAAATGTGTAATTACTGCATAATAAAATGTGAAGCGAGAGACATCTCCATATAAAACATTTCTGTTTCAACTGTTTCAACATTAAAAACACATTTGACCTTTTAATAAACTAAGATCAGTGTGGCCCAGATCAGACAATAACTTACCTGCATATTCTAATTTGGCATTGGCCAGGGCTTTTAAGGTGTTTTTAATGGACACTTGTTCTACATCCAGAGATCCGATGTCATCGTAGACCTGTTTGATCCTCTGGACCAGGCTCTCTGTCATGTTCTTGATCTGGTCTGGGGTCAGGTCCCATCTCAGGGTGTTCCTGTTGTTGTAGTCTGCTGTGCTAGCTACTGCGACTGCATGGGAACAGTTTTTGGCAGCAGGTAACACCAGCCCATTCTGCAGGGTCATTCTCACACCGGGTTTAGAACCAAACACTCTGGAGAAAATAAAATCATTACAAAAACAAACAAAAAATCATGTGCATGACATTCGCAACTTTTTGTACATTTCATATAACCTCAGGGTGATTTAATTCACTTGAAATACTGTACATTCTAGGAAACATACTGGAATGCTAAGAAATACAAGGAAAGATGTATCTTAAACTCTAATCTTCACACACACCCATACTTAAGACTAAATGGCACCAGTCTATATTAAGCAACGATTGCGTTAGGTTAAAACAGTAGTCACCAACCGATCGCGACTGGCATTCACAGTCAATCACAAAATATTTCTGTAGAAAAGCCAACGTCAAAGGCTTGCGCTCATTTTTGCGCTGTTGGTCGTAGATGCACTTGATTCAGAAGCCCTGTACACCGGTGAGACAAAGTGTTCCCATTTGGAAATATTTAATTTGTCTGAAAATACCAAATCAGGCCACCGGGTGGACCGGGAGATCTATGGCTAAATCGAGTCGAAGTTTGATACCAAAGTTTGATACTAGCCAACCTGAGATTTCATGACTTATAAAATAATGACCAGAGAGAGACTGTCAAATAATAAAGGAAAGAGTTGCTGTTTTTATGAGTCAGTACATATTTTTATTCGGCACTGTCAAAAGTGTTTTTATTCAACATTAAAGAGGCCATTATAATGTTTTTGGCAACAAAACATAAAATGCGCGTCTCCCTACGTCCACACGCGCTGCAATCAATGAGCAGACACTTGTATCGATAAACCCTGCGTTTTTATTATTATTAGCAGCTCGTCATGTATATTTTAATATCGAGGAATATTTAACTTTCTCTGGTTTTAGGAATAACATGAAGTTGTGCATGAGGCAGATGATGTGCGACTCGAGTTTCGCCATCTGGTTGAAGACGGTGTCCGCTCTCTGGTCAGTCTCACCGGAGGAAAGGAAGGATAGAATAGGGACCGGACCGTGAGAGGCGGACCCTCTGCTGCTCTTTCTGTCCCTCCGCTGAGACTAATGCCATGTTCAGAACCACTGGGAATTCGGAAATCATCTACTTCCGACTTCAGTGCATTAAAGACAACTGGAATCTTTTATTGAGCTCTGACTTTCCGAGCTGAAGATCACTGACGTCATGATATGACCTCATCCCCCGTCCCCCTCAGCTGTACCTTGCAAGTGCTACACCAACTGATCTATTTTAATATCAAAGCTTGAGTTTTGATATATATTTTTGGTCTGAGAAGAACAAAGAATAATTGCCAGGCTAGGCATATAGCCAATATGCTGTGATAATGTATTAGGCCTACTAAACAAACCTCATTCCTACAGAACTGTTTTTATTAGGTTAATGTTACATTGTTTTTTTTAAATCTGAGCGGTAGATCTTCGCTTGCTTTTTGACTGAGAAAGTGACCACTGGGTTAGACGATAGTCTGTAAATACTTAATGTCAGGTGCTATTTGCTTTTATTTAATGGCCTTTAAGACTTTCGCACAATCGTCACTACCACTTGGATACATTTACCCAGATGACTGACAACTGATCCCACAACACATATGAGTGAAACTGGTTACAGGCCTAGATAACCTTGAGATTATTGTAGGCTGTCATAAAAAGGCTTTGTCAAGCTTTTTGTATTGGCTGTTAAAATAAAATACAAATATATAAAAGCATAACTGAATTAAATGTAGCTTAAGTTGCTATAGGTTACTGTAGCAGTCATTTCAGACAGAAAGGGATAGCAATAGATTGTTGCAGTGTGTGATCATTCCAAGAATAGACAATGTGACATAGCCAATGTTACAGTAAACAGAAAAGGTGTCTCTCCTTTTTACCTCAAATGATCCAAGGTTATAAAAGCTATATATGATGAAACACTGTTATTAACTGTTTTAGTTACCCTGTAACTCTATAATGTTGCAGTGCAGTGTGATAACTTACTGTTAGATTGTCTCTGGGCTGTTCTGTGGGTTTAAGAGAATGTAACATTGCCAATGTACTACACAGTAGTTCTAACACCGTTTTTGTAATATCAAGCACATGTATCCTATCAAGTGTAAGCGCCTATAGCTTCTATATACCCTTGAGTCATTGCGAAACCGATTAATTAAACAAACAATACATTATTAAAAGGTCACAGGCAAAGCCACGGAACTTGAAACACCCAACAACTCCAATACAGACAAATGCTGTGCATTTTTTTCCTGGCTAACGATGTCCATCCAGCCAGCCAGCCGAATTATTTGGCATGACCTCAACAGCAATGAGACGGAAACTTGATATGCCCTCATAAAATTTAAAATGGACTGGCGTACATAAATTACATACTCAATCTCCAACCTTTCAAAAAAAAAAGGTAACTGGACTTGTAAGGTGTAGTTTTACGGCTTTAGCTTTAACAACAACGCAATTATGTTATACTCTCCATACATTAAATCTTTATAAGACCTGGAGAGCTCATAGTTATCTTGTTTCATAGCTTGCACGGTATGCCTATAAAAGCCACACATGATTCATGCCTTTGGTTAATTATAGTACCTCTCTGAGCTATGGCAACTAGTAACACAGCAACAACAATAATTAATGTGGAATTAACAAACACGAGCACGACTTTGACAGTAGCCTACCTGCAAGGAGTACGCCACACTACAATTCTTATCAAAAACATGCCAGCAGCTAGTTCATGCAGTTTTTTTGCGTGCAATTCGCAAACCCTCTCTCCTCCAACCTCTGCTGTACTTGACAGCTCCAGCATTGAACTATAATGAGCTTCAGTCGCGCTATTATGAATCGGTTCACTTCCGTTGTGAAATGCGCAGGCGCCGGAGATGCGATCAATCTGACAGAAGTTCTCATGACGCCATAGCGGGGACTGCTGGAAAATATCTCAGGTAGGTAGGTGGGCGGGGGCGTCGAATGACATCCCTTGAATCAATGCAATGTTGTTATTTACAATGTTACAGTACTGTATTTTGGATAGAAAAGAGATATCAGCCTGCCTTTATTTTCTCCGGTGAATGGCTGCTTCATTATAGCGATGCTCAGTCATTATTATAGGCTGCAGACTATGGGTAGAGAGGCGCACTGTCGGTGATCATCATGGATGGTGATGTATTTGGACACGCTATGTAAATAATCAATATATGTCTGTCATCAACGACTGCTATTTACTTTAGATGATGATGCATTAGGTTGACACGATGAAATCTCAAGTCCCTCGTCGGCATTACATCACATAGCTACACGGCATCATCCCATGTCAACACTACATATTTTGTTATTAGAAGGGACTATGTCAACAGAACAGAGGTTGCCTGTTCTTGAAATGTCAAACAAGCATGATTATGAATTTTAGACTTTTCAAATGTCAACATTGTGAGGTTATAATGCATGGTTGCAAAACTATTGATCACACAAGAGAAAATTAATTGAAATCAAAGTTGTTGTTTTTTGCCATACATTGATTGTATACTGTCATATTTGATTTCACAGCCATGTCTATCTTATAATATGGGAAAGCAGGGGATCCGTCTCTCCTATGTGCCCCTTGTTGTGTAGGTTATGTGTCATTTATAATGGCACATGTTGCCCTGAAAAGTTTATGCAGTGTATGGTAATACAATATCTCACAATCAAAAAATTGAATTAGTAGACAAATAGATATTCAAATACTTATACGTGGAATGTGTATCACATCAAATCTTAATTCTGTTGAATGTCCAGCCGCAAGTAACAGTAGTAACTTATTTTGGGAAATCTACAGTGAAGTGAAGAGTTATCAAATGTATGAAGTGTGTGATGTGTGTATGATACCGAGGGTTTCATGATTACTGAACTATGTTTTGCTTATACAGAATGGCTCATACACACACAATTTTCCCTTGAGTTGTCTTGGAAACAGACTTGCATCTTTCTGCTGGCAGTAACATACTATATTTGGTGCCATGTATTAACAACTTGGGTCCAACATACCACATTACAGTGACTTGAGATACCATAAGTAAGGGAGTCCAGTAACCATAGAACTGTTCAACTGTCATAAAACAATCATTCATGACACTTCTTTAGTTTGAATGAACTCTGCAGCCTCTTACTGTGTGGTATTCTATTCTATTCTATTGTATGTATCCCTTACATTTCCTATACTATTCTATTCTATGTGTCCCCAAACTTAATGTTATATTCTATTCCTCTTTATCTCTAAACCTCTCATGCCCATTTGTTTGAAGTGAAAATGGCAGTGGAGAAGCGCTTGGCATTCTCTATTGTGCAGTTCCTGCGAGATCAAACACACTGTGGTGCTTTGAATTCTGATGAGCAGGAAAGCCTTGAAGGTAGGTCAGTGTGGGATCACTCTCTGTTCACAAAGTTTTTGCTAAAACTGCTTATAAAATACTGCATTCAGCTCTCTCCAATTCAAGGATTTGTAAACACATTTGGACTATAATAACATATGCACTATGTTATCTAATAGACCTATAACCATAATGTAAACAGTTCCATTGAATCGAAGCTACTCAGTGTTTACTATTATGCCATTGCAACACTGTTTTTGCCATTGGAGTCGCCATACAATGTTTGGAGACAACCTTCAAGATCAACTCCAGTGACTGTCATCTCGCAGCACCACAACCTCTCACTGAAATATTCCTCAACTCTCTCCTCAAGGTGGGAAGGTTACTCTCTGATTCACTACCTTGTTTCAAACTCTTTTACCCGATCTACAACATTCATCTGTCTGTGTGTAGTTAATCAATCATGCTCAAATCAGTTGTAACCTCGCAAATGCAGTAAACTACAAATGGAAAGGTGTGTATTATGCTTGATTGACAAATGTGACTGCATTTCATTAGAATGACCAGAATAACCTGGTGCTACCAGAGACATCCCCATCACCAGAAGACACAGAAAGGGCAGAACAGTTGAAGAATGAAGGTACTTTGAATATGACCCTTTGAATGTGACACTTTGAATATGTATTGTAGACTTCTGATAAATACACATTGGATAAGTTCAACTGTACTACAGTTTGTTCCCATAGTGACATTGTTTGGTAATTTTGTAGTAACATTTGTCAGTAGACGTGATCTGGTCATCAGACTGGCATTATCTCAAAAAGCGATACCTCCATTTCATACGCAGGGAACAATCATATGAAAGAGGAGAACTACAGCTGTGCGGTGGAGTGTTACACAAAAGCCATCGATTTAGACCTCCGAAATGCTGTCTACTTCTGTAACAGGTACACACAAGCACTTCTGAAATGGTTCAAGATTTAACACTGTACTCAAATGAGAAATGCAGAACACATGTGTAACACCTATATTATATACACTACCGTTCAAAGGTTTGGGGTCACTTAGAAATGTCCTTGTTTTTGAAAGAAAAGCACATTTTTTGTTCATTAACATAACATCACATTGATCAGAAATACAGTTTAGACATTGTTCATGTTGTAAATTACAATTGTAGCTGGAAACAGCAGATTTTTTTATGGAATATCTACATAGGTGTACAGAGGCCCATTATCAGCAACCATCACTCCTGTGTTCCAATGGCACGTTGTGTTACCTAATCCAAGTTGATCATTTTAAAAGGCTAATTGATCATTAGGAAACCCTTTTGCAATTATGTTAGTACAGCTAAAAAATGTTGTCTGATTAAAGAAGCAATAAAACTGGTCTTCTTTAGACTAGTTGAGTATCTAGAGCATCAGCATTTATGGGTTCAATTACAGGCTCAAAATGGCCAGAAACAAATCACTTTCTTCTGAAACTTGTCAGTCTATTCTTGTTTTGAGAAATGACGGCTATTCCAGTTGTGCACCGGGGCCTCCCACTCCTCTTTCTATTCTGGTTATAGACAGTTTGCTCTGTTCTGTGAAGGGAGTAGTACACAGCGTTATACGAGATCTTCAGTTTCTTGGCAATTTCTTGCTTGGGATAGCCTTCATTTTTCAGAACAAGAATAGTCTGACGAGTTTCAAAAGAAAGTCATTTGTTTCTGGCCATTTTGAGCCTGTAATCAAACCCACAAATGCTGATGCTCCAAATACTCAACTAGTCTAAAGAAGGCCAGTTTTATTGCTTCTTTAATAATTACAACATTTTTCAGTTGTGCGAACATAATTGCAAAAGGGTTTTCTAATGGTCAATTTGCCTTTTAAAATGATAAACTTGGATTAGCTAACACAACGTGCCATTGGAACACAGGAGTGATGGTTGCTGATAATGGGCCTCTGTACGCCTATGTAGATATTCCATAAAAAAAACAGCCATTTCCAGCTGCAATTTTAATTTACAACATTAACAATGTCTATGCTGTATTTGTGATCAATTTGATGCTATATTCATGGACAAAAAAAAGTGCTTTTCTTTCAAAAACAAGGACATTTCTAAGTGACCCCAACCTTTTGAACGGTAGTGTGTGTATGTCTGAGTCACTATTGTGAACAGTTGGAGTATAACTCTTACAATAGACTTGTTTCATGCATACACAATGCGCTCATAATTGCTGTATGTTTGAGCTGAAAGACATAGACTACTGGCTATAGGAACACCAAGCTGCTGCAGCCTTTGCATGCCGTATTGATCTGAGTCCTAATAAATTAACCAGTGCGTCTGGTTGTGTGGCTGGCTGTTGCTGTTATCATCAACGCAGGGCTGCAGCACACAGTAAACTGGGGAACTACACAGAGGCAACGGGAGACTGTGAAAGGGCCATAGGGATCGACCCTAGCTACAGTAAAGCCTATGGGAGAATGGGGTGAGTTAGACATGGGAGAAGAGTGGAAATGTCTGGTCTTAATTTAGTTTATTATTTTGACAATTTTAAAAACAAGCATAAAATAAAACTTGAAAAAGGCATACATGTACATGAGTATAATCACCAAGATAAGACACAAAGTCTGGGACTTATTTCCATTGTGGTCATGTATCTTGTGAGGAATATGACATTGCTTTTTGGGACTGTTTAAGGTGCAATCACATCTGTTGACTGGTATGGTTTGTATGAGATGATAGAGCAAGAATATGGCTTGAAAATAGTCATTATTTTGCTCAGGAGTTAAACTCACTGCACTGCTCCAATGTCTCTTATTTCATTATTCTATAGATTGGCATTGACTGCTATGAATAAGTACCCAGAGGCCATCTCCTACTTTAAGAAAGCTCTGGTTTTAGATCCAGGGAATGACACCTACAAATCCAACCTGAAGATCGCTGAGCAGAAACAAAAAGAGGCATCCAGTCCTGTAAGTTGTGCTGCTGAAGTTTTTAACTCAATTTCACACTGTTAGCATTAACACTGCATGTAATAATGTGTCATTACTCCCCTACAAAAACGGTCACTACACCTCCAAGAATATACACTTTATTTACATTTGAACTAAACTTTAAGAAGGATTCTTCATGTATTACACTTATCTTATATCCCACGGGTATTCAAGTGTATCAAGATGTCCCAGTTGTGTCAACAGCCAGTGTTGGGGAGTAGTGAACTACACGTAGTTCAACTAGTAATTTAATTACATTTAGCATTAGCTTGGTGGTAGTTGAACTAAATTGAACTCTAGGTAGTGTTTTTTAGTAGTTCATTCATTTTTTCTCCATGGAGCAGTGTAGACTAACCACTGGAACTACACTACTTTTTTCTTGATTTTTTTTGTTGTTGAGTGAAGTAGGCAAGAATTTCCTTCTTTTTTTGGCATCAAACATGCCTAATTATTACTTGAAACAACATTTTTTGTGTTTCATAAGCTAAATTGCACATTCTGTTGACATCTGACTCCAGAGTGAATTGTTCTTGCAATTTGTAGTCTATAACATTTCAGATTTAGTAGTATGGATGTAGTGAACTACTATTTAAAAGTAACTTTAGTTCAGTAAACTATATTTAGGTAGCTTTAGTGTAGCTTAACTTCTTCCAGTGTGAAGTAATTAGTAGCTTGTTAAACTATATTTTCAGAGTAGCTTCCCCAACACTGTCAACAGCTATATCAGACACGTTTAATATTCCTGGTTTGAGCAGTGATACAAAATTATATTATATATATGGACAGATTTATCTTGTCAGATTTAACTTAACAAAGCCTTTAAATGTTTTCTTGTTACAGATGGCTACGGGACTGGGATTTGACATGGCCAGCCTTATCAACAACCCTGCCTTCATCAGCATGGTACGACTGAGATTAGTGATGGGCTAGAATAAACAACTACACACAGCATACCTGGGTGGAAGTAGATTTAGTTTACGGTAGGCAATGGAACCGATGTGAAAATGGCTAGCTAGTTAGCAGTGGTGCGTGCTAATAGCTTTTCAATCGGGTGAAGTCACTCCCTCTGAGACCTGAAGTAGTGGTTCCCCTTGCTCTGCAGGGGCCACAGTTTTTGTGGCACGATGGGTAACGATGCTTCGTGGGTGACTGTTGTCTGTGTGCAGAGGGTCCCTGGTTCGAGCCCGGGTAGGGGCGAGGGATGGATGAAATGTATACTGTTACACATGCACTTTAGGACTATTCCATTGGTTCCATCACAGTGGGCCAGCTAAATCAAGCTTACCTGCAGTATTTGAAAGAAAACTAATACTATAGTTGACCCAGGCTTGATGCACATTGCAGTCCCTCCAGGGCCAAGGCCATCCCTTGCCTAGACAAATCCTTGACATTGGTTCCTCATACTTATTTTATGAGTGTTTGTGATACGGTTACTAGTGAAGAATGCTTCCTAAAATTGACCCCATGCCTGACACAGTTGGCCTGGTTTTCCACCAATGCCATTGTCAAGGGGCCTGGGGACTTTTAAGGGGCTGATCATGACTGGGTGATAGAACAGTTGGCAGTAGGAATGCCTGCCAGGCAGAGTGCATGTCTTTATAAGCATACCGATCCTTCATGGAAGCAGCTGGGCTGAATCCTGAATAGTTTTACTAGACACCTATGACATTGTTGTGCTGCTAAGTAGCCATGCTACTAGAGAATGCATCTCGTTCCTCTTTAACACTGTTAACTGTCTTTTTCACACATTTAAATGGGCAACATGGTGATTTTCTGCTGGCTTTGTGCACGTTCACAGGCCGCCAGTGTGATGCAGAACCAACAAGTGCAACAGCTGTGAGTGTTCTGCATGTTTAAGCAGCATACCCAGGGCTGTGTGGCTCAATAGTGTAAAGCTACATCCTCAACTTTTCCTTAATCTGCACTGATTATGATAAATAATCCCCACTCTCTGAGGGTGTCTCAGAGGTGGTATATGCAACAAACACATTTCCAATTCACACATGCACATGTGCTCACACATGCATAATACACACTTGTGTGAAAAGAGGACAAATGTAAGTGCCCATAAAAGTGTTATTATTAAATAGATGAAAGACACCCCACTGAAACTATTGAGACACAGCCCATCAAGATGTTTTAGTTTACAAAAATACCCTCCATCCCCCTAATTCATAATGCTGTAATCATTGCTTTAAGTCAGAATTGAGTAATTACTGTTTAATAATGCTCAGATGTTTTTGTTAAAATGGCGTGTGACACGTTTCTAACTCTTGGGTTCTCTCTGGTCCTCGCTCTCTCTGTGGGCAGTATGTCAGGGATGATGTCCAATGCGGTAGGGGGTCCAGCAGCAGGAGTGGGAGGACTGTCTGACATCTCCAGCCTGATTGAAGCGTACGTCAGCACCACAGGGTCATGCCTGTAACATACACAGGGACTCTCTGTTCCTGACCTTAGGGCTCAAATTACACATTTTAAAAAGCAACAGACAGATCAAGGATTACCTAAAAGTAAAGGCTACATTTTGGTCCAACATTTATTTTGCTCAGAATTGTGAGGGACTCAACGTAGCATGCTTCATCTATCTGTATGATAATCTACTTGACACAAGGACTACATTAACCTAGTATGTAAAGCAGATAAACCCTAAATGCCAGCTTGGCTGGCCTCTGTTTGCAGTGGTCAGCAGTTTGCCCAGCAGATCCAGCAGCAGAACCCAGAACTGATCGAACAGCTGAGGAACCACATCCGCAGCCGCTCCTTCAGTGGCAGCGCTGAGGAGCACTCGTGATCCACACAGGTCTGTGTACTATAACACAGAGGTTAGGTCTCACTTTTACAGGGTGCATCTCCATAGTCGAAAGAGGCTTTCTCCCCTTCATGTGCTCTAATGGAATGGTGAAAAGCAACATGGAGATTGCGGTGGATTTGTTTTTACCTGTCCAGTTATATCAATAGCAGAGACCTAACATTTGATTCTACGTGTGCTTTTGTTTTACCAGCAATAGATGGATCAGGATCTGGTTATGAATGACAAACTGTTATTACAATGTTGTTACACAAGGTGAAAAGGATGTTTGAATAACATGCATATTTCTTCCCTTCAGTGTACATTTCAATAGAGGAAGGGCAACCATATGTCGTGATTACAATCTCTACACCCATTCCTTAAACTCACATCACCGGCAGAGCTGGAATGAAGAGACAGACGGAGATGGGGACGATGGCACTTTACTGGGACTGTATCTTCAGAGAGGAGGGGAGAGATGAGAAACAGTCTACACCTTCTACATACCTAATAAGAAGAGAGAGTATCCAACACATTCTATGTAGATACTCAAACAGGAAATAGAGTATCAACCACATTCTAGACACCCAATTAGTTTCAAAAACATTCCCACCAATCAGGAGAAAGAATATTCAGTTCGAGACCCAATCAGGAGACAGTCTCAACTAATTATTCTAAATATCCAACCCAGTGCACAGCAAATATTTAATCTTTCCTCAATAATGTTCCATTCCAAATGGATTTCTGTGTTTTTCTATTGTGTGTTGTAGTAGCAATGTGGAAACCATTTCCGTGTTCCTATACTTTGGTATATTTTGTTGATCCTTTGGTCCGCACTGATTTCACTGATCCAACAGAATTGTACGCAGGAGAATGCAGGGGTGTATACAGTGAGGTGAAACATTTAGATAGAAATTAAATTAATAGAGCTGATAGGATTCCCTATTCTACAGTACCAGTCAAAAGTTTGGAAACACCTACTTATTCAAGGGTTTTTCTTTATTTTTACTATTTTCTACCTTGTAGAAAAGTAATGAAGACATCAAAACTATGACATAACACATATGGAATGATGTAGTAACCAAAACATTGTTAAACAAATACAAATCTATTTTACATTTTAGATTCTTCAAAGTAGCCACCCTTTGCCTTGATGACAGCTTTGCACACTCTTGCCATTCTCTCAACCAACTTCACCTGGAATGCTTTTCCAAAAGTCTAGAAGGAGTTCCCACATATGTTGAGCACTTGTTGGCTGCTATTCCTTCAGTCTGCGGTCCAACTCATCCCAAACCATCTCAATTGGGTTGAGGTCAGGTGATTGTGGAGGCCAGGTCATCTGATGCAGCACTCCATCACTCTCGTTCTTGGTCAGATAGCCTTACACAGCCTGGAGGTGGGTTGGGTCATTATTATGTTGAAAAACAAATGATAGTCCAACTAAGCGCAAACCAGATGGGATGGCATATCACTGCAGAATGCTGTGGTAGCCGTGCTGGTTAAGTGTGCCTTGAATTCTAAATTACTCTGGGTCTTTCTTTCCTGTGGCGGTCCTCATGAGAGCCAGTTTCATCATAGAGGTTGATGGGTTTTGAGACTGCACTTACTTGAAGAAATGTTCAAAGTTCTTGAAATTTTCCAGATTGACTGACCTTCATCTCTTGAAATAATGATGGACTGTCATTTCTCTTTGCTTATTTGAGCTGTTCTTGGCATAATATGGACTTGGTCTTTTACGAAATAGGGCTATATTCTGTATGTCACCCCTACCTTGTCACAATACAACTGATTGGCTAAAACACATTAAGGAAATACATTCCACAAATGAACTTTTAACAAGGCACACCTGTTAAGTGAAATGCATTCCAGGTGACTACCCCATGAAGCTGGTTGAGAAAACGCCAAGAGTGTGCAAAGCTGTCATCAAGGCAAAGGGTTGCTACTTTGAAGAATCTCAAATATAAAATATATTTTGGTTGGTTACTACATGATTCCATATGTGTTATTTTATAGTTTTGATGTCTTCATTATTATTCTACAATAATAGAACATAGTAAAAATTAAGAAAAATCATGGAATGAGTAGGTGTGTCCAAACTTTGGACAGACACTGTACATGACAGGCAATTAGAACTGTATTGTGTATAACAGATACATCTTCACGTTCTGTAACATTGCTCCTTTCAGAACTGACCCCAGGATTTGACTTAAAATTGCTTTCAGTAATTGCATTGAATGAAAGGGAGGAAGGAATTAAGGAAGGAGAGAAAGGGAGGGAGGGACTAATGAAGGACAGTAAGGGAGTTAAGGAAGGAGTGAAAGGGAGGAATGAATTAAGGAAGGAGAGAAATGGAGGAAGTGGTTGTTCAGGAAGGAGTGAAAGGGATAAAGGATGCATCTGTGAAGTATTTGAACTGGGAGCACATTCCTTTTTCTCATGACTACATGAGTTACACACACACACACACACACACACACACACACACACACACACACACACACACACACACACACACACACACACACACACACACACACACACACACACACACACACACACACACACACACACACACACACACACACACTGTTTCTATCCTATCATGTTCAGACAGTTATTTTTGTACCAAATTATTTGTTATAGTTACTGTTGGATGAAACAAAGACCCGAAGCCTTGATCATGCGGACCTCTATCATTGCTTTGAATAGCAATTATCAGACTGCTAATTTGAAGATAAAAGAAAGTATGTCCTTGAAAGTATGTATAGTGACCATGTCTGCACCCCCTACCCTCACCCTGTATTTACTAATGATTGGAACCATAGCAAACACACAAATATGTCAATGCCATTTCTCTTTGGATTCTATTTCATTTGACATCACTGAAACAATGTTGATAGTATGGGACTTATTCAGCCTTATTGATTTTGCATGCTTTTCCATCTGATATTTATTGTCAGACACTTAATTGAAGCTAATGAATATTGTGTAAAACAGAGCAGCATAATGTTTGGTCAACAAATATATGTCTAAATAAAATGTCTTAAAATGGATCATTGTTGAGTTCTGAGTCTTGTAGTGAAACCATATAATTATATCACTTTGGAGACAGATGTACTTATAGTGCAGAATAATGATAAAGATTTTAGCGAAGCACAACAAACTAGGGATTAAGTTAACATTTTTTATTCACATTTACATGCACATTCATTTAAAATCATATTTTTTTTGCAAAGAAAACATTAAAAACATCTGTTAAAACATGATCAGCTTGGGGTGTGTACTGATGATATAGGTGCAAATTTGGTAGTTGGTCCATTGAGATGTATAGTGATCAGTTCCAGAAGAGTCTTAGCTCTCACGGCTCATGTATGGACAGACCACACACACCTGTGCAATGTCATCGTATTCATAAGTCCTCTTCAGAAATGTGTCAGTCAGTCTCAGGCCAGATATACTCTGAAACACAAGCAAATGGTGATTAGCTACAATCATCAACCGATTGTTGATTGCAAATGTTAACAGTAATAGCATAACATACTGTAATAAGCCTTAGCTATGCTTAGTGTTACAATGTATTCTACGTGGGCACCTACTTGCAGGCCCTGGACAGAGGAGAGGAGTTTGAGGGGCAGAGAGAGCGAGGCACTGGGGCTGACTTTGCCCAGCTGTCTCCCTGATACACCACACCAGTGGATGGAGCGGGTGTTACACATCTCCAGCACCAGGTCCATGGTCCTCTCACTGCAACAAAACACACAACTCGGCTGTCAGATTTGCCACCAATGCTCCTTAAAGAACACATCACGGTACTTTGTATTCCTCTGTAAACTGGCCATCTCTTTACACAAGACACAAAATCCACTGGTTGATGCTCATCTACAAAACCCTCTTAGGCCTCACTCCCCCTAGCCGACAAAACTCTACTGCACGACTTAAGATGATGTGCTGAGAAACCCATTGCAACCCTCATCTTCTAATTACAGCCCATGATCTGCTATTCACAGTCCCCAAAGCAAACACATCCTTGGGTCACTCCTCTTTTCAGTTAGCTGCAGCTAGCGACTGGAACAATTTATTCAAAACATTTAAGCTGGAAAGTTATGTCTCGGTCTCAGCGAAATAATAACATATATAACACATATCAAAATAGATTTTAGATTGTTCAAAGTAGCCACCCTTTGCTTTGATGACAGCTTTGCACACTCTTGGCATTCTCTCAACCAGCTTCACCTGGAATGTTTTTCCAACAGTCTAGAAGGAGTTCCCACATATGTTGAGCAAATGTTGGCTGCTATTCCTTCACTCTGCGGTCCAACTCATCCCAAACCATCTCAATTGGGTTGAGGTCGGGTAATTGTGGAGACCAGGTCATCTGATGCAGCACTCCATCACTCTCCTTCTTGTTCAAATAACCCTTACACAGCCTGGAGGCGTGTTGGGTCATTGTCCTTTTGAAAATCAAATGACAGTTCCACTAAGTGCACACCAGATGTTTAATGTATCACTGCATAATGCTGTGGTAGCCGTGCTGGTTAAGTGTGCCTTGAATTCTAAACAAATCACTGACAGTGTCACCAGCAAAGCACCCCCACACATCACACCTCCTCCTCCATGCTTCACGGTGGGAACCACACATGCAGAGATCATCCGTTCACCTACTCTGCGTCTCACAAAGACACGGCAATTAGAACCAAAAAGCTCAAATTTGGACTCATCAGTCCAAAGGACAGATTTCCACCGCTCTAATGTCCATTGCTCGTGTTTCTTTGCCCAAGCAAGTCTCTTCTTCTTACTGGTCCTTTAGTAGTGGTTTCTTTGCAGTAATTCGACCATGAAGGGCTGATTCACGCAGTGTCCTCTGAACAATTGATGTTGAGATGTGCCTGTTACTTGAACTCTGAAGCATTTATTTGGGCAGCAATTTCTGAGGCTGGTAACTCTAATGAACTTATCCTCTGCAGCAGAGGTAAGTCTGGGTCTTCCTTTCCTGTGGAGGTACTCATGAGAGCCAGTTTCATTATAGCGCTTGATGGTTTTTGCAACTGCACTTGAAATAACTTTTAAAGTCCTTGAAATTTTCCAGATTGATTGACCTTCATGTCCTAAAGTAACGATGGACTGTTGTTTCTCTTTGCTTATTTGAGCTGTTCTTGCCATAATATGGACTTGGTCTTTTACGAAATAGGGCTATCTTCTGTATACCAACCCTACCTTGTCAAAACACAACTGATTGGCTAAAACACATTAAGAAGGAAAGAAATTCCACAAATTAACTTTTAACAAGGCACACCTGTTAAGTGAAATGCATTCCAGGTGACTACCTCATGAAGTTGGTTGAGAGAAAGGCAAGAGTGTGCAAAGCCGTCATCAAGGCAAAGGGTGGCTACTTTAATATAATATAATAATATATGCCATTTAGCAGACGCTTTTATCCAAAGCGACTTACAGTCATGTGTGCATACATTCTACGTATGGGTGGTCCCGGGGATCGAACCCACTACCCTGGCGTTACAAGCGCCATGCTCTACCAACTGAGCTACAGAAGGACCACACTTTGAACAATCTCAAACATAACATATCTTTTGATTTGTTATGTTTGACAAATGTAAATGTAAATGATTTGTTTAACACATTTTTGGTTACTACATGATTCCATATGTGTTATTTCATAGTTTTGTCTTCACTTTTGTTCTCAATGTAGAAAATAGTAAAAATAAAGAAAAACCCTTGAATGAGTAGGTGTGTCTAAACTTTGACAGGTACTGTAGGTCCATCCAGCCATATGATTATACCTGCAGTTGGTGATTTTACAGGTGATGTCGAAGGGTTCCTCTAGGTTGACGGTGTCTGGGATCATCTCCAGTGATAGTCTGACGTCTCCATAACCTGGAGCCTGTCAGAGACAAGTGGAAAAGCAATACCCTGTTGAAGGTCGACTGAGACCAAAACATTGATAAATAAGATCCATTATATTGTTGGAAGCATCCAGATTACCGGTATGCTGGAGTTTTTACATTTTTTAATAAGGAGACGAGGAAAACCAATTCATACTGGGTCAACACAAATGCAATTATTACACTGTCTGATCCAGGCAATAGCAGATACATTTTGGACCGGTTGTGTTTATTTTAGGCTCACAAGAAGCGCATCGTCTAGGACCATGATTGTACTGTTTTGTATTTTTGGGTAGTTGTCTGGTTGGTAAACTCTGGGCAACAGGCTTCATGACATCACATTTTGCATAATTTTGACAAATTTGGAAACTGTAGAATGACTATATTATCCAATTGAGAATATAATCTTCATTTTGAGCTATGTCATTGTAATTGTCCACAGCCCAGGTATGACTGACAAGACCATCAACACCACTCAACAAAGACAACCACAGCATTGAGACTGAGAATGTCCTGTTATGCAACAACCATATACTTTAACTAAGAACCATATCATGTAACTGAGAATGCTCTGGTACCATTCTCTGTAGCTGGCTTGTCTGCAGCCTTCCTTTCTCTCCTAAGTTGGTCTTCCACACGATGTCCAGTTTACCGATGACCGTCACGCCCTTGATGACGCCCGCCTTCTCTGCAAACTCCGATTTGGGCTTCAGGCAGTAGAGGTACTGGCGCGTGTCCATGGGCTGCAGGTAAGACATCTTCCCAAATGTAGAAGTTCTGGAACACAGTCAGGGTGGAGAAGTCTGAGCTGACACTGAAAACATATTACCTTTGACATAGTAGGGGCGTCTTGACCTACAGTGAGAAGACCTGGCCGGGTGAATGCTGTATCTTGTACGCAGCATAGACTTCAATCAGAATAGTCATACAGCTTTCACAGTCAAAATGTCTCAACAAAAAAAGCAGTAAAATAACACAAAAAATGTACACTAGAAAAACAAAATATATAATGCTAGCATAATCTATACAGATAAACTCTTGTCGAATTCGCTTTCTCCTCTTCACATGTATTATATTACTGCCTTTTTACTGTACAATCCAAACATAACACTAAAATGTGTGTGTGTGTCCCTTACCCTTCGTCACCAGTCTCCACGGTGTTGAGCTCGGTGACATTGTACATCATGGAGGGCTCCAGGGACACTTTCTCCATGAACATGGGCGACGTGGTGATGTTCTGGATCTGGGCCTCGAGAAACACCTCGTCTGTCTGGGGGTGGAGGTAAGCGCTAACATTAGCCGCTAGCGCTAACTAGAGGAACACCTCCTCAAAGGGACTTAACTGGGCAGCACTTTGACTTCAATTCCTTTCAATGTACTTTACAAAGTATTGGCCCCTCAAGGGGAAACTGTAGATTTCATTTTGGCCTAGTGTGAGTCAGATTTATCTGAAAGCATGTGATTTATACAGTTAGATTCTAGAAATCACCATGAAGTACCTATATAACTTACACTAGATTTTAGCGTGTATGAACATGTCCGAAATATTCAGACATCTTTAGCACCCCGGTAAGACACGGTTTTCATACCTTCGTCAGTCCTATCATTATTATCAAAATCAACTAGCAGGGCCAAAATGGAGTAGCAAAGTCTGCTCAGTTTACCTTCGAGGAGTGGATTAGTACTCAACTGAACAGAGGAGTGCTCAGAGATTAGTTCATGCCTGAAATTCAAAGGCTAGTGATTAAGTAGGGACCACGGACAGAAACATTCTGCCAGACGGACGGACAGACTGGGGTTATTGTTACAGAGCAGAGCCACATCTCCCATGCCGAAACAGACCTGTCATCAAACCCAACACAAAAAACTGATCAGACACATCTCAAATAACTTTTGTCCAGAGCCTTACTTGAATAATGTTATACTTGATCTGATTTATTCAGACTCTTGAAAGAGTTTATTTTAGATAAAGAGTGAACATAGAAATTCATAAAATCAGATTAATAATCACCAACACTAAAATCATAATTAAAATGAACATCCCTTCCCATCAGAGATTGGTACTGGATTTTGATTGAAAACCATAATTCAAATCTACACTTGAATCCAATCATTCAAAAGACCTGTAGAAATGGAAACCCCAATACAATCATACAGACCTAGGCTCTGTCTGAAATGGCACCCTATTCATTATATAGTTCACTACTTTTGAGCCTTACGGGCCCTGGTCAAAAGCAGTACATATATAGGCAATAGGGTGCAATTTAGAACCCCGCCTTAGCCTAGACCCATGATGTTGATTTCACCCTATGAGGATGGATTGTTTGATCAATGCGCTTCCATTCTATTTCCCCATGAATCTGGAATCACACCCACCTACTACCCAATTGCACAAGTCCTGTGAGAGATGAGTTAGCGAGAGGGCTCAAGCAGCGAAGAGAAAAAAAACAGAGTAACGGCAAAATAGTGGGAAAGCATTTGATCACCCTTTACTAAAGCAGCATCACACATCTGTTTCCTTTGTGAGAAGTAAAGTCTTACTATATGGGTTTTTATTCTTCATATTTTTTCCCCTGCATGCTTTTCCCTTATTTTGCCATTGCTCACGCTCATTGGCTCCAGAGAAAGACAGACAGACGTTGCTGCAACAAAAAGGATTAAGAAAGCGAGAGTTAAGAGCAATGAAAACAGAAAAACGATTACCACGGAACTGAGGTCACTCTAATGGAGAAAATAAAAACACAAGAGACCATAAACAAATGAAGGTTAAATGCCAAATGAAAGTGACAATACATCTTGTTTCATACGCTAACAAATTAAATGCTACTAATATGCAAATGAGAGAATAAAAAGCTAATTTGACTATGTGTCACCAATGGAAAATGCCTGACCATGGAATGAAACATGATATACAGCAAACTCTATGTTTGTGATGTCATCTAAAAACCAGAGGCTGAATTGATAGTGGAAATGTATGGAAAAAGATCTGACTATGTATGAGTGAAGATAGCTAGCATGTTGACAAAGGTGGAAAGTTGAATAAGTCGGTAGGATGACTGTATTTGTCATTGTTTTGGTACAGGTAATAAAAGAGTGAGGTAAGTGTAGCTGAGAGAAAGAGGGAAAAAAACATACCTCTGCATTGTAGAACTTGGTTTTGACGTCGAGTGGCTTCAGAACCTGATTGAGAATAGATTGCAAGCTAAATGATGCCAATTTCTCAAAAGATTCCTCCATTCAACAACAACAATAAATCTCCCTTCACAACATTAGAAAATAACACCATTTATCTCTGAAAAAGCTCAAATCCATGAGCCAAGAAATTTGATTTAAAAATGGTCAGTATAGCTTATACAAAACGTATTGTTACTGCAAGAGAAGTTGGATTTAGTTTCTTTGTGTGACTTAGAGCAGATCCTTTCTGAGACTGAGGACAGTAAGTAGGTAGTGAGATAGTTTGGTAGTCAAAAGCCAAAGCTTGTGTGCTACTGCTAATTGCCTTTTCTCTGTCATGGACCTGTGACATTGCTCAGGGTTGAGGTCTGGTTTCTAATATAACTCTGTGAGGGAGCATGGGGAGGTCATATAAAGGACGCTTTGAAACTCACCTGAAATTTAAAGAACTTCCTGAAGTATAGCTTCTCTCCCGCCTGTGTGGTATAACTGACTGCACAAACCAAGCTAGAATAGAGAAACCAAAATTCCTTGAATATTAGCATTCAAATGAACTTCTAACCATCTTTACAGATGTGTTGCTGTAAATCTTCCCCATTGTTGTCTCGAGTGACACCCCTTTCCCAGTATTACATAGAGCAATGGTCAAAAGTATGTTATTTCCGATTTAGCCCACGTCAGAAAGGAAAGCATACATGTGAGTTCCAATCTCTTTGACTTCATGGTGAATGACATCATCGATGCAGGACTCAGGCTTCAGCTCAGTGACTGTGTTGTTGGACGCTGATAGGTTTAGCCTCTGAGAGCTGGTCTGAAGGTCTGCCTGTAAGACATGACAAAAATGGGGATTTCACTTAAAATTGTGTGAATAGGACAAGTGGATTCATCAATGAGAAAGAGATTGGTTAAACAAGTTTCCATTGGATTAATGTATATCTGTACTGCACCTTTACTAGTATGTCCTTGACCTCCTGGGTGCTGTCATTGTGCACACTAATGTAACTTGAGAAGGTCTCGCCAAGGAAAATATTTCTGTGCAGAGGACAATTGTTACGCAAGTGTCACACACAAAGATAATGCACTCACATGCCCACTGAAGAACTGAAACGAGACAATGCTTTTCAGTGGTCAAAATCAAATCAAGTATTCCTGTGAAAGGTTGTCTTGCAAAAAATGTGATGATTCTATACTGAAACAGATCAAGAGATACTGACAGAAATGATCGGCCAGGGGGAATGAAAGATATAAACTGCCAGTCTGATCGTTAAATGCTAGTTGTGTGTGCCTCTACATGTTTCATCCTGCTCTATATGTCAAAGAGTTGAAACGGTTGTTGCTGTAGTGTTATTTACCCAAAGTTCTGAGGTAGTGTGAGCATCTCTCCCAGCATTAACGCCTCTGCTCCTTTAATAGTGGATGGGTCCTCTTTCATTAGCCGACCAAACAAATCCCCTGTAGAATGCACGCACATGTACACACACGTGCACGCAGGTATGCACACACACATACAAATTACTCTCATACAATGCCTTCAGAAAGTATTTACATTTACATTTACATTTAAGTCATTTAGCAGACGCTCTTATCCAGAGCGACTTACAAATTGGTGCATTCACCTTATGACATCCAGTGGGACAGTCACTTAACAATAGTGCATCTAAAACTTAGGGGGGGTGGGGTGAGAGGGATTACTTAACCTATCCTAGGTATTCCTTAAAGAGGTGGGGTTTCAGGTGTCTCCGGAAGGTGGTGATTGACTCCGCTGTCCTGGCGTCGTGAGGGAGTTTGTTCCACCATTGGGGGGCCAGGGCAGCGAACAGTTTTGACTGGGCTGAGCGGGAGCTGTACTTCCTCAGTGGTAGGGAGGCGAGCAGGCCAGAGGTGGATGAACGCAGTGCCCTTGTTTGGGTGTAGGGCCTGATCAGAGCCTGGAGGTACTGAGGTGCCGTTCCCCTCACAGCTCCGTAGGCAAGCACCATGGTCTTGTAGCGGATGCGAGCTTCAACTGGAAGCCAGTGGAGAGAACGGAGGAGCGGGGTGACGTGAGAGAACTTGGGAAGGTTGAACACCAGACGGGCTGCGGCGTTCTGGATGAGTTGAAGGGGTTTAATGGCACAGGCAGGGAGCCCAGCCAACAGCGAGTTGCAGTAATCCAGACGGGAGATGACAAGTGCCTGGATTAGGACCTGCGCCGCTTCCTGTGTGAAACTCTGCGGATGTTGTAGAGCATGAACCTACAGGAACGGGCCACCGCCTTGATGTTAGTTGAGAACGACAGGGTGTTGTCCAGGATCACGCCAAGGTTCTTGGCGCTCTGGGAGGAGGACACAATGGAGTTGTACCGTGATGGCGAGATCATGGAACGGGCAGTCCTTCCCCGGGAGGAAGAGCAGCTCCGTCTTGCCGAGGTTCAGCTTGAGGTGGTGATCCGTCATCCACACTGATATGTCTGCCAGACATGCAGAGATTCGCCACCTGGTCATCAGAAGGGGGAAAGGAGAAGATTAATTGTGTGTCGTCTGCATAGCAATGATAAGAGAGACCATGTGAGGTTATGACAGAGCCAAGTGACTTGGTGTATAGCGAGAATAGGAGAGGGCCAAGAACAGAGCCCTGGGGGACACCAGTGGTGAGAGCGCGTGGTGAGGAGACAGATTCTCGCCACGCCACCTGGTAGGAGCGACCTGTCAGGTAGGACGCAATCCAAGCGTGGGCCGCGCCGGAGATGCCCAACTCGGAGAGGGTGGAGAGGAGGATCTGATGGTTCACAGTATCGAAGGCAGCCGATAGATCTAGAAGGATGAGAGCAGAGGAGAGAGAGTTAGCTTTAGCAGTGCGGAGCGCCTCCGTGATACAGAGGAGAGCAGTCTCAGTTGAATGACTAGTCTTGAAACCTGACTGATTTGGATCAAGAAGGTCATTCAGAGAGATAGCGGGAGAGCTGGCCAAGGACGGCACGTTCAAGAGTTTTGGAGAGAAAAGAAAGAAGGGATACTGGTCTGTAATTGTTGACATCGGAGGGATCAAGTGTAGGTTTTTTCAGAAGGGGTGCAACTCTCGCTCTCTTGAAGACGGAAGGGACGTAGCCAACGGTCAGGGATGAGTTGATGAGCGAGGTGAGGTAAGGGAGAAGGTCTCCGGAAATGGTCTGGAGAAGAGAGGAGGGGATAGGGTCAAGCGGGCAGGTTGTTGGGCGGCCGGCCGTCACAAGACGCGAGATTTCATCTGGAGAGAGAGGGGAGAAAGAGGTCAGAGCACAGGGTAGGGCAGTGTGAGCAGAACCAGCGGTGTCGTTTGACTTAGCAAACGAGGATCGGATGTCGTCGACCTTCTTTTCAAAATGGTTGACGAAGTCATCTGCAGAGAGGAGGAGGGGGGCGGAGGATTCAGGAGGGAGGAGAAGGTGGCAAAGAGCTTCCTAGGGTTAGAGGCAGATGCTTGGAATTTAGCGTGGTAGAAAGTGGCTTTAGCAGCAGAGACCAATTGACTTGTTCCACATTTTGTTGTGGTACAAAGTGGGATTAAAATGTAGATAATTGTAATTTTTGCTCAGCAATATACATAAATACGTTGTCAGTGTGAAAAAAACAACAACTAATATATCTTGACGAGATAAGCATTCAACCCCCTGAGTCAACACGGTAAAATCAACTTTGGCAGCGATTACAGCTGTGAGTCTTTCTGGGTAAGTCCCTAAGAGCTTTGCACACCTGGATTGTACAATATATGGCGCATTTGGATAGTATTTGGATAGTATTCAGACCCCATTCACCTTTTCCAAATGTTGTTATGCTACAGCCTTATTCTAAAATTGATTAATTGTCCCCCCCCCCTCATCAATCTACACAGAATACCTCATAATGACAATGCAAAAACAGTTTTTAGATTGTTTTGGGGAAAAAACTGAATATTAAATTTAAATAAGTATTCAGACACTTTACTCAAGACTTTCTTTAAGCACCTTTGGCAATGATGGAGTATTCTTGGGTATGACATTACAAGCTCGGCACACTTGTATTTGGGGACTTTCTCCCATTCTTCTCTGCAGATCCTCTCAAGCTCTGTCAGGTTGGATGGGGAGTGTTGCTCCACAGCTATTTTCAGGCTCTGGCTGGGTCACTCAAGGATATTCAGAGAATTGTCCCGAAGCCACTCCTGTGTTGTCTTGGCTGTGTGCTCAGGGTCGTTGTCCTGTTGGAAGGTGAACCTTTTCCAAGTCTGAGCGCTCTGGAGCAGGTTTTCATCAAGGATCTCTCTGTACTTTGCTCCGTTCATATTTCCCTTGATCCTGACTAGTCACTGCCGCAGAAAAACAACCCATGATGCTGCCAACACCATGCATCAACATAGGGATGGTGCCAGGTTTCCTCCAGACGTGACGCTTTGCATTCAGGCCAAATAGTTCAATCTTGGTTTCATCACACCAGAGATTCTTGTTTCTCATGGTCTGAGAGTACTTCAGGTTCCTTTTACAACCTTCAAACGGGCTGTCGTGTGCCTTCTATTGAGGAGTGGCTTTCGTCTGGCCACTCTACCATAAAGGCCTGATTGGTGGAGTGCTGCAGAGATGGTTGTCCTTCTGGGAGGTTCTCCCATCTCCACAGAGGAACTCTGTAGCTCTGACAGAGTGACCATCAGGTTCTTGGTCACCTCCCTGACCAAGGCCCTTCCCCCAATTGCTCAGTTTGGCCGGGCGGCCAGGTCTAGGAAGAGTCTTGGTGGTTCCAAACTTCTTCCATTGAAGAATGACGGAGGCCACTGTGTCCTTGGGGACCTTCAATGCTGCAGACATTTTTTGGTACCCTTCCCCAGATCTATGCCTCGACACAATCCTGTCTCTGAGCTCTCCGGACAATTCCTTCGACCTCATGGCTTGGTTTTTGCTCTGACATGCACTGTCCACTCTGGAACCTTATATAGACAGGTGTGTACCTTTCCAAATCATGCCCAATCAATTGAATTTAAGTTGTAGAAACATCTTAAGGATGATCAATGGAAACCAGATGCACCCGAGCTCAATTTCGAGTCTCATAACAAAGGGTCTGAATACTTATGTTAAATAAGGTATTTCTGTTTTTTATTTTTAATACATTTACAGAAATGTCTATAAACCTGTTTTTGCATTGTCATTATGGGGTATTGTGTGTAGATTGATGAGAATGTTTTTAAAATTTTTAATCCAGTAGAATAAGGCTGTAACGTAACAAAATGTGGGAAAAAATCAAGGGGCCTGAATACTCTGAATGCACCGTATCAAGTTGGTTGTTGATCATTGCTAAACATCCATTTTCAAGTCTGGTGCGCGATGAGACAAGGATATCCCTACCGGGCAAACCCTCCCTAAACCGGACGACGCTAGGCCAGTTGCGCGTCGCCCCACGGACCTCCCAGTCGCGGCCGGTTACGACAGAGCCTGGGCGCGAACACAGAGTCTCTGGTGGCACAGCGCCCTTAACCACTGCGACACCCGGGAGGCCCCATGTCAATGTGACTTATTTAGGCTTCCCATAACAAAAGGGTTGAATACGTATTGCCTCAAGACATTTATTCTTTTAATCTTTAATGGATTCGTAAACATTTCTAAACACATTATTCCACTTTGACATTATGGGGTACTGTGTGTAGATCAGTGACACAAAATCTCAATTTAATAAATGTTCAATTAAGGCTGTAACACACATTTTGGAGAATACTTTCTGAAGGCACTCCATCTAGCGAAGTGTTGTTGAGGCACATAAAGAACTTAACACAATGCCAGAAATGTTTGACTATATCTATACATTTTTTCCAGATATTATTTATTTTATGGCTCTATGGAAACTGTAACTACCAGGTCTAATAGTCAGTCAGTCTCCTCATATGGGCCCTGTAAGTTTTGTAGCTTTAATATTGATTATCAATGTCAACAACAAATATCTCACATAAGCATGCAATAAAATATATATTTAGAAATGTTACCAAGGGAATTCTGATTCTGCTACGACACAACATTCTAAATATTTGAGTGAAAGGCAGCCTTTAGAGGAGCAGCGTGGGAGATATGAGAGCTGGGTGACATAAAAACATTCACAAATTATTTTTATTGCTCCTATATCGTGTTCTAGTCGTTCATTTCGATTTATGGCCAGATATGCCTTTATTCCCCCCCCCCCTGTATAAATAGCATCCCCACCCAGAAGTGTCACTGTGATTTATGGGTTCAGTGGAGTTGGGTTACCAGCACAGCGCTCACATTGCAGTAGGTAGGTCTACGGCAGAAGGAAAAATAAACACTGTAAATTCTCTTTAGGACTGCACGACTAAATTTGGGAGCTGGTTAGACATAGCCATTCCTGGGATCCCTTAGTGATTCAGTGGAGTAGGCAGACAGGTGTGGCTGCCTGGCTTTATTACTGATTGCCGACGTCACATAATTTCCCCTGGTTAATTATTGTATTGGCTCAATTCATTTCACTGTCGTCATGCCTAGAATGTTAATTGGAGGCTTAACCCCAGGAAATGAAAGCTTAGCTGATTTACATATTCTCATACATATCGGTCCAATTAATATAGGATTGCATGCAGTATTGTAATAAATACTGTTCCCATGGGTAGTGAAATGTAGAATCGTACATCTATTTTCTCTCTGAGGAATACTGATTTCAAAGATAAATATGACATGTGAATGTGTTGTTATGGACCAGTGATTTACAGCACTACATGGAAGTAGTCAGTTCTATCAATACTTTTACCGTAAGCATACTGTGGACTTGAAATATAACATATGCCATTTAGCAAACACTTTTATTCAAAGCGACTTCCAGTCATGAATGTATTAAAAAAATATATGGGTGGCCCGAGGGAATCGAGCCCACGATCCTTGGCATTGCAAATGCCATGCTCTACCAACTAAGCAACACAGGAGCCACACAGAATTATAGGAACTAGCCTATTAGTTCTATGTTCTATATTTATATCTATAGGCATAGCCTATGTAATGTATTTAGAATCACTGCAGCAAAGCAAATTGGATAGGCCTAATAAAGATTATACAACTCTACTACATGTTGGGGGTAAAATAAATCAAGGCTTACCTGGGAGGTCTCTATCTTCACATGTTACTGGCATGTTAGTGAAGAGAGTGGGTTTTGTTAACCGCATCACTGTGAAAGCCAAGGAAGCAAAGATTTGTCAGTTAGGCTTAGGCTAGTTTACTTGCTTGTAAATTTACATGGAAATTCCATGGGTAATCTAGACCTCTCTCAAACAGCCTAGATATCCTAATGCCTGCCAAATAAGAACAGCCTCCTTTAGCATTGTTTCCAGACCATACTTTATTTGGATAGTCCCCTATAGGCCTAGATGGCCTTTGGATGGTCAAACTATCAACAAACTAACAACTGTAACTCACTTGCATGCAAGATGTTGCATGTAAATAGACTGCATGTTAGGCTATAACTAAGATTAGGTTTAGGTGCAAATAAGGGGTCTAGGGTTAGTGTTTTCCCGATTAGATGATTCAAATCAGTGGTTAGTTTCAGTTATTTGATAGATTAGTTGAGGATCTATAAACCATCTGAAGGTTACTATCCAAATAAATGTTAGATTTCCTCCTTGCCACAGCAGTCTTTCTTTGTCAGGTGTTCTCTGATTAATAATTTAGGAAAAGTTTTAGCTACACCCAATCCTCTAGTATGCTGCTGCATATTACAATACCAAAAGATAGCTTCCCCTTCTGTGATAATATTAAAGTAACCAGTCATAATACCGTAACACATACCAGGTAGCTAGCTATTTGAATGGGTCTATCAAGACGTCTGAGACTTGTGTATTGGGCACAACTGTAGCTACGTTGAGATCTAAAAGAAACTCACTTTTTGAGTGAATAGTCAAGTAGTGGACAGGTAAAAAACACTCATCATCAGATCAACAACAATTCGGTCATTTGAGCTACCTAGCTAACGTTAGCAAGATGGCAGAGGCTGGCTAAATATGTAGCTATACAGTTAGGACAACAGTCCACCATTAACTAAATAAAGAATACATAGGTTATAGTATAAGGGTATAGTAGAGTTATGGATATAGTACCCAAATGTTTAATGAATGACATGGCAAATGATTTGACAGAATATTGTTGGCTAGTTAGCTCGTCAACACCACTCGATACTAGGTAGTCAGCGAGCTAGCTCGTTCATCATCGTTCAGTTAGCAAGCTTATTTGACGTTAGCTTAGCAGCTAGCTTGTAAGCCAGTAGCCATTATCAGCTGTCAGTGTCAGATGTAAACAACCTCTTTTCAGATATCCACATTAGCTAAATGTTTAACGCAACCCTAGTGAGTATATTGCTTAAGCCATTTATTTAACTCAGTAAAATACCTTTTAAAGCAAGTAGATGCTCTTGTTTTGCCTGATTTACTTCCATTTTGTTTTAACAGTTCGGTTGAACTTTCACCTGGCAATATCAGCTGACTATAGGAAACGCAGAGGGACAATTTTGGGAGATCCCTCATGGTAGTATTGTAGTACACAGGTGTCACGTCAAATTGTAGTTCCACCTCTTCCCCATTAAATTCATAAATGCATAGACATCGTATAAAACAAATACAGCCACTTAAATATATGTTCAAGTGGTGTATAGGTTTGAATGCATTCAGATCCCTGACAGAATGACAAAGATTTCTTCACATTGTTGTTTTCTTTATTCAGTAACTACGAATTCATGACAAGGGATTGCTTTTCATTTGTCTACAACTTTGGGGTGAAAAACAATGCCTGAATACCGGTAAGCAATAAACTACATAGTAGCTTTGTTTAGTCATTTTCTCAAATAAAGCAAATTCATAGGCTTGAGATGTACTGTTGTATCCGATATGATTTGTAGGCTATGTACTGGATACATCTTATGCAAGTTAATGAGCAACACATTGTATAACAAACTACAATTGCATAGTGTGACAAGTGGTTGTCTCCTCAAGACAGATGGTTAGTTACTTCCAGTCTGTAAAAAAATAATGTTTAGTAGAACAATGGAACCAACTGTTGAACAAGCTTTATGAAAAAATTGGAACACATTGCAAAAACTTCCGTCAGAACAAAATAACATGAATTGGTTATTTGCCATGAATAGGTCTAATTCACTGCAGACTGTCATCCTTCATGAAGCTTCTAAAACAGAGCTAATGTACAGAGCAGACTGGTAAACAGTAAGTCAGTAGGTTTAGTGGAGTAGCATTATGTACAGCTGACACACTGCAGGGAGTGGAGGATGCATTGACTTTCACAGCCATATTAGGGACTGGTTTCTCAGTTGAGGTTTTCCCACACTGCTGTACTCTGCCTGGCTCAGTCTGCAGCAGCCTATTAGAACCCCTTGTGGGAAAGTTACCCCCCTTAAAGAAACTCACAAGTACTGCCAGGAAAAGACTGGAGAGAGACAAAGGGAAAAACAGATGAGAGTAATAAAGCCCACTGTCTCCATTATCTATTATCTCAACAGATGCGTTGCAGTTTGGCTTCACTCTCCCCCCTGGGTTCCTCTTTGGGGCTGCGCTTCCTTGATGATTTCTCCTCCCCCTCTTTGTCTTCAAGGGATTCTGTAGCATTCTTGAAGGGCTCTGCCCCAGAGTCAACACTGTTCAGCTCAGGGACCGATGATTCCTCATTCTTCCCAGCCACAAAACATGAATCACCCGATATTGGTACCAAGTCCCCTGGGTCAGGGCCCATCTGAACCACCACCATGGTCAATGCTTCTTCATCCCTCTCTATCCTTGTTTCAGTCTGTTCCTCCTCAAAGAGGGTCATCTCCCCAGGGTGAGTGGCTATCTCACCAACCAGGCTGACTGTGAGCTCTGTGTGGCCGTTGACGGGCGTTGTTCTCTCAGCCTGCCGTAGAAGCTCTGTCCTCAGGGAGGCTAGCTGGGTGTGGATGAGAGTGCGGTGTTGCATCTCCAGACTCTTCACCTGCCAAACAGAAAGACAGGCATCATCAGTGGTCAAAGAGTCTCATAAGCCCTATTTGCACGGAACTAGTATTGCTAGAGAACGTTGATTATGTAATTATTACCCTAATGTCTGTTATTCAAGAGGACGATTCAGACGGAATTCATTTTCCAAACTGCCCCCTGTAATTATATATATATATATAAGTTATGACAGAAGCCTGGATTTGTTTTCTTCTTCTAGTAGTGAAGATATTGCAACAAGTCCACATGATAACATGGCTACACTAAGAACTCAAGCTTGGTTCCCATTTTTATATTGTCACTATATTTGAATTGAGGAAGTGTGAACATATTCATTGTGATATTTTAGCAATCTTCAGAAGAAGACATCCTAAATGCCCCCCAGCCTTCATATGTGAGCCAAACAGCACACTTGCACTTGATATGTGTTGTTAGGCTATGAATAGAAAGTGAACTTGTAATTTCCAAACATTTAGCTCAGTTTTATGCTGCTTTGCAATCTGTTAACAGCAATGTTGCTTTTAATGTTGTTTTTTATGATGCACTTGGCGATGTTCAATTCCTTCGCATAAAACAAACAAAAGCATTCACTGTGAAAGTTGATACATGTAGGTCCTTCATATAAAGGCTATCCACAGCACTTTGTTCAATTTATAGAATCAGTTATGGTTTACTTGCTCAAACCGCGAGCAACACCTGTCAAACTCAGAAATATTTCTCAAAACACAGGGATATCATTTTTTTTACAGGGGAACTAATATTCTCAAGAGGACTTTGGAGTTTACTAAAAAACAAGTTATTCTGTCAAATATTTACTCTTCTGCCATGTAAAATTACTGACATAGATTCGTAAGGGACTAAAATGACAGATGTGGTGAATTGTGCTCGTGCACTTAATTATATTACCCAACCTCCCCCAGTAAAACTAATCCTGTCCGAATAGGGCTTTATGCCATCTAACGACTGAATGGCCTGTCAGTGATGTTCAGTAGATTTATAAAAGGATGGCTCCAGGGAAGCTACATGTATATTGGTATAGAAGCATTTTAAACGAGAAACCACTTTGCTTCAGTGGGCAATAAGGCCCTTTGACATTCCAGCTCATGAATACTATTGAAGCCCAGTCATTTTTACTAACAATACAGAATATGCATAGCTCTGTAGATTTTCAACAGGTTCTTCTAAGAGGCTTTACATGTTGTTTTTAATCTGGCATGTGATCTTGAGAATATTGAATAACAGGGGTTGGAACCGGTCCAGGAAACTAGGGCTGTCCCGGACCAAAAGAATAAGTGGTCGACCAAGAGTTTCTGTTCTATTGACCAATCGGTTGGTCTACATTTTTAACATGTCTTTTTTCATGTATTGACACATCCTATGTATTTTAATCAAATCAACTATATTCACTGAGCTTGTCTGATGCTTTAAGCACACGGTTTGATTAAATAATCAAAACACACAAATGACTAGAGGGAGTCCGACCAGCAATTTATTTGATTGTGCCGGGCCGGGTTCAGTCTTGCTGTGCTGTGTAAGAACAAAATAAAAACAGGGAGTGACAGTGACTAGCACCCATTGTCTCGCTCTCCTCCCTGCTGCAGCGACCACCACAGAACATCAAAAGTGTTTATCGCGCTGTCTGTGTTTCTGAAGCTGCAACATAATTACAGCCATCTCTGACTGAAAAGTTATTTTTCCGAAATCCCTCATTTGTTTTTGGAAAGACATTCCCTATTCCCTCAGCCCTTGCTCTTTTTACATGACACATGCATGCATCGCATGTACGTGATCAAAGACCTATTCACACAGAACTATTATTACTAGTAGGCCTGTCAAACGATCAAAATAATGAATGCATTAAAATTCTGCGATTAATTAATTAAATTCTGCAAAGTTTTTATTTTCTCAAATTTGGTGCTAAATAAAGATTATTCTATTTTTTTTTAAAGCAGTGTATTGAGTTATAGGCATGTAGGGAGGGACTGAAACCAAACATATTTACATTTACATTACATTTAAGTCATTTAGCAGACGCTCTTATCCAGAGCGACTTACAAATTGGTGCATTCACCTTATGACATCCAGTGGAACAACCACTTTACAATAGTGCATCTAAATATTTTAAGGGGGGGGGGGGGTGAGAAGGATTACTTTATCCTATCCTAGGTATTCCTTAAAGAGGTGGGGTTTCAGGTGTCTCCGGAAGGTGGTGATTGACTCCGCTGTCCTGGCGTCGTGAGGGAGTTTGTTCCACCATTGGGGAGACAGAGCAGCGAACAGTTTTGACTGGGCTGAACGGGAACTGTACTTCCTCAGTGGTAGGGAGGCGAGCAGGCCAGAGGTGGATGAACGCAGTGCCCTTATTTGGGTGTAGGGCCTGATCAGAGCCTGGAGGTACTGAGGTGCCGTTCCCCTCACAGCTCCGTAGGCAAGCACCATGATCTTGTAGCGGATGCGAGCTTCAACTGGAAGCCAGTGGAGAGAGCGGAGGAGCGGGGTGACGTGAGAGAACATGGGAAGGTTGAACACTAGACGGGCTGCGGCGTTCTGGATGAGTTGTAGGGGTTTAATGGCACAGGCAGGGAGCCCAGCCAACAGCGAGTTGCAGTAATCCAGACGGGAGATGACAAGTGCCCTGGATTAGGACCTGCGCCGCTTCCTGTGTGAGGCAGGGTCGTACTCTGCGGATGTTGTAGAGCATGAACCTACAGGAACGGACCACCGCCTTGATGTTAGTTGAGAACGACAGGGTGTTGTCCAGGATCACGCCAAGGTTCTTAGCGCTCTGGGAGGAGGACACAATGGAGTTGTCAACCGTGATGGCGAGATCATGGAACGGGCAGTCCTTCCCCGGGAGGAAGAGCAGCTCCGTCTTGCCGAAGTTCAGCTTGAGGTGGTGATCCGTCATCCACACTGATATGTCTGCCAGACATGCAGAGATGCAATTCGCCACCTGGTCATCAGAAGTGGGAAAGGAGAAGATTAATTGTGTGTCGTCTGCATAGCAATGATAGGAGAGACCATGTGAGGTTATGACAGAGCCGATATTTCAGTATCACAATGTTTTTAATGGCATATTCACCATAAACAAGTTAAATAAAAAAGACCTGGAACTTACTAATGCTCCCAGTAGGTAGGTAAGTACACACAAAATGAGTCCCAGTTACTGATTGGAGGATTGGCTATAAGAAAGAAAATTGATACAAAGAACATAAACCTATACAACAATGTCAGGAATCCCTCAGAACATTAACCTGTGACCATACACTTCAGTCATCCTCCTCCATTTCTTTTCACTGAGCCAATTGCAAAGACAAACAAGCCCGCTGACATTTTCAGATGATAAAGCTGCTCTCGTGTACAATATGCCCGGAGTGTGAAAACAACCTCTCAAAAGGAACTGATGTAACAGGCATTACCAGGTACCTTCGTGCAATGCAGGCCAGCCTGATGTGCCCCTGCATGCTGTGACCGCCACTGTAGTGGACAGTCCTCCATGTTGATACTGGGCTCTGCTTTCTAACACTCCACACATTTAATGGATTCCTCCTCAGATTCTAAGGTGGCTATAACTCTGTTGCTTTATCCAGTTGCTGTGCAGGCCTCTCTTCCTTCAGCACTCGACCCAAGGTTTAAGGACCTGAAGTGAAGGTACTTCAGGTCCTTAAACCTTGGGTCAAGTGCTGTGGCGAGCTTCAGCCATGATAGGTTGGTGTTTTCCTTGCATTTCTCCAGGTCAGTTGTGAATGTTAGCATGAATCTTGTCATTTAGGCAAGGTCATCATTGGAGCTCTCAATCACCCGAAACAGATGACAAAGCAGGCAACACCACTGAGCAGGAAATGCACATCTCTCCTCCCAGAAGTTCAGTCAAGTATCTGCAGTGAAAGAGCACTCAAAATCACTTGTCAATTGAGAGACTTATGCCCAGACTCTCTCGCACACGTTACACACACACACACACCTTATTATAACACTAATGGTGATACAAAGAATAGTACCTGCAGGGCTCCAGTAGTGCCTCCAGCTTCTGCAGTTTCTCCAGTTCAGCTGTGGTTGGCATGGTTTTCGGTTGGTTGTTGGTGATCTCTCAGTGGTTGTTGGTTTCTGTGGATACGAGTTACCAATTCCAGAGTGGAATTCCATCTTGTTGTGTGCCAGTGATTCCTTCAGTCCATTTGCTGATGTCCTAGCTCTGCAGCATTTGGTGGGCTGTGTTTGAAATGGCCAACGATTTTTTGCCAAACCCTCTGTTCTGTAGGGACACTGATGAGACTGTGCGCGATGCAGGGCGGGTGTTCAAAAAGGCATATGTTTGGCAGCTGCAATCTTGTTCTGTGCACGGTCTATGCAAACTGTGGTAACTTTTTGTTTTCAATGTTCCACTGCTTTGCTAGAGCCACTAAATGCCCGGCGCACATTTCAGCATAGTGCCTCTGTCTTCACTACAGCCAGAGCGTGTGAATGCAGTTTCCATTGATGTGGTGAGCAATATCCCAGGTAGTTGTGGTTACTGACCGAGTTCCAGTGGTCTCCCATGAGTTGAGTTTCAACTCCTCCGCTTTCATAGTCCTCTCCCTTTCATACAAGCTTGTGTATTCTTGTAACAACGGTAGCTTTCGAGGGTAACTCATACGTTGTCGTTCGATGCTATCCCTCAAGCCTTCGTCCTCCACAATGTGGACTTGCCTGCAAGCTGTAGCTATCCACTTGGCTATTTCTTGTGTTAGCTTGCTGCTTGTCGACAGGCCTCCCACGTGCACACCCTTCTAGCTTAGCCTGCCGAAGATGTTCTCCATTGCTACTAGTAACTTTACTTGTATTGCTGGCGTCGACAGTAGGTTTAGCTTGTAAATGAAAACGATGACTCGTATTTTGGTGATAAACAAATTCAGCCTTGCAGTGGATGCAAATTACTTTGGTTTTATCCACAGAGCCATCTGGGAGTGATTTGAAATTGAATTGGCCATTTAAAAGACCCTTACTAGCATTAAGGGGCTTTTAAATGGCCAATTCAATTTCAAATCACTATCCATTATTCAGTCATACAAGTAGCTAGCAAGTAAAGTGTTTGTCAAACTAGCACTTCAGCTGCCAGGGCTTGAATTTGAACTATGGATGGTTCAGGGGGTCAAACTAAGAAAATGCGTTAATGGCGTCAATTCATGGCATTAAAAAAATGTAAGCATTAACCTTTCTAGGGTCGGTGCAGTATCCTGAATTTCCGCCTGTCTGACGTGCCCAAAGTAAACTGCCTGTTACTCAGGCCCAGAAGGTAGGATATGCATATAATTGGTAGAATTTGATAGAAAACACTGAAGTTTCTAAAACTGTTAAAATAATGTCTGAGTATAACAGAACTGATATAGCAGGTGAAAACGGGAGGAAAATAGATCGGGAATTACTATTTTTTTTAGCTTGGAATGACTTCCAATGCAATGCTATTGAAAGATCTAATTTCCGCCTCCCAGATTGCAGTTCCTATGGCTTCCACTAGATGCATTTCCCCCCCTAATCTCTACAGGAAAATTCCACAGGCACTATCTGATGTGTGGAGACATTTCACTGCAGCGAATGTAGAAGGAAAAGCTGTATACATTTGCAAATACTGTGCCAAATCATGTGAAGTGTGCAACAAAGATGCAGAATCATCAGAATCTGATGCTCACAGCCAATGTGTATTGGAAGAGATTTCTGAATGTTCTTCGCCCAGCATACACCTCTCCAACTAGTTTTATCTACTAATTTGCTGGATGCAGAGTTCAACAGAGTTAAAGTGAAGGTCAAGCGAATCAAAGCAGACTATTGCAATCATCTCTGATGGGTGGTCGAATGTTCGTGGGCAAGGAATAATTAACTACATCTCCACCCATCAACCAGTATTCTACAAGAGCACAGACAAGGGACAACAGACTCACCGGTCTCTACATTGCAGATGAGCTGAAGTGAGTCAATGACCTTGGACCACAGAAGGTATTTGCACTGGTGACATACAATGCGGTGAACATAAAGGCTGCTTGGTCTAAAGTGGAAGAATCCTACCCTCACACCACACCCATTGGCTGTGCTGCACATGCATTGAATCTGCTCCTCAAGGACATCATGCCACTGAAAACAATACACTCTACAAGAGAGCCAAGGAAATGGTTAGGTATGTGAAGGGTCATGAAGTTATAGCAGCAATCTACCTCACCAAGCAAAGTGAGAAAAATAAGAGAACCACATTGAAGCTGCCCAGCAACACCTGTTGGGGTGGTGTTCTCACCATGCTTGACAGTCTCCTTGAGGGGAAGGAGTCTCTCCAAGAAATGGCCATATCACAGTCTGCCGATATGGACAGTCCCATCAAGAGGATCCTCCTGGATTATGTATTGAGGGAAAGTGGTAAGCAGCCTGAAACCAACAGGGCCTATGGTAGCCATTACATGGATTGAGGGAGACAATGCCATCCTGTGTGATGTTCAGAATCTGCCTGCAGATGTAAGAGAAGAAATCCAGACTGTCCTGCCCACTTCACTATTGCCCCAAGCAGAGGAAACTGCAGTTCTGAAATACATCAAAAAGGGTGAAGACTTCTGCCTGAAGCCCTGCACACCACAGCGTACATGTAGGACCCCAAGTATGCTGGCAAGAGCATCCTGTCTGGTGCAGAGAGCAACAGGGCCTAAGGTGTCATCACTACAGGTCTCGCCACCTTGGCCTGGATGAGGCCATGGTCTGGCGAAGTACAGTTCCAAGCAAGGGCTTTAGGATGGAGATGCAATATGGCAGTTGTGCCAACATATCTCATCAGCCACCTGGTGGAAGGGACTTTGTGGATCTGAGGCTCTTTCCCCTGTTGCCTCCATCATCCTCCAAATCCCATCAACATCAGCCACCTCAGAGTACAACTGGTCCTTGTTTGGGAACACACACAGACCAAAGCACACAACAGGCTGAACAATACACGGGTTGAAAGATTGGTGTCCATCCGGGCAAATTTGAGCCTGACAACGAGCCATCCTCAACAAGGTTGGAAAGTGACTGAAGAATAGGCCCCAGAGTCTGATGTTCAAGAGGTGGACATTGAGGAGGTCCAGGGAGAAGACATGGAAGCCTGAGAGGAAGACAACCAATGCTTTAGTTTCTAGACTATCAATTTTACAGATGTTGAAAATGTTTTTGGGAGATGCGATGGATCATTCAATATTCCCTTTTGTTGTTCAGTGAAATAATCCCATGTGAAGAGTCAACTCAATTAATTAAAGTTCACTTTGGTGACTAAATTGTTTTAATTTCTATCGGAAGGATTTAATCACTTGCCGTTATGTCAACTTATGATAAGGTAAAAAGGTTTGTCTCCATATGATATGGTAAATATATCCAATGCAACAAAACATCTACATTTAAACATTATTTATTTGCATATATTTCCAGTAATTCCCATATACTCCCACAGAAAGTTTCCACCTCTGAATATTACCCAAAATGTGCAACCCTAATAATAATACTTTGCAAAAATGTTTATTTTCAATATGTAGAAACAATGAGAATACAAAGGTTCAGAACTTTTCTGAAACATCACAGTACAGTTGAAAAGGATAGGTCAAATATAAATCCAATATGGATGGTGTTAAGAGATAGATGGGTAGAATGGAGCTGAAGGTTGGGACTAATAACTAGATAACTAATGTAAAACATACGGTGTCCAAAAAACATATATAGATTTTTGTGAAACTTCTGTGAAAGAGCAGTTTGAAAGATATGGCAAATAGAAATCAAACCGGATGGACATCAGAAATAGATGGGACAGGTTGAGGAAGGACAGGAGTAAAAACAAAATGAAATAGATCTACTGTAAAATAGACTGTCCATAAAATGTATAAGCTGTAAGTAGAGGTCTAAGCATTGTTGTTCACTAGTTCACTCCAATTAGGGGAGGCGGGGTTAGAAAGTTAAAGGAATATACACATACAGTCAAAAGCTTGGACACCTATTAATTCCAGGGTTTTTCTTTATTTTTACTATTTCAGAGTTACCAGCCTCAGAAATAAATCACGGACAGTGTCACCAGCAAAGCCCCCCCATACACAAACACACCTTCTCCATGCTTCACGGTGGGAACCACACATGCGGAGGTCATCCGTTCACCTACCCTGTGTCTCACAAAGACACGGCAGTTGGAACAAAAAATCTCACATTTGGACTCATCATAACGAAGGACAGATTTCCACCAGTCTAATGTAGATTGCTTGTGTTTCATGGCCATAGTTGGTTGAGAGAATGCCAATAGTGTGCAAAGCTGTCATCAAGGCAAAGGGTGGCAACTTTGATGAATTGATTTGTTTAACACTTTATTGGTTACTACATGATTCCATGTGTTATTAGTAAAAAATAAAAAATATACTAGAATGAGTAGGTGTCCAAACTTTTGACTGGTACTGTATGTGTATATGTATGTATATTTGCAAAAATAAATATATTGGGATTTGAAGTGATGCAGACATTACATTGATGGAAGCTACAATATTAAAGCTGATCTCTCCCCCCCCCCCAAAAAAAAAAAAAAAGTATATATTTTTAAATCTCAAAACCGTAACACATGCAACAGCAAAATGAATGCAGAGGATGTGACAAATAAACCAAAACGGGGGAATATTTACAGATTGCTCAGGAGTTAAAGGAAATGTCAGATGTGTAGAATTAATGTGACTAGTTGTGGAAAATACTAGAGATCAAGACAAATAAGGTAAGGAGAAAGTGCTGAGTGCATATTATGTGTGCCAAACAGGTGCTGTATAGATTGCAATATAATTTCTGACCGTTTGGAACAATGTTAACACTAAATAAAGTATAAGAGTACCAGAGCCTGTTGTAAAAAAAATGGTTAAGTCTTTATTACAGCAAAGACTAAAAACATTCGCACTAATTTGTGAATGCAATTTCTGAAATGGAACGGTTTATTTATTGCTTAAGCTAATTATTCAGGGCTCGCTTTATTTTAAAACTAAAATGCTTGATTGCATTTCAAATCATGAATGACTCATATGCTGTGTGATGACATGAACAAATGAATGGTTGATTGATACAGTAGCCTATATATTGACATACAGGCCTAAGTTACAGTATTAAGACTAAACAGGATGTGCTCTGAGGCCTACAGCTCAATGGTGGTTATACAAGGCTGCTATACTAAGCCTACTAATGACATTTATTATTCTAATAAGAAGATCAAGAAAAAGGAGCATTATTATTATAATAAATACTATTTTTCAGACAATTTGGAACACTGTAAACAAATTTGAAATAATACCAGAGGCTGTTCCAATGACAAAAAGTGTAAAGCCTTTATTACAGTAAAGCAAAGATTAAAAACAGCCCAATTGTGAAATTGCTTACTTGACATGTCATTGCTTGAGGCGAAATCAGTAGGCTATTAAATAAACACGGTCTCATTTCTGTAGATATATTGCGGTTTTATAAAGCCAGGCACATTGAACAGTTAGGCTATTGATTATATACCTAATTAAGTTTGGGCTTCCCCTCTCCACACTTTTCTTAGATAACAAGGCAAGGGCTGTTTTCTCATCTCCTCATTCAGCTGATGCCTCCGTGGCATTGCACCAACTGTCAGAGCAGCTCACAGATTACTGCACCTGTACATAGCCCACCTATAATTTAGTCTAGGAAAAGGCGCCAATTCAACAGCACACTAATGTGTTTCAGAAGCAGGGACAGCGACCGCTATCCAACGAGGGAGAAAGCGCATTTGTTTTTAAATAATATAATTTTTATTAGTGTTGCACCATTGTTCTTATGTAATATAACCATATACAATTTCAGTAGCACGTGTCTTAGACTGATGGACTGTGCATACCCACAATGGATCAGTCCACTCAGCACGAATTAGACAGGTGTCTTGTACACCATGATAGATCTATATTTTTTTTTTGCTACTGCTCGACTAAAGAAATCTCGGTCGACCAACAGCCTATCGACCAAACAATCAACCAGTTGACTAAATGGGGTCAGCCCTACTAGAAACAGAACCGAAAACCAGAAAATATTGAACATTTTCAAGGAACAGAAACAAAAGTGATCCATACTGTTCAGGAACAGACCTGTTATTTTAAAAGCATGGGAACTGGTTAAGAACATTATTTTACGTTCCAGTCATTTTTTCTAGTCCCACAAAAAAACACAACAAAAAACCTATGCAAACCCTCACTCTGTCACTCAGAAACTTTTCCAGTGTCTGCCTGCAAACTGAGAATCTTTGCCAGTGTGTATGTGTTTAGGCTACCTGCCCCTACGGAGCATAGGCTACTATACTGACGTTACAATCGTGATTCAGAAGATAGGCAGAATGATTTTTTTATTAGCTAAAGAATGGATTAACTTTTCCAATGCTAGATAAGGATACCATAGGCCTATCACGTTGTATTTAACAACAAAAAGGTAAGACATGTCTTTAATTCTGGTACCGCTCTGCACACACAAGCTTGTTAGCTTGCTAGCTAGCTCAAAGGACATTAAAGTTCCTTCATAGAAGTATAAGTAAGTATAATTATGTGGAGCCAAGTCAGATAATGCATGTGATAAGATGCCCAGCACTTTAAGCCTCCTCCTTAACCCACTCTCGATCTCTCCCCAACCGCAACATTTCAGTTGCATCGTGTGCCATAGGCTACACTAGTCTGTCCATCATGCATGTAAACAACTAGCTTGCCTGCTCTATCCGCACTGATCGGTGATGTAATTTAATGAGCTAAATATTAAAAAAAAAATGATTTCATAGGTTGAAAAGGGAATGATATAAAACTGTACTTTTTTGGTTTATTTTGCTGGTCGGAACAGAGGAACAGAACAAATTTTTTTTTTGGGGGGGGGGGGGGTTCTGTTCAGAACGAAAAAATTGAAAAAAAAAATTCAGTTCTAACCCCCATTTAACAATCACTTAGGATCATCACTACAGTAGCAGTTACAGGCATCCACTCACCAGCTGATCGATTCTCTGCTGGCTGTTCTCTGCAGAGCGGTATAGCTTTAGCTCCTCAAACATCTTGATGTTGGCCTGCACCACACTGGCCACCTGGGGGCACCTCAGGACAGGGGAGACAACATGGCCATATCAGAATGGTCTGTTTTCCATTCCACCAAGAATGTCAAACACAGAAAAGGTGGAGGACTTACTAGAAGAGACATAAGGTAAGTGCTTTAACTCCCATCTATCCTTCACACAAATAGACATTTTTAGAAGATCCACATACAAATCAGTTTCCTCCGCCAAAACAATTAAAGTTATCCTGATAAGTTAACCATGTCTGCTGCTCCATACCGTGGTCAGTGTGCCTGCTGATCGAGATTGCGTATCCTTTCCCTGGTCAATTGCTGAATGATTCTGGCTATAACGATTTTGAAATCCATCTTTCACACGAGTGTTTTGCTGCATTTATTGAGTGACTCACAACTCTTAATTTCCACACTTTTTGCCCCAGTTAAACACTCGTAAACATCAGTGCAAAGCCAGGAAAGGGGGAGTGTTGAAAACCATGGGTGTTTTGCCATTTACTAACATTGTGTGCCTGGAGTCTATAATTGTAAGCATCTCTGCCTTCAGCCTTCTGTCAGTGTCTACCCTCAGGTCTCTGGCCAGCCAGTGCACGCACACGCAAGGTTTGCTTCTGGGTGCCAAAAATACCTGTTCCTGAACGAGGTCAAAGAATCTCGGCATCTCTACCTCCATCCACCTCTCCAATCGGCCTCTCCTGCCACTAAACATGTTAAAAATGAACACATCTATTCTTCACACAGACACAAATGATGACAAGTTCATCATACAAATAAGTTTATCTTTCACAAAAAGACATCACGTTAAGTTTTTTTTGTACCTGGTGGTCTTTGAGATGCTGTATCTCTGCCCTCGGTCTCCTTGCCTTGCCTCCCCTGCTGCCACTAAACATGTTAAAAATGATCTAATATCTATCCTTCACACAAAGTTCACCATACAAAGCATCCTAGCCTACACAAAAAAGCTATCTTGTTTTGACAACCTTTCTTTGGAGGTTACATACTGTGTGCTGGTCAGTGTACTTGGTCTTTGAGTCTGTATCTCAGCTCACAAGTCTGCTGTTAGTGTACCTGTTCGTTAAGTCTGTGGATCTCTGCCCTTAGCCTCTTCTCCATGGCGTCCTTCTCCTGCCGCAAGGTCACATTTTGCTGGTGGAGCTCCAGCAGATGCTTCTCTATATGTAGGGCCTGCTCCAGACTCTCCCCGCCCTGGAATAGACAACCACAGGTACACCAAGGTTAGTATCATGACATGAGTGGGTAGAGGGGTAACAGAGGTTAGCATTAGGGCATGCAGGCTGCTTGCATAAAAGTATGTAGACTGATGAGGGTTGTAATTAATATTGGTAAGAAAAACATTGGATGTGAGAACTTACTAAAGCACAGTATTAGCAAGATAACTCAATGGAGACACCTGTTCAGAGATAATACTGGCCGCCTCCTCGTAAATCAGGTTGCCTCCCTGTCCATCTGGGTCCATGAGAACCAGCGTCTGGGTTTGGTCCAGGGTATGCTGGGAAGGCCCCACCTCCTCTTCGGCCGCCACTAGGATCCCGTTGTTCACGCTGCTGTCCTTCAACCAGAGCAGGCACCAATCACCATACAATGACCAGACACAAGTTACTTGACATATGCACCTCCTGTGATGGCCTTGAGATGAACCTTTTTAACACTGGTGTCACTACCGCTATAGAAGATTCAGCGACCCAGATATAAACTTTGATAGCACAAGCAACAAGGCATGTCGTACAGATCACACAATACAACATGACATATACACATACACAATATCAACCCACCACAACCCTCTCTACTTGGGATGTGCATCTATCCCTTTCAAGACAATTTTATAGATAGACGCTGATACAGGAACGATACGTTTTAGTTTGAAATGATTCGGTTTGATGCGCTAAAATTCTATGCACTGATATGTTGCAAAAACACATTCATTTTAATTTCTAAATTAAAATCTGCTGCTGATGGTGCACATGAGCTTGATCTGTGTCCCCCCACACCTGATCTGAAATCACCATCTCTCACTAATTCATTAATAACTTTTGCAGATTAAAAGTTGAGTTTTAATTTATCAATATTTACACCTACACAATTATGCTATGACATAGCCAACGAATATATAGCACAACTTTGGATTTCACCCGTCTCATAATCGAATGGTTTAGACCATTTACAAGTTGACAGACTGAGTGAGCTTCTCTTGCTTCGCCCATGCAGTGCGTGCGGGTAGCAAAAGTGATTGTTGTCCTCGTATTGAAATGATCAACTTTACATCTAAAAAGTAACATATACACTGTTTCAAGTAAAATGTTTGCTGATGGTGAACCTGAAATCTAAATTAATCCAATGTAAGCCCCATTCAGCATGTATAGCCAGATGAGAGCTGTCTCTCTGGTAGTAGCTTAGGATACTTTTATTCCGGTAAAACAATTTAACAGCACATTTGACAATGCAAACATTTGAATGCTGAAGGTGATGTGCATTAATCAGCAATAGGTCTACCTCTGGTTTGTCAGCGCACGAAGCAGCACACAATTTGACTAGGCTACTAATATTGCCTGGGGTTGTTCGGCATGCAAAAATACTTGTAGATTAATGACATGCTTATTAGCTCGACACTGAAGGAGAGGACACAGTTGTCACAAAAGATTAGGTATTTTTGGAAGGTAGAAAGTAATTTGAGGCCCAACATTTTTGTGAACCAGCGATTTGTAACGTTTTAATAGATTTTCTGACCGATGCGTGCTACATTTGGAACGGTTTGGGGTCCTAGAACCTATGCACTAATAACTTAAACATTTGAATGTGGGACAGATGCGTATCGGTGAATTGTTACATCCCTACTATCCACATTTACCCACCACAAATCATGAGACATATATGAAACCTTGGGTTCCACAGTGAGCAGAGTCTCCGTGTTGGCTGTGTTGAGGATTGGCTGCGCCATGATAGTCCCCATGTCTCCGCCCTCCACCCCAGAGCCCGTACACACTTCCAGCCCTCCATAGGCTTTAGGGTGGGCCTCCGGACTCTGGTCATAATACTGTCGGCTGTTCACCTCCTGAATGCACAAGGAAGGGATTGTGAGAGATCTGTCTTGGTCAGCAATCACAAAGATTCTCAGAGTGGGCGAGCTAATCAAGTATTAGAATTCAGGACTCTTATTGACTATGATTTAAAAGGCTAAAATTCATCCTAGATCAGCACTCCTACTCTATTTTTGTATATATGGAGAATAAGTGCCCTGTCTGTTTACTCTTCATACTCACAGTGTTCAATGGTGAATGTATGTTCTATGACAGTAGTTTGGTGGTAGTACCTGTGTGACCTGTATCTGGAAGGTGGTGTGGGGGTTCCGGAAGTGGGTCTTATAGTGTTTGATGGCCTCGTCTCGGCGGTTGAAGCCGTTTCGGCAGCGGTAGCAGTGCCAGTGTGCCCCCTTGAACCTCTTCTCCCCTTTGATGGTGCCCACGATCTCACAGTGGTTGCAGCATCGAAGCACTTTTAGGCCTGAAGGGAAGACAAAAAGCTTGCTGTAAAGTTGTATGTCCCATGTATTTTCCAGCAATCAATAAAAGAGCCCGCCTGATGAAAACAGCTTGGCTGTCGAAACGTTGGTAATTAAATGTTTGCATCTGAGCTCCTAGAGTGTGCGGCTCTCTTTTATTTTCAAGTTTTACACTCTGCTAGCCAGCACCTCGTTTCTTTTTATTCTAGAGGATTATTTCTTTAAACATTTAACTGATTTGAGTGAAAGATCTCTCACTGAAACCTTTTGGCAAAGTCACACTACAACTGAATCTAGCATCTGATGTGTACTTTTATGTATACGTGTTGAAAAGCCTCTCACCAGCAAAGTCGATGCCCTTGTCAACATGTTTAATGCGGTAATGAGCCCGTAGGATAAGAGGGTCATGATAGGCCTCGACCACAGTGCAGAGAGGACAGTGCATATGAGTGCCCTTGTCCTTGCCTGAGCAGTTGTCGTCCTGACACAACACTGGGTTGTAGGTGTGCTCTGTGCCCCTGATCCGCACCGAAGGGTGGGCCTGAAACAGCAAGGCAATGAGATTTAGGTAGACTGAGGATAACTTTTGCAAGTTAATCCTCATACAATTTTCATTTTAACAACATATTTACTGTAGTTAGTAGCTATATTATTTTAATCATTAGTTACATACTGAGCTGAATGACAACAATAAATGTTCCATTAGGTGCTCTAGTTGTTTATACATTTCTGCTAGAAGATTATTTGCTTTCAACTAGTGGTAAATAGGTGCCTTAGACTGAAGGTCAACCCATGCATGAAATAAACTACTGAGCATATCCCCCCCAGGCCTCACGTCAAGTTTCCACACCATTTTATGTAGCCATTTGAACATAACATAATTATCTATCTAGCTACAGTGCAGACTACTTAAGGGCATTTGTTTGGACATTAAAAGGAGCAATCAGCAGTTGTTACATCCATCTTTCGACATAAATTAATGATATGTACCCGTTGATTCCTGCAGAACATAACTTGGAAATGCCTCATGAGCTTAGTTTAACTTTCGTTCCCCATCATAACTCAAAATAAGCTTTTTTACTACAATGTTTGTAAACAAATAGTCATGTAGCCCCAAAACAATGCCAAAACGATCATTTTGATATCATCATGGATCGTCAGTCCTTGCATTCATAGCTGTCTGTGCATTTGAGAATGGTTACATTTATCTAGACCCATCCCTCAGTTTTTGTTATCGAAACTGGGGCGGGGAACGGCTTTGTTTTTGTTTCTACTGCTTGTTGACACTTTACATAGCTTGCTAATCAACAACTTTACAGGCGCTAGTTTGGATGTGTGTAGCAGTTCCAGCTAGCTAGCTAACGTTTTAGCTAGATAAAGACTGTCCATCCATCATGTGGCCTTCAAGACTAGACTTGAGACGCTTTAGAAATGTGAATGATCAATCGACATACTTACAATAAAAGCCGACATGTTATCTGCTGAAGCTGGAACTTTTGTTGAAACACATTCAGGTAAAGTTATCGGTTAATTTCTGGTTCAAACAAGCGAGCCAAATCGCATGTTGTGAAGTGTTGTGTGTTGTTCGTCATCTGTGCACTCGTTTTGCTTGCAATGGCGGCGAACGTGTAAGTGCTTACGTTGACAGAGCGTGGCGTAGAGCATGGAGAGTTTCTAAACCCAGAGGCGCAACTAAGCGAGACTTGCGAGATCACTTGCGAAACAGACCAAGCAGGCCCTGGGTTAGGGGTTTTAGAAGACAATGAGAGAAGTCAAAAATGATTCCTTAGTTGTACATTTTCTTGAAATCTAAAGGCACTACCTAGATTCGATCCAATGTAATAAGTAGCTGAACATGCCATTACTTCAGCCTTGTGAAAATTACAAACTGACACGTTTACATTTTCGTCAAAAACAACTGTATATCGAAGGAGTGCTTTGATTTTACGGCTTGCACATGCGCAATTCGACGCGAGACGACGGTTAGACCCGATTACGTGTTTCTGCGCATGAGTTTAGCCAAGGTCGCCTACAAGCGTGATCGGGGATTTCTATTGGAGAAGCAGTTTCTATACGTCTTTATACTAAACCATCTTTGTATAGAGCGTTCCAGTTTGTAGTCCTAAACCCCGGAAATGAGATACCTCTGGTTCGTTCAGCTATCCCTATGGAGAAAATTAATGGGCAAAGAATAGTGTTTTCGAATAAACGAATAAAGGTCTGAGGTTAACACAGGCTTAGGAGACCTTATACGTTTTGTTCTATAAAACAATAGCAGTCAGTTAACATAACCTTTATGAATTATAAAGCCTATGTGCTTTCTTTATTACATACATTCTTCAGAATTCACAAAAACTGACGTTAGCTGATGCAGATTATCTCGTAAAACAAAACGTTTTAGGTCTTCCAAGCCTGTTTTTGCCACATACCTTATTTTCTGCGTTTATCCAAAATCACTTCAAAACACCATTCATTTTCACCATAGAACCCCACAGAGGATCCGTCATAATGCCCATAAAGCCTAGCGGTCAAACACGGAAATGGTTTCAATCGTTTTTTCACCGATAATTTTTCCTATTGCAGATTTTAGAAGCACTTCAAATATAGATAAGCATCAGCCAGTGGGTCGTGCGACGGGTATATAGTGAGGGGCAACTTACCGGTTTGGTTAGGGCCAGCATTAGAAATAAAATGTATCCTGTGTCTGTGATTGTAGCTATTAAGTCAAGTTTGAGCATTTTAGCAATACAATGTGTTCTGTACAGGTGTCAACATTCTACTAAATGACTTAAATGTAAATGTAAATCAATGATATAATAATTAACCAGATTACCCTGGTTATCAGACTTAGATAAGTGATAACAGTGCTAGAAGGTTGTCATTGATGAGAATGACATATTCACATTCAGAGCTTTTACATGTATTGTTAAGACATCAAGAGACAAATTTTCAATATCACAGTATTTACTTTTTAGGAGTGGTCTGTTATAAAGCAGTAGTTCCCAACATTTTTTTCTGTTACTGTAACACCAATTGAATTGTGCTCTGCCTGGAGCACCCCTGAAGTATTACCTCATGTGCATGTTTTACCAGTACCCCCTGTGGATAGGCCAAGTATCCTCAGGGGTCCCGTACATGTACCTGGCTGTGAACCACTGTCTTAAAGCTATATGCATTCACACAGTCTTAATTTTCATGATCCTTCCCAGTGATAAAATCCCAAGGTATCAATTAAAAGTTTATGGAAAAACTGTACTAGTCCTCATATGCAAAGTATAGAAAAGTACTGATCCCATTATCTTGTATATGTGTATGGTTGTTGTTTCAATGTTGTTTTTATATATTCAATGTTGTCCGACACAGTTAGGATCACCGCTTAATTTTAAGAATGTGAAATGTCAAAATAATATCAGAGAGAAGGATTTATTTCAGCTTTAATTTCTTTCATCACATTCCCAGTGGATCAGAAGTTTACATACACTCAATAAGTATTTGGTAGCATTGCCTTTAAATTGTTTAACTTGGGTCAAACACTTCAGGAAGCTTTCCACAAGCTTCCCACAATAAGTTGGGTGAATTTTGGCCCATTCCTCCTGACAGAGCTGGTGTAACTGAATCAGGTTTGTAGACCTCCTTGCTCGCACAAGCTTTTTCAGTTCTGCCTACATATTTTTCTATGGGATTGAGGTCAGGGCTTTGTGATGGCCACTCCAATACCTTGACTTTGTTGTTCTTAAGCCATTTTGCCACAACTTTGGAAGTATGCTTGGGGTCATTGTCCATTTGAAAGACCCATTTGCGACCAAGCTTTAACTTCCTGACTGAAGTCTTGAGATTTTGCTTCAATATATCCACATCATTTTCCTACCTCATGATGCCATCTATTTTGTGAAGCGCACTAGTCCCTCCTGCATTAAAGCACCCTCACAACATGATGCTGCCACCCCCGTGCTTCACGGGTGGGATGGTGTTTTTCGGCTTGCAAGCCTCCCCTTTCACCTCCAAACATAACAATGGTCATTATGGCCAAAGGCTTCTATTTCTATTTCATCAGACCAGAGGACATTTCTCCAAAAAGTATGATCTTTGTCCCCATGTGCAGTTGCAAACCGTAGTCTGGCTTTTTTATGGCGGATTTGGAGTAGTGGCTTTTTCCTTGCTGAGCGGCCTTTCAGGTTATGTCGATATAGGAGCTGGTTTTACTGTGGATGTAGATACTTTTGCACCTGTTTCCTCCAGCATCTTCACAAGGTCCTTTGCTGTTGTTCTGGGATTGATTTGCACTTTTCGCACCAAAGTACGTTCATTTCTAGGAGACAGAATGCGTCTCCTTCCTGAGCGGTATGATGGCTGCATGGTCCCATGGTGTTTATACTTGGGTACTATTGTTTGTACAGATGAACGTGGTACCTTCAGGCGTTTGGAAATTGCTCCCAAGGATGAACCAGACTTGTGGAGGTCTACAATTGTTTTTCTGAGGTCTTGGCTGATTCTTTTTGATTTTCCCATGATGTCAAGCAAAGAGGCACTGAGTATGAAGGTAGGCCTTGAAATACATCCACAGGTAAACCTCCAATTGACTCAAATGATGTCAATTAGCCTATCAAAAGCGTCTAAAGCCATGACATCATTTTCTGGAATTTTCCAAGCTGTTTAAATGCACAGTCAACTTAGTGTATGTAACCTTCTCACCCACTGGAATTGTGATACAGTGAATTATAAGTGAAATAATCTGTCTTTAAACAATTGTTGGAAAAATTACTTGTGTCATGAAGAGGTCCTAACCAACTTGCCAAAACTATAGTTTGTTATCAAGAAATTTGTGAAGTGGTTGATAAACAAGTTTTAATAACTCCAACCTAAGTGTATGTAAACTTCCTACTTCAACTGTACTTCTGACTTGGAGTAGCAATTTGTACGTCAGTAATGTCAATGACCATCCAGTTAACACATCAAACCTTAAAGATAGACAGGAAAGCAATGTGATGGGCATCATGGACCTGCTAAGACCCTCCCTCATCCAGGATATAGAAATCCTTCAACTTCAATGCCTCTTCAATGGTAAGGTCCCTTGCACCATAGGGAACAGAGGGAGACCTGGAAACACATGGAGAGATATACAGGCAGAAATGACTGAGAAGAGCCTCAACTGGCCTATGCCACTTATAAGAGCCATGAGCTTAAGTCAAGTAAGTCAGTCACTTGATGAGTCATGTTCAACAGATGCACTCAGTGGCACAAAACCGTTTGTGTGGGAAAATGTTGAGCCCATCCTCAACAGCCTGAAGAAACACCTGGTGGGAATAACAAGGTCCTTCTAGTGAAAGTGAACCACAACTAGGCTACTAACTCAACATTATGTAGGCAAGCCTCTCTTACTAGACAACGAGTTGACTCACTCCATTTACTTGGAACACAGAGAACACCACTTGCGGCAAATGTTTCCCTAAGAATGCTTAGCTGAAAAACCATATGAGTATTCACTATGTGGATGGGACCTTCCTGCTAGGATGGAGGATTTTCCTGCAATGCTCAACTAGATGATCAGGACAGTCTAGTGTACTATTTGCCCGAAAGACGTGAAGTCTTGCGATGAACTATATACGACTATACTTCAGATTCTCAAGAGGAAAGTTAAAACCCTCTGAGCCGTGAGATCACTAAGGAGGAACAGCAGTGGTTGAGGGTTTGTCTGAAAGGGACTGACATGTCTAACTGACTTCACAGGTCATTTGAGTCATGTACAACAGATGCATTCGTAGAACAAAACAGTTTATGTGGTTTGTATGGAAAAAACAATGAGCCCACAAGATGCACCTCAGTGAGAATATTCTGCAACTGTGCCATGGTGGAGATGCCTGAAACTTAAAATGTTCCATTGAACTCCAAATAAGAAGTAAGTAGAGGTGGATATGACACACCCTACGAAACTGAACTGCTTAAAAACTTCTTAGGGCTGCAATCACGTTAACGGGATGGCAACAGCAAGTGAAAGTGCAGTGCGCCAAACAGAAATCTAATAATGAACATTCCTCAAACATACATGTATCTTATACCGTTTTAAAGGTAATCTTGTTGTTAATCCCACCACAGTGTCCGATTTCAAATAGGCTTTACAGTGAAAGCACCACAAATGATTATGTTAGGTCACCAGCAAGCCACAGAAAAACACAGCCATTTTTCCAGCCAAAGAGAGGAGTCACAAAAAGCACAAATAGAGATAAAATTAATCACTAACCTTTGATGATCTTCATGAAATGACACTCATAGGACTTCATGTTACACAATACATGTATGTTTTGTTTGATAAAGTTCATATTTATATAAACTAATCGGAATTTACATTGGCGCGATATGTTCACTAGCTCCAAAAACATCCAGTGATTTTGCATAGCCACATCGATTCAACAGAAATATTCATCATAAAGGTAGATGATAATACAAGTTATACACATGGAATTATAGATATACCTCTCCTTAATGCAACCGCTGTGTCAGATTTCTTTTTTTTTAACCAAAAAATGCAAACCATGCAATAATCTGAGAAGGCACTGAGAAGGCAAAATAAATACAATTTTCTGCCATGTTGGAGCCAACAGAAACCAGAAATCACATTTTAAATATTCCCTTACCTTTGATGATCTTCATCAGAATGCACTCCCAGGAGTCCTAGTTCTACAATAAATGCTTGATTTGTTCGATAATGTCCATTATTTATATCCAAGTAGCTACTTTTGTTAGTGCGTTAGGTACACATATCCAAACGCTCGTGCAGGTCCAGCCGAACGTCGGACAAAAACTTCAAAAAGTTATATTACAGGTCGAAGAAACTTGTCAAACTAAATAAAAATCAATCTTTAGGGTGTTGTTATCATACATATTCAAAGTAAAGTTCCAACCGGAGAATTCCTTTGTGTCTAGAGAAGCAATGGAACGCAGGTCAATATCATGTGGAATGCGCATGACCAGGAAATGGCTCTCTGCCAGTAACCTGACTCATTCAGCTCTTATTCAAGCCCACAACACAGTAGAAGCCTCATTCAAGTTTCTAAAGACGGTTGACATCTAGTGGAAGCCCTTAGAAGTGCAACTTCATTCATATCCCACTGTGAATTCAATAGGGCTTGGGTTGAAAATCGACCAAACTCAGATTTCTCACTTCCTGTTTGGATTTGCTGGCAGGTGCAGGTGAACAAACAGCTGACCCGTGCACAATTCTGCATCTCTACCTGATAGACAGCAGCAGCAGGTCAGAGTGAAATATATATTTTTAATTGTGTTGCAATTTAGAAGTAGCCCAAAATGCCCTCAACCCGTGAACAATACATTTTCACCTGCCACATAGTTTTCCAAGTAGTCCAATTTTAATTGGAAAGTCACAGACATGGCAAACCTGCATCCCTCAGACCATCCGGTGCATGGACATCCTGTGCATGGACATCCTGTGCGGAGTGTCATCCGAGCGCAAGCGTCCAGTTGTGGAGAGTACAGTACACCGAGCCTATGGACGGACAGGTCAGTAACTCATCAAATATGATACAATATTGTGTAAAACATTGAATTTGTAGATGCATCAACATTTTTACTTAATGTCCCCTTCTCCCTATGTTTTAGACATGAGGCGTGACATGCAAGGTAAAACATAATTTAAACATCACATTTATAAATTCCCACTGTGCCCATGATAAGATGCAATGTGAATTGTGTTGTACTACTGAATGAAACTGTGAGAAGATGCACACAGACCAGCCTTAGTGATTTAATGAACTTACCTTAACTATATGACTTTAGTTGGTGGCTTTGAGCAAAACTTTAATGTAATATAACCTATTCTAGGAGCCTATTGTTTGTACATGATCCTTATTCATTGTTCACTTGTTTTTCAACAATGTCAGGTACAGGCTGGGGCCTTCAGCCAGTAAGAAATCATTTGAACATCGCAGATATAAATTCCCACTGTGCCCATGATAAAGTTAAATACATTACTTTAGTTGGCTGCTTTAAACACCACTAATATGTAATATAACCTATTCTGGGAGCCTAGTGTGTGTGTATGAACAATGTGGAATATTTTTGGACCATTAGCGTCCCTGAAAACAGGTACTTACAGGAAGAGCAATATGAGTCTGTCAGAGGCCGTCACGCTGGATGGTGATGGAGGCTTTGGTGGTCCACACAATGAAGAAGCAGATGTCCCTTCCAGTGATGTGGAGCTGACTTTGGACCTGGTGCCAGTAAGGATGGTCTTCACGAAGGCGGTAAGACCCTCCCTCCTTGAAATAGAAATCCTTCGACTGCCTCTTACACCATCGGGACACCTTGACCTCCACTGCTGTGACCATCCGGTGAAGCAGCCAGGATCCCAGACCCCGTGGCCCTAAGCCCTGACTCATGAACAGCCATCCCGTAACCATTTTGAATGCCTTGATGCCCTCCTCTTCATTATCTGTCCTCCATTTTTACAGAGAACACCCCATCCAACGACTGGGATCTGAGGACCAATTTTAGCAGCGATGGAGTAACGTGCATGGCCCTAACCACTGCTCCATAACTGCTGGCCGTCAATCTCCCTCTCCTCATGATGTGCCAGTTGGTGTTGGTGCGCTGTCCAACTGTTGCCTGCCGTATAGTTTCCTGCTGCTCCACCAAAAGCACCATGTCAGCTAGGATCCCTGCATGGCCCAGGTGCCATTGTTTTTTTTAACAATGTCCGGTACAGACAGGGATGACAGGGAGGCTAACAGTTGTTCTGGCTCAGGTTCAAGGAGCCATTCCCCTCCACTGAACCTGCCCTGGAGACAGTTCCTTAGTCACTGAAGGCTCTGTGGGCTCTCAGGACAGAGGCTTGTAGTTTTCGGCCGTGTACAGGTCCTCAACTGACTGCACCTGGTTGGGCTCCAAGGAGGCATTCGCATATGGTACAGAGTATCCCCTTGTCACCTACTTGGTAGAGACCTGCCAAGAGGAAGGATGTTAAGTGCTTTGTTAAGAAATTTGCTATATAAACTAAGTTTGATTTGATTGATGACAGCTGTAGAATATTTAATAAACTATAATTTACACGAGGACAGTGGTCTTCTCCCCTTTCAATGCTCTTATGTTCATCCTTGAAAATGTCATAAGATCTGAAATAGACACCAAAGTCGACATACTGTACAAACAATTATCTCGGCTAAATTGAATGTTTTTAAGTATTTCTTTGTTGTAGTGTGGACATTAGTAACATTAGTTCTATCTTAAAAATAATTATTTGTTTTTATATATACATTTTTCTTTTTAAATGTTCAGTTCATAAAATATAATTTAACTATGATTTTAGGTGTCTGTAATAGAATATACTTTAATGAGACATTAATGAATTAAATGCATTTCTTCTATAGCTTTCAACATCTTTTACAATGGCGTTCCAAAAGGGCTCCTCCAGTCCGTCATCTACCGTCATCTACTGTTAACACACCCACATCGTACCACACCGTCATCTACGGTTAACACACCCACATCGTACCACACCGTCATCTACGGTTAACACCCCCACATCGTACCACACCGTCATCTACGGTTAACACACCCACATCGTACCACACCGTCATCTACGGTTAACACACCCACATACCACAACGTCATCCAAGGTTAACACACCCACATCGTACCACACCGTCATCTCCGGTTAACACACCCACATCGTACCACACCGTCATCTATGGTTAACACACCCTCATCGTACCACACCGTCATCTACGGTTAACACACCCACATCGTACCACACCGTCATCTACGGTTAACACACCCACATCGTACCACACCGTCATCTACGGTTAACACACCCACATCGTACCACACCGTCATCTACGGTTAACACACCCACATCGTACCACACCGTCATCTACGGTTAACACACCCACATCGTACCACACCGTCATCTACGGTTAACACACCCACATCGTACCACACCGTCATCTACGGTTAACACACCCACATCGTACCACACCCCCAAGACTGAAATATATATTTTTAATGAGCAGCAGTTCAATCGCTACATGCCGCGTTCATGTGATTTTCACTAGGAGTTTCCTAGTTCTGACTAGCACGTGAATGCGCCATCAGTGCATAAGCTTATCATGTGCGTCAAATTTATATGGCACATTTCTACATTGATTAATCTGTCCAAAAATGAAACACAGAATTGAGAGAAACAACAGCATTGCAATGGCAAACGTTTATTAAGACTGATGAGGGAAGCTCCAATTCTTTCTATTTGAATCCATGAAACAAAGATTGGCTTAGTGGAATGATGATCATTTGCTGCTATTCACTCACTCTCCCTACTTTCCCCAGGTTCACTCTTCTCAGTCGTTTGACAGCCTCAGAAAGCATCTTCTTGTTTTGAGATTGCTCCCTCTTCATTATCTCAATTTTATTCTTCAGTTTCAGATTTTCCAAGTAGAAATTCTGAGGGGAAAACCAACATGTAGAGAATACAAGTTAAGAATATGAATTGCTGTTATAAAATCTATGTTTTTCACTGAAAATGTTGCTCAGACAAAATGCATGTGAGGTGAGCTGCAGTATTCACAGTTAAACCCTGACTGGTGATACATGGGGAGGATCTCTACCTCTTGGCTCTGGGAGAAATTCACAGAGTCACTCTGAGAACGCCTCTCTTGGAGCCTCAGAAGATGACAGGCACCGATGGTAGATGAGAGATGCTTGATGTACTTCTGGTCCACCTGAATCGGAGTGACATCAAACTGCACCAGTGTGAGATAAAATGATGAAAGGAAAACGGAGCACTGCTTTAATCACATGAGCATAACTTCTCAAATGTGGTTTGGGGAAAATATGAATAATCATAATATTGAAACACTCAAATTCCGAAGGACTCACTGCTGACTGTGACGTGGGATTGGAGTTGTTGTTGTGGCACCCCTGTAGTAGCCTACTCATCTTATTGGTCATTGTCTTCCCTTCTGATATCAGTCTCTGCATGTTGATGCAATTATCTTCCTGGCCAGTGACATTAGGGCTCTTGTCATTTGCCCACAGTGGGGATAGGCTACTGTTCAATAAGGATGGGACCGAGTCATCTATGCTGGAGGTAAGGCTGCTTTGTGAGAGGTTGTCATTGTCCTTCTTGGCATGATCTCTTCTCCCTGAATAATAAAAACTTGCCATTCTAGTCAACCAATGTGTTGATTTTCCTAAGCAGAAACCTATCTTTGAAAGCTAATTTGATTACTAGTGTTACATTTACTGTGTGTAGTCTTGATGGTGATACGAGGGACATAAAGCCATTTCAATGAAGCTTCAATTGAAAATATGCTGCCATTTCTTTTTACACCATCACAATACATAATGATCACTGAGACATTTCACAGTTCTTACTTGTACCTGAAGGACTGCTCCTGCTTGAATGCCTGGATGCTCCACACTCCACATAGTTGATGTTGATGATCATTGGAGGGCACTCTGGCCAACCAGAATGCTCAGGGTGTTTCTCCTCTGTGGCTTTAGTCTGTATTGTATCCTTATCGGCAAGCTGTGCTCTGATTCGCTGGATCTCAGAGAGGAGTTGATTTAGCTTGGGGTTGTCCGGGAGACCGCCTCCAAACTCTGATGTTGGATGAAAGTGTAGCAACTCAACAGAATCAACATCACATCTAGCAAGAATAACTGTAGATGGAGAGAAGAAGTGAGGGACCTTCTTGTATACATTACCAGTGGAGTTGACTGCAGCTGTCCTCGTCTGCTCGGACCCCTGCATCTCCTCACAAAATGACTTGAGGAGCTGTTTTTGATAGGCATCGAGTTCTCCCTTCAACCTTAGACAGTGAAAGAAACTCACATCAAGTCTACTATTTGTCTGTCAACATCTAACTCGATCAGGCTGAGAGCCAGATCTGTTTTAACCATCTGTTCTGCAGTACCGTTGTCAAGCCAAAGAAACTCTGCCCCAGGCTATAATTCAATGGAATATTAACAGTCAAGGCTGGGATGAAGGAGTCTGGAGATTGGACTCCTACTATTTCCTATACTTATTATTACTTCCTCCAACCTGTCTATCTCTTCCTGTGTGGAGCTAAGTGAGCCTTCCAGGCTCCTGTTGTTGTCCTCAGAGCGTGCGAGCTTCTCTGTCAGCCTCTCTCTCTCCTCCCTCAGCATGTCACTCTCTCTCTGGAGCTGTGTGAGCTCACAGGCTGTCTCAACCAGAGACGCCTTCAGTCTCTCTGACTCAGCATGCACGCCTGGACATCAGAACAAAAGCATGTACAGTAACAGTTCACCCCTGACTATTCCCTCTGAACAGTCACGCAGTTAAGTGTGAAGGTAAGTGTGTTCACCACTTGAATAACTAGGTAGTTATTGTAAAATAATTTGTTGGCTAATTAACTTTAGTGTAACTCCAGTTTTCGTGTAAACCTTTAATTTACATTAATGCATGATTTACGTCCAATATAAGTGTGCATCTCAAGTTATGATTAGCCCCTAAATAAATAAATAATGATCCCTGTGTCTGACTGACCTGGGTGGTTCTGGCCCATCTCTGTCCCTGCCTGCTGGGCCTTATGGTTCTTCAGATGCTCCTGGAGCCTCCCGTTTGCCTGAATGCTCTCCTTCAGACTCTGTCTCAGCCTCAAGATCTCCTGCAGCTGCTCCTTCATTTCTTCTTCCACTGTGAGTGAGTTGGAGGGGGAGAAACATCGTCCATCACCCCCCTCTCTCTGAGCCATAATGGATCTGCACAGGTCCAGCTGGCTGCGCAGGGTCTTGTTGAGGCGCTTGCTAGCCCTCAGTCTGTCCAGCAGACTGCCATTCTCCCTCTGCAAAAGTTGGAGACAGCTCTCACACTTGGTCGGGCCAGCCTCAGTTGCAGGAACTGGGAAGAGGGCGGAGGAGAGAGTGAAATGGAAAATAAAAGAGAGGGAGGAAGAAAGGAAAAGGGGAATGAGAGAGTAAGATTCTATTCTTTATGAGTCTTTTATAATGACACTTCAGCTACAGACCACAGACAGACCACTTACACTCACCTTCACTGTTCTCTGGGATGGTGTGGTTGTCAGGGTCCAGAGTCTCTCTCTGACAGGGATTAGTTCTCCCCCCCTTCCCTTTGGACTGCAAAATGCTCCAGGCACTAATCAAAAACACACAGTAAGATTGATAAGAGTAGAAAATTAGAAATGGAAACTGTAGATAATTGATTGAATTACAATATAATTGACCACAGTTCTTATGGTCTACAGTTCAGAGACCTCTGAGCACTTCTCTTGCAGGGAGGCAGAGATCTGAATCTGTGCTGTGGATAGCTGCTCCTGCCACTTCCCATAGTCCTCAAGCTCCAGCGTATGTTTGGCCAGAATCTGGCTATGATGTTCTCTCAACTCCTTCAAAGAGAAAATATAAATTAGTTTCTGGCTGCGTTGTCTCAACGTCTGTGGTTAAAGGAAAGAGAGGAGACAGAAACTTTTGGCCAAAGGCAGAGTATTATGCACACCTATATATAGTTCTGGTAGAAACTATTCTCGTTACCTTGAACATCTGTTCATTGATGGTGATGTAAGACATTAGCTTCTCTACTGTGAGTTTGTAGTTCGTCAGCTGTATCTCCTTGTCTGCGGTGCTCTCCTTGAACAGCATGTCCTTCTTTTTCAACATCTGATCCAGTTGCTCCAGCTTCATACTACTGTCCTCAGTCTGGCTCTGTAGTTTCTGTTCTGCCAGTTGATTTTCTAGCAACAGTTTGTCCTTATCATCAGTGATCTGTGCCAAAATGTCCACAGTCTCCTTGAGTCTCTGTTCCAGCTGCTCCAACTTCCTGTCTCTGTCCTCCACTTGACCCTGCAGTTTCCTGTCTGTAAGTTGATTGTCCTGCAGATATTTGCCAGTAGTATAAGACAAAATGTCCTCCATTTCCTTGAGTTTCTCCTCAAGCTGCTCCGCCTTCCTGTTGCTGTCTTCAGCTTCACCCTGCAGTTTCTCAATTTCAAGTTGATGGCCTGTCATCTGTGTCTCCTTTTCCTGGGTTGTCTGAAACAAAATGGCTTCTGTCTCTTTTAGCCTCTGTTCCAGTTGCCCCAGCTCTTTGTTGCTACCCTCAGCCTGGCTATGCAACCGGCCAACCATGATCTGGGGAATGAGATGAGACAAACAGTCCAAAAATAGGTACAATACATTCCCCATTTTCATTCCACAACTAGAAATTACACTGTGAAATGGTAATTATATAAGAATGACCAAATAATTACTTAGAATTGTCACTCTACCTCTAGATCCTCTGAGTTCCTATTGACAACCTCCTGTAGCTGGGATATGATAGAGTCTTTCTCCTGGAGCTCCTGGTCCAAGCCCTTCATCACTGACTCTAAAGACTACAGGAGAGAGACAGGAATAAGAATCCTGAAATGATATCTGATGTTTATCACTTAACACCAGATGAATTGCAGTAGGTTGAGTACCTATATTATCAACTCAATGAGTCACATATATGTGTAGAACACGGGTCTCCACTACACTGCAGTCACTTGAGAGTTATGCACTGAAGGTTCATATAGACAGAGTTACAAAATAACAGCTTCCTAAGTTTGAGACCCCTAGTCTAAGTGACTCTTGTATAAGGACATAAATTCCTTGTAGATTTGTACTAAAATGCAGAACCATGAGGTTTCTGTTACCTTTAGCACTTGAGCATTGATGCTGGTGGCAGACTGGATCTCTTCCATTGTGAGTTGGTGGTCAGTCAGCTGGCTCTGCTTATCTGCATTGGTTTGAGCCAACATGTCCGTTGTCTCTCTCAGTCTCTGCTCCAGTCGTTCTAGCTCCCTGTTGCTTTCCTCCATCTGGCTGTGGAACTGACCAGCCATGACCTGAAGAGATATTACCGGCAATATGACAGAAACTCTGAATGAGATTCATTTGAATAAGACTTTTTTTGCTCATGTTCAACTTCGCTAGGGTGTTGTTGTTTCCTACAAACCATTTTTAAATCTGCTTTTTAAATCTGTTTATTTAGCAACGCCCAGAATTTACTGGGTAGCATTTTTGGGGAATATAGCATTCAAAAGCATAATTGTGTCCTCCTATACCTCCATGTCCTTGTTCTTCCTGTCCAGAGCGACCTGTAGGTGTGCAAAGGACCTGTCCTTGACTTGTAGTGTTTGGCACAGGCTCTCCTCCAGCTCCTGCTTGGCTCCCTGCAGACGGTTAAACACATCCCTGGTCTGAGCCATCTCCATGTCTCGCTGTCGCATCAGAGCATCCACACTCTGCTCAGCACAATACATTGTATTATTAACATTAATAACATACAACATACAACAATTAACAAAGTGATATATCACAGGGGAGAGGGTTTCACCAGAGGGGTAGGTAAGTGAGGTAAGTGAGGTAAACATACATTTATCAGATCTTGACAGCAAGACAGCTGATTGTTCCTATCTTGCAGATCGGTTAGCTTCTGCATCAGTAAAGACAGGTTTGAAGAACTGGCGTTTCCTTTCCCTTCAATGGCAGTGAGGATCTCATCCTTGGCTTGCTAGGAAAATATAGGAATTCTCTTATCAATTAACAAACCGCATTCAATATGTGGTTAAGTACTGGAATCACCACAATGTAATAGTATGCATTGTGGTAAAGTACATTTATAGCATCTTGGATGTGAGACAGGAGATCTTCTTGGGCAGGCGGGTGTGTTTGGATGTCCAGCAGAGCCTTCTGAAGGCCCTCAATCTCCCTGTTCTGCTCTACCGCAGACAGCAGCTCTTCCCTGGCTCTCTGCACCAGAAAACATATAGCTAGTTGAGTCTTTCAATCTACTCTATTTCAACAACAAAAAAATACAAAGGTATGGAAACGTACAATGAGCAAAAGTCCCAAAGAATATGATACGTGTGACTGTGAATCTCACCTCAGAATTCTCTTTCACCTCTTCAATCTGCTGCTGTAACACTGATTCCTGATGGTGACCAGTGGTAATGTCAGGGCATGTGCACACATGGCCCTCCTGAGAAAGAGAATGTCAAAATTGGTTCCCTTTCACACTCCTGTGTATATTATCTAGTGAACACATTGACAGTCAATGGAAATGATATGATATGATGCTTTCATACATTTACATTTTACAATCATTTGGCTCTTATGCTTTTTCTTATGACACAGTGGGACATACAGTGCTTGCTTAGTTGATGCTAGAACTAATACCTGTAGCAATTTATCTTTTTCCTGCAGTGTGCAGTTGAATGTCTTTACGGCAGCTTCCAGCTCCTTCAGATTAATCTCATTCTCTGTTAGGAGGAAGTCTTTCTCTGCCATCTCTTCATTGGACTGTTCCAAAGCATCCTGGAGCTCCTGACAGACAAAGGAACAGTACTTTAACAGATAGAATAGTGATCTGCTTATCTATGCTGATTAAGCTGCTTAGCTTATCAGTTCCTGAATTTCATGTATTTAAAAAAATATGTGAAAAATTCCACAAACATGTCACAGGAGAAGTGGATAATTTAACACCAGAATTGGAGTAGAGAGGACCTGGAGAGAAAAGGCCTGTGTTACCTTGGTCTTTGAGTCATATTTGATCTTCTCATTGGCCAGTTCATTCTCAAGAGTCTGGGGAAAAACCAACAACAACATACTCAGGGATGGATAAATAAGAGCTACACAATAGATGGATGGATCTACAAAACAATAGTTTTGGTCAGCGTATGAACAGCTGTGAGTTCTTACATGGATTGTATCCTCATGGCTAAACAGCAGATTGTTGAGAGTCAGCAGTTCTTTCTCCTTCTCCCCCAGACATGCCTGAAGCTGGCCTATCGTGTCTGTCTCTCCATTGCTTGACTAAGCGTGAAAAGGGACAGAGGTTAAAGATGGGTCAACTTGACATTATGTAACCTAATTTACTCCATTACACCAGCATTTAATTTAATTCACATTTTGTTTATCCAGAAAGACTCCAGAATGGCAGTCAGCACATTCAACCAAGGTAAGTAAAGTCAACCACAAAACAGTTATGTTGATGCCAGGGATTGAACCCAGAAACTCATACATGCAAAGCATGCACTCTACACTGAGCAACATCCCCCTCTATGAATGGATGATATTCATACCTGAACAGCTTTTTTCTTCTCACTATCTTTCTCATGTATTTTGCGGTTGAGTTTCAGGATGGCGGCTTCCTGCTCCTTGACTTTAAACTCATACTCAGCCAGCTGGAAATCCTTCTCTGCCATCATATCCTGCATCTCCTGAACAGTGAGTTATCAGCACCATTATTATCATCATTATGACATAATTATTATAGATTTGGGACCTGTCATTCTCTGTTCCTGCAACAAACACACTGTACTACACTATATATCCAAAAGTATGTGGACACACCTTCAAATGAGTGCATTTGGCTATTTCAGCCACACCCATTGCTGAAAAGTGTATAAAATCAAGCACACAGCCAAAATGAAAGATTCTCCATACACAAACATTGGCAGTAGAATGGCCTTACTGAAGAGCTCAGTGACTTTCAACGTGGAACCGTCAAAGGATGCCACCTTTCCAGCAAGTCAGTTCGTCAAATATCTGTCCTGCTTGAGCTACCCCGGTCAACCTAAGTGCTGTTATTGTGAAGTGGAAACGCCTAGGAGCAACAACGACTCAGCCGCGAAATGGTAGGCCACACAAGCTTTGCCTCCAGGCCTCACAAGCTCACAGAACGGGACCGCTGAGTAAATGTCCTCGGTTGCAACACTCACTACCAAGTTCAAAACAGCCTTTGGAAGCAAGGTCAGCACAATAACTATTCGTTGGGAGCTTCATGAAATGGGTTTCCATGGCCGAACAACCGCACACAAGCCAAAGATCATCATGTGCAATGCCAAGCGTTGGCTGGAGTGGTGTAAAGCTCGCCGCCATTGGAGCAGTGGAAACCAGTTCTCTGGAGTCATTAATCACGCTCCACCATCTGTCAGTACGACAGACGAATCTGGGTTGACGGATGCCAGGAGAATGCTACCTAAGTTTGGTTGAGGAGGAATAGTTGTCTGGGGCTGTTTTTCATGGTTCGGGCTCGACCCCTTAGTTCCAATGGAGTGAAATCTTAATGCTACATCATGCAATGACATTGTAAACGATTCTGTGCTTCCAACTTTGTGGCAACAATTTGGGAAAGGCCCTTTCCTGTTTCAGACAATGCCCCCGTGGACAAAGCCAGGTCCATACGGAAATGGTTTGTCAGGATCGGTGTGGAAGAACTTGACTGGCCTGCACAGAGCCCTGACCTCAACCCCATCAAACAACTTTGGGATTAATTGGAATGCCGTCTGCATACCAAGCCTAATCGCCCAACATCCGTGCCCGACCTCACATTGGGCCAATATGTAATTTGATGCTTGATTTGATCATGAATTTAGGATCTTGTGTCTCATTCCACCTTCAGGTGTCTGTCATATTTCCTCTTCTCTCTGCCATGATCCTGTTCCAGAGCCTGAGAAAAAAAGGTTTTAAAGGTTAGTGACTGACACACACACATGCAGAAACACACACACACACAGACACACACACACACACACACACACTGACCTGCAGGTCCATCTCTCTCTGAGCAATGAGAGATGACAGCTGGCGGTCAGGGTCAGCTGATGGCTGGTCTCCGCTACCCTGGCCAGCACCACTGTATCTCAGCTGGTCTATTAGAGCCTCCTGGGACTTCACAGATGCCTGCAGCTGTTCTATCAGCCTGGGAGAAAGTGGGGGACATAGAGAGAGAGATAATGAAAGAAGAAGAGGAAGATAATTAGAGGGAGAGCGAGAGTACAATCCTGTAACAGGTAAGGACAAACTTAATTCATTGTGATTCCATGGAGGGAACAGATAAACCTAAGGAGGTCTCCAGTCTCTCTTACCAGTCTCTCTCTTCCAGCAGACGGAGTAGGTCCTGGAACTTCTTCGGGTTCTGGTCTGGTTCCTGTTCCTTGGATAGGGGGTCAGTCTGTGTGGGTGCATCGGACTGGGAGTGTTCAGGCTGGGTGGGGGTGTCCAACTGGGAATGATCCGTCTGTGTGGGTACGTCAGATTGGGAGTGACCCTCCCCCTGAAGCTCCTTCTCCAGCTCCAGGCAATGCGTCCTCTCCTGCTCCAACATGGTTGTCAGCTTCCCCACCTCCACTCTGGATGAATCCAGATCCTGGAAATAAATGGGAATGATATTCAGCAAATCTTGGAAGACATTGGAGAACACTTGGTTATGGAATACATCTTCGGCCTAAATCTGTTGTTCAGATACCTTCCCTAGCTGCTGGATCTTGGTGTTGCAGTACTCTCTGAGCTGCTCCATCTGCTCTGGGTAATCTTGACTAGATCATACAAAACACAGTTAGATTAGATACAATACCAACAAATATGATTTCTAGTCAGTCAAAATGAAAGGTTATCGGCTAAACTTACAGTGCAAGGGCAGAGACCCTCTGCAGCTCCTTCATTTCCTCTTTCAGTGTTTCAACCTCCACCTTCAGGTCAATGTTCTGTGTTGAGACAAAATCACATGTAGTTATACAGTAGGCCAACCTGTACAGTATTCCTTCAATGTAGTTACATGACTGCTGTTCATGGCTTTGTTGAGATCCGTCTCTGATCACTCACTGTTTTGTACATTTCCTCAACAGAGTCATCACACCTCTGCTGCAGCCGCTCCTCGTAGAAGAAGATGCGGAGTCTGAGGTTGAAGTTGTCCTTCTTTAGGTCAGAGATGATCTGAGAACAACAGTGTGAGGAGGAATAGCAGTGTTGGACCAGAGTTACATGTACTGCCTATCTATGGCTCTGGTGAGGCCTATTTAGAGCAGCATTTTTTAATGAGTGGGAAGAAATCTTTTGAATTCATGGCCCCATTTTAAATGACTAAATGTATTGAAGCCTTCATAAACCCTTTATATGACCCATATGCAAATGTTTTAGAAGTCACAAATAAGCAACTGTCATGCTATAAATGTTGGTTAAAAGGTTGCCACTATTGGCAAAGCACCAGATCACTTGTTATATCATCCATCCTTAGTACTTTGCTTATAAATCATTTGTGAAGCTTTTATCTAGTCGTGTTTATGAAGACTATATATACAAACAGGCTAGTCGTCATGTAGGCTAGTGTAGGTCGATGGTCCACCCCTAGGTGGTGAGGTTAGGCACCAACACGTCTGCCACACTGACCCTCAACACAGGGGTCGTGCTTAGTCCACTTCTGTACTCCCTGTTCACCCACGACTGGGAGCCAGGCCTAATTAACCAAACATCAGTGCCTGACCTCACTAATGCTTTTGTGGCTGAATGGAAGCAAGTCCCCGCAGCAATGTTCCAGCATCTAGTGGAAAGCCTTCCCAGAAGAGTGGAGGCTGTTATATCAGCAACTGGGGGACCAACACCATATTAATGCCCATGATTATGGAATGAAATGTTCAACGAGCAGGTGTCCACATACTTTTGGTCATGTAGTGTATCTACCTCAATTACCTCGTACTCCTGCACATCAACTCTGTACTGGTACTCTGTGTATATAGCCAAGTTATCATCGACTCTGTACTGATACCCTGTGTATATAGCCAGGTTATCATCGACTCTGTACTGGTACCCTGTGTATATAGCCAGGTTATCATCGACTCTGTACTGGTACCCTGTGTATATAGCCAGATTATCATCGACTCTGTACTGGTACCCTGTGTATATTGCCAGGTTATCATCGACTCTGTACTGGTGCCCTGTGTATATAGCCAAGTTATCATTGACTCTGTACTGATACCCTGTGTATATAGCTAGGTTATCATCGACTCTGTACTGGTACCCTGTGTATATAGCCAGGCTATCGTTGACTCTTTACTTTTCTATTATTTCTCTATTTTCTTTCTCTCTGCATTGTTGAGAAGGGCCCGTAAATAAGCACTTCACTGTCAGGCTACACCTGTTGTTTTCGAAGCATGTGACTGCTGTGTCTGCACCTGTGTTATCTCCTTCATGGTGAATGGTCCATCGGTGGTCAGCAGGTCCAACTGCCCCAGCTCTTCTGCGAGGTCCATTTTTTAACACTCTGCTGACAGTTTGGTTTGACCTAAACACGGCCTGGTCTGGTGTTTAGCAAACCAAGCAGTGAAACACGTAACCATGAGAATTCCACAAAACATGATATCTCATTTACAATACTTTATATTTAGAGTACTGTATTTCACCTGTTTAGAGCAGTAAAACCATGTTCATATTTGAATACGTCTTGCTCCCAACAGCTTCTCCTTACCTTCAATGACACCAATGCACATTCTAGAACTCAGTAAATAATTTGATGCCTGACTGATGTGATGTAACAATTGTCTCCTAGGTAACAACATGAAGCTTCTACATTCCTTAAAAGTGATAGCTATCATTAAGAAACTTTCCCACCTTCTTTGATATCATCAGCGAGGATGAGGCGAAGCAATATATTTTTCAACTATTTAAAAATTTGACTGATATATGCAGTGGTGATGTTACTATGTAAATCTTGGTGTACATGTATTTTTTTAGATGCTTGTCAGCAAAGCCACTACACAACACAACACAATACATGAATTGCACTGTAACGGTGACAAACGGTGCCCACAAACTGTTCGGGCCTACATAAAGCTGTAACAACAGCAGTCCCACTGCTACACCGGGCTATCAGCGGAGCCTTGTCTGGCAGCAAAACAGTTCATTCAGCTTCATTTACTGCCTTTAAAAAAAAATAGCTGATATGGCTGACTTGCTTAAACAAATGTGGTTTCTACTAGCAATTGAGATGTACAAACTATGGCATAAGGGGACGACGAGCAGATTAAAGGCAATCCGTAATTTCGATTAAGACATTAATGAGCAAGCTAGGCTGTACATAGTCAATATAACTTTTTATTTCAGCACTTTTGAAATGTACAGCGACAGAATTCAGAACATTGGCCATTCTTACAGTATTCTCTCTGTACACCAAGTCAGAATCATAGGATAAATAAAGGGGGCATAAGCAGACAATGAAAGCTCTTACAATATTCAATGATTATATTTCTCTGAAACAGGCTATAGGCTATATGTGCACCACCAAGTCAGAACAGTAGGTGAAATTATGAGGGGAAAAGGGACCAAATTAGTAGGGTGAGGCATATGGGCTTAGTATTACTTTCTTAGGTACGGTATATATATCTCCCCTGGCATGTTACATAATTTATGCAGCAGCATACAATACATTTTTGGACACACCTTGTCCCCATGAGTGACAGAACACTGAGTCAATCATAGCACAATTAGAGAACATTTCCAACCCCTACGCTCTGTATTTTCCGCTGGCTGCACTGAAAGCACTGAGCTAGGCGGAAACATCTGCATTTTGGTGCTGCCTTAGTCAGGAAATTAAAAAGAGCCCATGTTTGTATGCGTCTTTATTCACTTAATATTATTATTTTTTAACATTGTTTGCAAACTGATATGTTAAATGTATTAATGCCAAAATAACATGCAAAACAGGCAACCTGAAGAGAGATTAAAAAAATAAAAAAACAGGCAACAGGTCGCCACTGGATGGCGTCCACGATACTGAAATACATGGATATTACAATGCATATACAATAAGACATTCAAGTTGAAAGCACAAGTAAAATTCATGATAACAGCATGTACATTAAGGAGACTCAATGTGTTGATTAATGTTTATTTACCACCATCTTTGATGGCCAAAGATCATATTCAAATTTAGCCTTTCTTCTGTGATATCAAATCTCTGGTGAAATAAAACGTTGAGGTCACAGTATGTGACAGTATGTAGATACTGCCATCTTGTGGTAAAGGTGAAGAACAATCTTCCCGGTGTCCTCCGTAGGCAATTTAACTATAGATTTCTGCGATAACGGGAGTATACTTTTTTGGAGAAATGGCAACTGCAAAAACTTCATTCCAATGATATATTCAATTACATTTCCAATGCTTTGTTTAGAAAAGCATATTTTTCCCAATATGTATGGAAGGGGATGTAGCTCAGTGGTAGAGCGCATGCTTTGCATGTATGAGGCCCCGGGTTCAATCCCCGGCATCTCCACAGTTGTTTTCACAATTTTAAATTAACCCATTGTTTGTCCAAATCTCTATGGATTTCACCCATTTACATTTACATTTAAGTCATTTAGCAGACGCTCACCCGTAGTTTAGTTTAGCTCAGTGTTATTGTCAAACAAAATACGTAAGCAGCACGCACTGCTTATTTAAACTCAGACTTGTGTTCGATTGTGACCACTTAAGTTTTCCTCTCTGCATGACTACAGACCATTGAGATGAAAACACAGAGATTTTCGGATTGTATGTGCACTGTAGTTGACATAACGAATCGGTTGAAAGTAAATATGACAAATGTAACATCATGATGTCGACAGAAGACATTTATGGGTGGGGAATGGAATTAATTGTATTTTTTATTTTATTGAATCTTATATTTTTATCTTCCTGGGGGGGACTGTGGGAGGGGTCTCGAATAATTGAGGGACAGCTATTGGGCAACTGTGGGGGGATCTTGGAGGGTTCGGGTTCACGTTTTTTGGCCTGGTGGTAGATTGGTGTACATGCCCTTGAGCAGGGCATTGACCATGGATGCTTCTGTGTGTCGCTCTGAATGGGAATCTGTTGGATGACTGGTATGAAGTAGTTATTGAGCGGCTTCACTGCAAGTTCATTGCATGTTTCGAATATTCAATAAAAATAATAAACATTTTGAAAAGTTGTTCTTTGCCCTTGTTTTTGATCTTTTCCCTCCTTCTCTGTTCTCACAAATGTTTTATCAGCCAGTCCCCAGTGTTACAGAGAAACACAAATTAAAGCTCCCTGCTCGTTTGTCATCCAGTGCAGGAACATTCCCCTAAAATCTGTGTCTGAGATCCTTACTAATTAAGATTGAGTTAGACGGTCTTTTCCCTCCCCTAACTCCTGGAGATCTTCACTTTGTAAGTGCTTCCTCTTTCCTAAAAAAGCTATTTGTGGGTCAAGGAAAACAAATGTTGGATGTCATTGAAAAACATTTTTCATAATATGTTTTCTGCCAAGTCATTGAAGATCGAAGGGGCAGCATCACAAAGGCGTCTGTGTGAATGAGTTAAACCATGTTATCTGAATTGCCACAGAGCTGGACCATGGAGGAGGTTAGACAGAGGAGCGCGTAACTCTCTGATCTGAGCTGGAACAGATGACCATAGAAGGAACATAAGGCCTATCACACAGGGGTAACAGGACACACTTTAACTGGGAGACAAAATAGAGACATGCAAAACATTCTTTCACTACCCAATAATGAAGAGCACAGTGCTCATACACTGAAGAATTCCCCAAGAGCATGAAGTCATCGAACAGTTTTATTTGAAGGATACAGAAGAATACGGGGTTTTCAGAAGCTGTCAATGATACCAAAGTACCTAAAGAAGTGGCATAGTTTTAGTTACATTTCTCTGAAAGATGAGTCAACATTCAGATGTTCAGGTACAAATGTGAATTGTCATGTTTGTGAGGTGTTTTGCGACGTGTTCTGTGTTGGTATGACAGCTTGGTAAGATGTGTGAGAAGTGTAAAAAAAACATATTTGAAAAGCCTTCTTTTTCAATGGCATGTTTGTTCAAATGAACAGATTCAAAATCAAGGAAACAACCTTAATGAATGCCTGACAATGGCCAATGTCGGAACTGGTCAGAGCACCTTCAAATGATATTAACCAAAGACTACAGTTTCAATGGGATCAATCATTGCTATAGCTATACATCATATAAGATGAAAGACACAGGAGAGGACAACGCCATGCACGGAACAATCTGTCTGGAACATATGTTTTCATCGTTCTCGTCCTCCACAAAGACAGAGATAAATTTGTTCTCCACCCAAGGCAGCTCTTGACTCTGCAAGGCCAGCACACGGACACACTGCACGTCTTTCCTGAAGTTGAACTTCTTGCCACCGGGCTGCTGCTGCAGCTTGGTCAATGTGTCACTGCTGCCAGCGGCAGCATTGGAGACAATGAAGGCATCGATCTCTAGCTTGGCATTGGACAGGAAAGCACGGATGTTCATCTTGCTCTGGTTGTTGAGGTGGCTGGCAGTGTTGGTGTTCCCCATTCTGTGACTGTTGGTCAGCTGTAGAGAGGAGTGATAGGAGCAGTTAGAGTAGGCCAGGGGTGTGTTCATTAATGTGATACGTTTGGAGCGTTCCAGATAGAAACGTAATGAACAGAACTGACACAAATCCCTATTCTACATGATGGACAATTATAATTGTTCTGCACCATACATTTCTATCGGGACGTGTTGTAACGTTGCACTCAATTTAACAGACCCCTGTTGTCGGCTACAGTCTGTAATACAATTATATATTTTTCATTTTTCTCTCTCTGGTGAAGAGCTCTCGTATAATATGACAACTTTATATCCTCATGACATGTTAAATGTCAACAGATGTTGTCGTTACACCCACTCAAATGGCCTGTTTACTTAACGGTAGTGGAATCCTCAAAAGTGACTGACCCTCAGCTGACTTGATGTGGACCGTTGGACAATAATTCACTGACTAGCACAGGAACGATTCAACCATGGGTCACACTTTCCCTGTGTCTGATGAAAGGAACAGTGAGATGAATTGAAAGTCATTTCTTCCTCTCCTATTCTCCAGGGGAAGGACTCCCTCCCGGTCGAGACAAAGGGAGGCCTGTCCTCCATCTGAGAGTTAAATGGTCTCCCACTGAGTCAATCCTCACCTCTCCTTTCCTTACTTGTCCTTATCCTTAGATTTCTACAATTCGTTGCTCTGTCCTCTTCTCACATTTGAAAGGACAAAATGGGAGCATGATGACATTTGATGTTGACAGGAAATGTCAAAATAGAGAATGTAAGATGCTCTTTTGTTGAGGTCTTATTAGAGAATGATCTGTTGACGTCAGCATGTCCTTCAATCATCTGGAACTGGACAATATCTGATATCTGTCATCTAATCTGTGCCATCTGTTTATTTCGATTGTTTTCATCAATCTTTGGAAACCTCAGGTCACCTTCTTTGAACGTTTGAAAAATATATAAATACATCCTCCCTCAATTTATGCTAAGATACCTTCACCATATTTACCATATTTATCAATGATTTAAGCTGTTGTAACTTCTTACCATGCTAACATCTTTTCTGTGTTATTTCAGGGATACCACACTTACCTTGATCTGTAGTAGTTTGAAGTGTGAGAGTTGCTGAGTTGTTGAAACGCTGAAGAACACTTATGTAGGGATGATGCTGGTCAGACACTGAGGCTATCATTCTGACTTGGTCCAAAGTCCTCTGATGGTATGCAAATATCATCACACCAATGACACAACACTTATTAACTCAAGTAAGAAAAATGCACACCTGATATGGTCAAGTGCTGGCTATTAACAATTTCCTTAACATGTACAGGGCCCAGTAAAAAATCAAGTCAAAACCCAACAACCTTTACTTTGAAAAATAAACTTTTTTTTTACAAAACTGCATAATGCATAAAAGCGTAATAATAGTCAATAGACAAAAAACACTTGCATTCTGGACCACTCTCAATTCCTTGTCAGTCTATGTAAATAAAGGTCAGCCATAAAATAAATAAACGTAAAGGTTCTGTCATCATCTACCCAGACTGCCCTCTTATTGTCCCTCGATGGCAGATCCACTCCTGAGCGGTGAAATGACGTGAAGCCAGTGTGTGTTTGAACACTGTTCCAGGACAGACAGAAACCCTTCAGACCACTTGATTGTCTCCTTAGTTTTTCTCTGAAAGGGTTGTGTCAATTGCAGTCGGACATGGAGTGTGGACTATTCATGCACGGTTTCACAGCCATCTCTTTCTGCTGCTGACACACTCACTCCACTTACCTTTCACTCTCCTCTCCTTCCACTTCATCATACCACCTATCCTACCATAGCTCAGCCCAGATATTCACTTAGAGAAAATCAAGTTGTCAAGATACTGTATATAACTTTAAAAACGAACTGAAATACAGCTGTTATGATGCTGCGTTTTGTAAGGTTATTACGCAAAATGCATTATACCAGCTGTATTTCTGTATTTTGAAAGATATATATCTTGAAAACTTGATGACATGCAAAACATTTTTGGACTATATCAACAATGGACTGATGAAACAAATACCAAAATATCATTTTGGGGGGAAATGTTCCTTTAATGAGAATGACATTTTCAATGTATTCCTAAAGATCCTAATGAGTCTTGGAAATACTCTAACTGTATCTTTTCAAAGTTGGACTTTGTTAAGGTGTAATGAAGCTTGGGCAGAGTGATATACTGGTAGATGTGATAATGCATGGCCTTCTCTCACCATCAACGCAAAATAATATTTGCATTTTATTCTACCCTGTGCAGTGCCTCGTCACAGCTTATCTTATCCCATTGAAGTGCAGTAGCTTCATTGGGAGCTCAGGCCCATCGCAGGCACTCATTGAGACTGTCATTGTCTCAAACATCCATTCTATCTAGACCTCTTTCATTTTGGGTGGTTGAAGGAATTATGCCTCACTTAGAGATGCACGTAACTTCTGATGCACAAAAGTTTGTCCTGTTTACTGTAGATTGATACATTTTGATAACTTCCCAAGAGAACTTCAGCATCATTCCTCAACCAAAAGGCTTTCGGAACAGGAGCTTCACAATAAGGCATAAAAGGCTTTCCATTGTCTATTGGCAGCTAAAAGTGAAGGTTGCTTTTTCTAAGGATTCATTATAGATCCTCTACCTCTACTACGAGCTAACCAATAACTGAACTCGAAACATCCAGGCCTTGTCATGTTTTGTCATTTATTATCTTGTCTTGTCCCTGTGCTTCCCATTCTATTCGTTTCCCTCTGCTGGTCTTATTAGGTTCTTTCCCTCTTTCTATCCCTCTCTCTCCCCTTCCCTCTCTCACTCTCTCGCTCTCTCTTCTCTCTATCGTTCCGTTTCTGCTCCCAGCTGTTCCTATTCCCCTAATCATCATTTAGTCTTCCCACACCTGTTCCCGATCCTTTTCCCTGATTAGAGTCCCTATTTCTCTCCTTGTTATTCGTTTCTGCCCTGTCGGTTCCTTGTCTAGAATTCACCCTGCTGTGTTTGTGTATCGCCCTGTCGTGTCGTGTTTTCCTCAGATGCTGCGTGGTGAGCAGGTGTCTGAGTCTGTCTGGTTCAAGTGCCTTCCCGAGGCAACCTGCTGTTCACCTGCTGTTCAAGATCGAGTCTCCAGTTTGTCCTCGTCATTTCGAGTGAAAGTTGTGTTTTTTGATTGTATTTACTTTACTGGATTAAAGACTCTGTTTTCGCCAAGTCGCTTTTGGGTCCTCTTTCACCTGCATGACAGGCCTTTACAAATTCAGATTCAGATAAGCTTTGTAAGCATTAATGAAAAAGCTACTGTTGTTAAAGTGAAGCGAGATATTGACATCAACAATAACAGTAATAATAATAATAAATGAATAAATAATAATAATGATAATAATAGTGATGTGGTTAGAGATAGGGGACAAAGTTTATATATATTCAGTACCAGTCAAAGGTTTGGACACACCTACTCATTCAAGGGTTTTTCTTAATTTGTTCTATTTTCTACATTGTAGAATAATAGTGAAGACATCAAAGCTATGAAATCATGTAGTAACCCAATTTTTCTTCAAAGTAGCCATCCTTTGCCTTGATGACAGCTTTGCACACTCTTTGTCACGGCTCTCGTCATAATGAGGATCGGACCAAAACGCAGCGTCGTACGTGTTCATGATTCTTTATCAACCAAAACAACTTGAACAAAATAAAAAAGTGGAAAAAAACAAAACAGTTCTGTAAGATGCAATAAACTACACAGAAAACAACTATCCACAAAACACAGCTGGGAAAAGGCTGCCTAAGTATGATTCCCAATCAGAGAAAACGATAGACAGCTGTCCCTGATTGAGAACCATACCCGTCCAAAACATAGAAATAAAGAAACTAGAATGCCCACCCTAGTCACACCCTGGCCTAACCAAAATAGAGAATAAAAGCTTTTCTATGGCTAGGGCATGACACTCTTGGCATTCTCTCTCATCAATTAAACCGCAATCAATATGTGGTTAAGTACTGGAATCACCACAATTATATAGTATGCATTGTGGTAAAGTACATTTATAGCATCTTGGATGTGAGACAGGAGATCTTCTTGGGCAGGCGGGTGTGTTTGGATGTCCAGCAGAGCCTTCTGAAGACCCTCAATCTCCCTGTTGTTCTGCTCTACCGCAGACAGCAGCTCTTCCCTGGCTCTCTGCACCAGAAAACATATAGCTAGTTGAGTCTTTCAATCTACTCTATTTCAACAACAAAAAAATACAAAGGTATGGAAATGTACAATGATCAAAAGCCCCAAAGAATATGATACGTGTGACTGTGAATCTCACCTCAGAATTCTCTTTCACCTCTTCAATCTGCTGCTGTAACACTGATTCCTGATGGTGACCAGTGGTAATGTCAGGGCATGTGCACACATGGCCCTCCTGAGAAAGAGAATGTCAAAATTGGTTCCCTTTCACACTCCTGTGTATATTATCTAGTGAACACATTGACAGTCAATGGAAATGATATGATAGCAATACGGTATGCTTTCATACATTTACATTTTACATTTAAGTCATTTAGCAGACGCTCTTATCCAGAGCGACTTACAAATTGGTGCATTCACCTTATGACATCCAGTGGGACATACAGTGCTTGCTTAGTTGATGCTAGAACTAATACCTGTAGCAATTTATCTTTTTCCTGCAGTGTGCAGTTGAATGTCTTTACGGCAGCTTCCAGCTCCTTCAGATTAATCTCATTCTCTGTTAGGAGGAAGTCTTTCTCTGCCATCTCTTCATTGGACTGTTCCAAAGCATCCTGGAGCTCCTGACAGACAAAGGAACAGTACTTTAACAGATAGAATAGTGATCTGCTTATCTATGCTGATTACATTTACATTTAAGTCATTTAGCAGACGCTCTTATCCAGAGCGACTTACAAATTGGAATTGGAAGCTGCTTAGCTTATCAGTTCCTGAATTTCATGTATTTAAAAAAATATGTGAAAAATTCCACAAACATGTCACAGGAGAAGTGGATAATTTAACACCAGAATTGGAGTACAGAGGACCTGGAGAGAAAAGGCCTGTGTTACCTTGGTCTTTGAGTCATATTTGATCTTCTCATTGGCCAGTTCATTCTCAAGAGTCTGGGGAAAAACCAACAACAACATACTCAGGGATGGATAAATAAGAGCTACACAATAGATGGATGGATCTACAAAACAATAGTTTTGGTCAGCGTATGAACAGCTGTGAGTTCTTACATGGATTGTATCCTCATGGCTAAACAGCAGATTGTTGAGAGTCAGCAGTTCTTTCTCCTTCTCCCCCAGACATGCCTGAAGCTGGCCTATCGTGTCTGTCTCTCCATTGCTTGACTAAGCGTGAAAAGGGACAGAGGTTAAAGATGGGTCAACTTGACATTATGTAACCTAATTTACTCCATTACACCAGCATTTAATTTAATTTACATTTTGTTAATTTTGCAGACGCTCTTATCCAGAAAGACTCCAGAATGGCAGTCAGCACATTCAACCAAGGTAAGTAAAGTCAACAACAAAAGAGTTATGTTGATGCCAGGGATTGAACCCAGAAACTCATACATGCAAAGCATGCACTCTACACTGAGCAACATCCCCCTCTATGAATGGATGATATTCATACCTGAACAGCTTTTTTCTTCTCACTATCTTTCTCATGTATTTTGCGGTTGAGTTTCAGGCTGGCGGCTTCCTGCTCCTTGACTTTAAACTCATACTCAGCCAGCTGGAAATCCTTCTCTGCCATCATATCCTGCATCTCCTGAACAGTGAGTTATCAGCACCATTATTATCATCATTATGACATAATTATTATAGATTTGGGACCTATTTAGTCATTCTCTGTTCCTGCAACAAACACACTGTACTACACTATATATCCAAAAGTATGTGGACACACCTTCAAATGAGTGCATTTGGCTATTTCAGCCACACCCATTGCTGAAAAGTGTATAAAATTGAGCACACAGCCAAAATGAAAGATTCTCCATACACAAACATTGGCAGTAGAATGGCCTTACTGAAGAGCTCAGTGACTTTCAACGTGGAACCGTCAAAGGATGCCACCTTTCCAGCAAGTCAGTTCGTCAAATATCTGTCCTGCTTGAGCTACCCCGGTCAACCTAAGTGCTGTTATTGTGAAGTGGAAACGCCTAGGAGCAACAACGACTCAGCCGCGAAATGGTAGGCCACACAAGCTTTGCCTCCAGGCCACACAAGCTCACAGAACGGGACCGCTGAGTAAATGTCCTCGGTTGCAACACTCACTACCAAGTTCAAAACAGCCTTTGGAAGCAAGGTCAGCACAATAACTATTCGTTGGGAGCTTCATGAAATGGGTTTCCATGGCCGAACAACCGCACACAAGCCAAAGATCATCATGTGCAATGCCAAGCGTTGGCTGGAGTGGTGTAAAGCTCGCCGCCATTGGAGCAGTGGAAACCAGTTCTCTGGAGTCATTAATCACGCTCCACCATCTGTCAGTACGACAGACGAATCTGGGTTGACGGATGCCAGGAGAATGCTACCTAAGTTTGGTTGAGGAGGAATAGTTGTCTGGGGCTGTTTTTCATGGTTCGGGCTCAACCCCTTAGTTCCAATGGAGTGAAATCTTAATGCTACATCATGCAATGACATTGTAAACGATTCTGTGCTTCCAACTTTGTGGCAACAATTTGAGAAAGGCCCTTTCCTGTTTCAGACAATGTCCCCGTGGACAAAGCCAGGTCCATATGGAAATGGTTTGTCAAGATCGGTGTGGAAGAACTTGACTGGCCTGCACAGAGCCCTGACCTCAACCCCATCGAACAACTTTGGGATTAATTGGAATGCCGTCTGCAAACCAAGCCTAATCACCCAACATTCGTGCCCGACCTCACTAATGCTCTTGTGGTGAATGGAAGCAAGACCCCGCTGTAACGCTCCAACATCTAGTGGAAAGCCTTCCCAGAAGAGTGGACTTTTGGTTATGTAGTGTATGTATATGATAACTTTTGTTTTTGATTGGGCTGTCATCTGGTGCTTGATTTGATCATGAATTTAGGATCTTGTGTCTCATTCCACCTTCTGTCATATTTCCTCTTCTCTCTGCCAATAAAGGTTTTAAATGTTAGTGACTGACACACCCACAAACACACACACACACACACACACACACACACACACACACACACACACACACACACACACACACACACACACACACACACACACACACACACACACACACACACACACACACACACACACACACACACACACACACACACACACACACACACACACACCTGCAGGTCCATCTCTCTCTGAGCAATGAGAGATGACAGCTGGCGGTCAGGGTCAGCTGATGGCTGGTCTCCGCTACCCTGGCCAGCACCACTGTATCTCAGCTGGTCTATTAGAGCCTCCTGGGACTTCACAGATGCCTGCAGCTGCTCTATCAGCCTGGGAGAAAGTGGGGGACATAGAGAGAGAGATAATGAAAGAAGAAGAGGGAGATAATTAGAGGGAGAGCGAGAGTACAATCCTGTAACAGGTAAGGACAAACTTAATTGATTGTGATTCCATGGAGGGAACAGATAAACCTAAGGAGGTCTCCAGTCTCTCTTACCAGTCTTTCTCTTCCAGCAGACTGAGTAGGTCCTGGAACCTCTCCCGGTTCTGGTCTGGTTCCTGTTTCCTGGATAGGGGGTCAGTCTGTGTGGGTGCATCGGACTGGGAGTGTTCAGGCTGGGTGGGGGTGTCCAACTGGGAATGGTCAGTCTGTGTGGGTGCATCGGACTGGGAGTGTTCAGGCTGGGTGGGGGTGTCCAACTGGGAATGGTCAGTCTGTGTGGGTGCATCGGACTGGGAGTGTTCAGGCTGGGTGGGGTGTCCAACTGGGAATGGTCAGTCTGTGTGGGTGCATCGGACTGGGAGTGTTCAGGCTGGGTGGGGGTGTCCAACTGGGAATGGTCAGTCTGTGTGGGTGCATCGGACTGGGAGTGTTCAGGCTGGGTGGGGGTGTCCAACTGGGAATGGTCAGTCTGTGTGGGTGCATCGGACTGGGAGTGACCCTCCCCAATGAAGCTCCTTCTCCAGCTCCAGGCAATGCGTCCTCTCCTGCTCCAACATGGTTGTCAGCTTCCCCACCTCCACATCTTGGAAGACATTGGAGAACACTTGGTTATTTTTGTACCTTTATTTAACAAGGCAAGTCAGTTAAGAACAAATTCTTATTTTCAATGACGGCCTAGGAATAGTGGGTTAACTGCCTGTTCAGGGGCAGAACGACAGATTTGTACCTTGTGCCTTGTTATGGAATACATCTTCGGCCTAAATGTGTTGTTCAGATACCTTCCCTAGCTGCTGGATCTTGGTGTTGCAGTACTCTCTGAGCTGCTCCATCTGCTCTGGGTAATCTTGACTAGATCATACAAAACACAGTTAGATTAGATACAATACCAACAAATATGATTTCTAGTCAGTCAAAATGAAAGGTTATCGGCTAAACTTACAGTGCAAGGGCAGAGACCCTCTGCAGCTCCTTCATTTCCTCTTTCAGTGTTTCAACCTCCACCTTCAGGTCAATGTTCTGTGTTGAGACAAAATCACATGTAGTTATACAGTAGGCCAACCTGTACAGTATTCCTTCAATGTAGTTACATGACTGCTGTTCATGGCTTTGTTGAGATCCGTCTCTGATCACTCACTGTTTTGTACATTTCCTCAACAGAGTCATCACACCTCTGCTGCAGCCGCTCCTCGTAGAAGAAGATGCGGAGTCTGAGGTTGAAGTTGTCCTTCTTTAGGTCAGAGATGATCTGAGAACAACAGTGTGAGGAGGAATAGCAGTGATGGACCAGAGTTACATGTACTGCCTATCTATGGCTCTGGTGAGGCCTATTGAGAGCAGCATTTTTTAATGAGTGGGAAGAAATCTTTTGAATTCATGGACCCATTTTAAATGACTAAATGTATTGAAGCCTTCATAAACCCTTTATATGACCCATATGCAAATGTTTTAGAAGTCACAAATAAGCAACTGTCATGCTATAAATGTTGGTTAAAAGGTTGCCACTATTGGCAAAGCACCAGATCACTTGTTATATCATCCATCCTTAGTACTTTGCTTATAAATCATTTGTGAAGCATTTATCTAGTCGTGCTTATGAAGACGATTATACAAACAGACTAGTCGTCATGCAGGCTAGTGTAGGTCGACGGTCCAGCCCTAGGTGGTGAGGTTAGGCACCAACACATCTGCCACACTGACCCTCAACACGGGCGTCGTGCTTAGTCCACTTCTGTACTCCCTGTTCACCCACGACTGGGAGCCAGGCCCAACATCAGTGCCTGACCTCACTAATGCTCTTGTGGCTGAATGGAAGCAAGTCCCCGCAGCAATATTCCAGCATCCAGTGGAAAGCCTTCCCAGAAGAGTGGAAGCTGTTATAGCAGCAACTGGGGGACCAACACCATATTAATGCCCATGATTATGGAATGAAATGTTCATCTTGCAGGTTCACATACTTTTGGTCATCTAGTGTATCTATCTCAATTACCTCGTACCCCTGTATATAGCCTGGCAGTTATCACCAACTCTGTACTGGTACCCTGTGTATATAGCCTGGCAGTTATCACCAACTCTGTACTGGTACCCTGTGTATATAGCCTGGCAGTTATCACCAACTCTGTACTGGTACCCTGTGTATATAGCCTGGCAGTTATCACCAACTCTGTACTGGTACCCTGTGTATATAGCCTGGCAGTTATCACCAACTCTGTACTGGTACCCTGTGTATATAGCCTGGCAGTTATCACCAACTCTGTACTGGTACCCTGTGTATATAGCCTGGCAGTTATCACCAACTCTGTACTGGTACCCTGTGTATATAGCCTGGCAGTTATCACCAACTCTGTACTGGTACCCTGTGTATATAGCCTGGCAGTTATCACCAACTCTGTACTGGTACCCTGTGTATATAGCCAGGTTATCATCGACTCTGTACTGGTACCCTGTGTATATAGCCAGGTTATCATCGACTCTGTACTGGTACCCTGTGTATATAGCCAGGTTATCATCGACTCTCTACTGGTACCCTGTGTATATAGCCAGGTTATCATCGACTCTGTACTTTTCTATTATTTCTCTATTTTCTTTCTCTCTGCATTGTTGAGAAGGGCCCGTAAATAAGCATTTCACTGTCAGTGTACACCTGTTGTTTACGAAGCATGTGACTGCTGTGTCTGCACCTGTGTTATCTCCTTCATGGTGAATGGTCCATCGGTGGTCAGCAGGTCCAACTGCCCCAGCTCTTCTGCGAGGTCCATTTTTTTAACGCTCTGCTGACAGTTTGGTTGAGTTTGAGTTGAGTTGATTTTATTTTTTACAGGGACAGTGCACATTAATCAACGTTTCAGTAAAAGTGCCGGTTTTAGCCAGCCGGCTAATTTTCAATATAGACAATCATTGAGCAGTGAGCACACGCAGAGCAACATAGGACAAGCAAGACGTAGCATACAGACAGAGAAACATAGGACTAGCAAGACGTAGGATACAGACAGAGCAACATAGGACAAGCAAGACATAGGACAGACAGAGCAACATAGGACAAGCAAGACGTAGCATACAGACAGAGAAACATAGGACAAGCAAGACATAGCATACAGACAGAGCAACATAGGACAAGCAAGACGTAGCATACAGACAGAGAAACATAGGACAAGCAAGACATAGTATACAGACAGAGCAACATAGGACAAGCAAGACGTAGGATACAGACAGAGAAACATAGGACAAGCAATACGTAGCATACAGACAGAGAAACATAGGACAAGCAAGACGTAGGATACAGACAGAGAAACATAGGACAAGCAAGACGATGCATACAGACAGAGAAACATAGGACAAGCAAGACGTAGGATACAGACAGAGAAACATAGGACAAGCAAGACGTAGGATACAGACAGAGAAACATAGGACAAGCAAGACGATGCATACAGACAGAGAAACATAGGACAAGCAAGATGTAGCATACAGACAGAGAAACATAGGACAAGCAAGATGACACATACAGACAGAGAAACATAGGGCAAGCAAGACGATGCATACAGACAGAGAAACATAGGACAAGCAAGACATAGCATACAGACAGACAGAGCAACATAGGACAAGCAAGAAGTAGCATACAGACAGAGCAACATAGAACAAAAAGCAGCAAGACAAAAATCATAAAAGCAACAAAGTGTTTCCACACCCCACAAGCTACAGACAACAGACAACATGAAAAGCGGCAATACACAGCTAGGGATTATTTTCACAAATCTGATTGACCTTTAGCCATGTCTTCATACATTTTGTGAAAGTGTGATATGTGGTGCAGTTGTGTGTGTCTGATGGCAGTGTATTCCAGACATGGGAAGCTCTCACAGAGGAAGCAGATTTACTAAAGGTGCTTTTCCTCAAGGGAACTATACAGGCTGGCTATAGGTTTGACCTAAACACAGCCTGGTCTGGTGTTTAGCAAAAAGTATAAACCAAGCAGTGAAACAAGTAATCATGAGAATTCCACATAACATGATGTCTCATGTATAATAGTTTCTATTTGGAGTATTTCACCTGTTAGGGTGAAGAGCAGCACAACCATGTTCATATTTGATTTGAATACGTCTGCTCCTCCTGACCACCAATGACACCAGCGCTCTTTCTAGATCTCAGCAAATATTTTGATGCCTGACTGATTTTGATGCCTTGTCTCCTAGGTAACAGCATGAAGCTTATACAGTGCCTTACGAAAGTATTCGGCCCCCTTGAACTTTGCGACCTTTTGCCACATTTCAGGCTTCAAACATAAAGATATAAAACTGTATTTTTTTGTGAAGAATCAACAACAAGTGGGACACAATCATAAAGTGGAACGACATTTATTGGATATTTCAAACGTTTTTAACAAATCAAAAACTGAAAAATTGGGCGTGCAAAATTATTCAGCCCCCTTAAATTAATACTTTGTAGCGCCACCTTTTGCTGCGATTACAGCTGTAAGTCACTTGGGGTATGTCTCTATCAGTTTTGCACATCGAGAGACTGAAATTGTTTCCCATTCCTCCTTGCAAAACAGCTCGAGCTCAGTGAGGTTGGATGGAGAGCATTTGTGAACAGCAGTTTTCAGTTCTTTCCACAGATTCTCGATTGGATTCAGGTCTGGACTTTGACTTGGCCATTCTAACACCTGGATATGTTTATTTTTGAACCATTTCATTGTAGATTTTGCTTTATGTTTTGGATCATTGTCTTGTTGGAAGACAAATCTCCGTCCCAGTCTCAGGTCTTTTGCAGACTCCATCAGGTTTTCTTCCAGAATGGTCCTGTATTTGGCTCCATCCATCTTCCCATCAATTTTAACCATCTTCCCTGTCCCTGCTGAAGAAAAGCAGGCCCAAACCATGATGCTGCCACCACCATGTTTGACAGTGGGGATGGTGTGTTCAGGGTGTTGCTTTTACGCCAAACATAACGTTTTGCATTGTTGCCAAAAAGTTCAATTTTGGTTTCATCTGACCAGAGCACCTTCTTCCACATGTTTGGTGTGTCTCCCAGGTGGCTTGTGGCAAACTTTAAACAACACTTTTTATGGATATCTTTTAGAAATGGCTTTCTTCTTGCCACTCTTCCATAAAGGCCAGATTTGTGCAATATACGACTGATTGTTGTCCTATGGACAGAGTCTCCCACCTCAGCTGTAGATCTCTGCAGTTCATCCAGAATGATCATGGGCCTCTTGGCTGCATCTCTGATCAGTCTTCTCCTTGTATGAGCTGAAAGTTTAGAAGGACGGCCAGTTCTTGGTAGATTTGCAGTGGTCTGATACTCCTTCCATTTCAATATTATCACTTGCACAGTGCTCCTTGGAATGTTTAAAGCTTGGGAAATCTTTTTTTATCCAAATCCGGCTTTAAACTTCTTCACAACAGTATCTCGGACCTGCCTGGTGTGTTCCTTGTTCTTCATGATGCTCTCTGCGCTTTTAACGGACCTCTGAGACTATCACAGTGCAGGTGCATTTATACGGAGACTTGATTACACACAGGTGGATTGTATTTATCATCATTAGTCATTTAGGTCAACATTGGATCATTCAGAGATCCTCACTGAACTTCTGGAGAGAGTTTGCTGCACTGAAAGTAAAGGGGCTGAATAATTTTGCATGCCCAATTTTTCAGTTTTTGATTTGTTAAAAAAGTTTGAAATATCCAATAAATGTCGTTCCACTTCATGATTGTGTCCCACTTGTTGTTGATTCTTCACAAAAAAATACAGTTTTATATCTTTATGTTTGAAGCCTGAAATGTGGCAAAAGGTCGCAGAGTTCAAGGGGGCCGAATATTTTCGAAAGGTACTGTACATTCCTTAAAAGTGATAGATATCATTAAGAAACTTTCCCACCTTCTTTGATATCATCAGCGAGGATGAGGCGAAGCAATATATTTTTCAACTGTTTGAAGATTTGACTGATGTATGCAGTGGTGATGTTAGTATGTAAATCTTGGTGTACATGTATTTTTTTTAAGATGCTTGTCAGCAAAGCCACTACACAACACAACACAATACACAAATTGCACTATAACGGTGACAAACGGTGCCCACAAACTGTTAGGGCCTACATAAAGCTGTCCCAACAGCAGAGTCCCAACAGCAGTCCCAACACCTTACCACTGCTACACTGGGCTTTCAGCGGAGCCGTGTCTGGCAGTGAAACAGTTCATTCAGCCCCATTTACTGCCTTGTAAAAAAACATAGCTGATATGGCTGACTTGCTTAAACAAATGTGGTTTCTACTGACAATTGAGGTGTACAAACTATGGCATACTGTAAGGGGATGACAAGCGGATAAAAGGCAATCTGTAATTCCGATTAAGACATTAATGGGCGAGCTAGGATGTACATAGTCAATATAACTATTTGTTCAGCACTTTTGAAATGTACAGTGACAGAATTCAGAACATTGTCCATTCTTACAGTATTCTCCCCTGTATACCAAGTCAGAACCATAGGATAAATAAAGGGGGCATATAAGCAGACAAGGAAAGCTCTTACAATATTCAATGATTACATTTCTCTAAAACAGGCTATATGTGCTCCACCAAGTCAGAACAGTTGGCAAAATTATGAGGGGAAAAGGGACCAAATGATTAGGGTGAGGCATATGGGCTACTAACAGCTTACTACACAACATACACTTAGTATTACTTTCTTACTTTCTTAGCTACAGTATATATATCTCCCTGGCATATTACATAATTTATGCAGCAGCATACAATACATTTTTGGACTCACCTTGTTGTGCTGTGGCACCAAGGTGAGGTGGCTCGGCGGTTCTTCGTGGTCAACATTTGTCATTAAACTTAGTCATCAAAGTCTGGCATTCTCTGGATTTATGGTGCTTTCAAGACAACTGGGAACTCTGAAAAAAACATGGTAGAATCATGATGACGTCAGTGATCTTCAGGTCGGAGCTCTAGAAAGAGGCCTGAGTTCCTGACTTGCAATTCCGAGTTGGATGACTGTTCAAAACCAATTTTTCCAGTCGGAGGTGGTATTTTTCAGAATTTCCAGTTGTCTTGAACTCACTGAAGTCTGAGATGTCCCAGTTCCGAGTTTCCAGTTGTTTGAGCGTGGCAGAAGATATGCTGGATTGACAGCATGGCCAATGTTGAATGTTTACCCTTTTAAGCTTTGAAAAATATCCTTAAACTCAAACTTGGGACCACACATCCAGTGCTGTCCTATCCACTGATTCCTTCCAAACCACTCATTGTTGAATTTGCAATTTCCAATTTGTTGTATAATGTTTATGTCCAATGGCTGATGAGCACCAATATGTTTTATTTATAATTTATCTTCATATGACAAGGATTGAAAAGGATTTGCCATAAGATTGTTGACTTGATTCATGGTGATGACTGCTAGCTTGCTAGCTAAGATCAGTCCAATCAAAGCTACTGTAGATATGTGATTTGATGTAATTTTATCTGTGTCCAATGACCTTGAGCCTTCTTGGATGGGCACTTCTAATGTAAGTCTATGGCAGCACCCAAGGGGCTTGAATTCTTTAGCTCTACCCTTAGAATTTGCAGTGACTAGTGTCCCCATAAGTGACAGAACACTGAGCCAATCATGGCACAACTACAGAACATTACCAACCCCTACTATCAAGGCGAGACGGTTGGAGTCTTACAATGTTTAATAATCTAAAGGGGTAGGCAAGAGAATGGTCATGGTCAAGGCAGGTAGAATGGTCAGGCATGCGGACACGGAGTCCAGAAACAGGTGTAACCGATGTGAAATGGCTAGCTAGTTAGCGGTGGTGCGCGCTAATAGCGTTTCAATCGGTGACATCACTCCCTCTGAGACCTGAAGTAGTTGTTCCCCTTGCTCTACAAGGGCAGTGGCTTTTGTGGCACAATGGGTAACGATGCTTCGTGGGTGTCAGTTTTTGGTGTGTGCAGAGGGTTCCTGGGAGGGGACGGACGAAAGATATACTGTTACACAGGCAAGGGTCAAAACCGGGAGGACTAGAAAAAGGAAAATAGCATGCTGGTTGACTTGACTAAACATACAAGATGAACTGGCACAGAGAGACAGGAAACACAGGAATAAATACACAGGGGGAAATAAGCAACACCTGGAGGGGGTGGAGACAATCACAGGAACAGGTGAAACAGATCAGGGTGTGACACCCTATGCTCTGTATTTTCCGCTGGCTGCACTGAAAGCAATGCGCTAGGCAGAAACAGCTGCATTTTGGTGCTTCCTACTCAGGCAAGAAAAAAGAGCCCATGTTTGTATGCGTCTTTATTAACTCAATATTATATATATATTTGTTAACATTGTTTGCAAACTGATATGTGACATGTATTAATGCCAAAATAAAATGCAAAACCGGCAACCTGCCCTGAATGACGGGTCGCCACTGGATGTATTGGAGTCCAAGATGCTGAAATACATGGATATTACAATGCATACACAATAAGACATTCAAGTTGAAAGCACAAGTCAAATTCATGATAACAACATGTACATGTACAACAACTCAATGTGTTGATTAATGTTTATTTACCACCATCTTTGATGGCCAAAGATCATATCCAAATATAGCCTTTCTTTGGTGATATCAAATCTCTTGTGAAATCAAACGTTGAGGTTGATGTCATGGTTTATACAGTATGTAGCATGGAGATACTGCCATCTTGTGGTAAAGGTGAAGAACAATCTTCCCGGTGTCCTCCGTAGGCAATTTAACTACAGTATATTCTCTGCGATAACGGAGTATACTTTTTTGGAGAAATGGCAACTGCAAAAACTTTATTTCATTGATATATTAGAAAACCACATTTTTTCTCCATATGCACGGAAGGGGTTGTAGCTCAGTGGTAGAGCGCATGCTTTGCATGTATGAGGCCCCGGGTTCAATCCCCGGCATCTCCACAGTTGTTTTCACAATTTTGAATAACCCATTGTTTGTCCAAATCTCTATGGATTTCACCCGTAGTTTAGCTCAGTGCTATTGTCAAACAAAATACGTACGCAGCACGCCCTGCTTATTTAAACTCAGACTTGTGTTCCATTGTGGCCCCTCAAGGCTTCCTCTCTGCATGACTACAGACCACTTGAGATTGATGAAAACACAGAGATTTTTGGATTGTATGTCCAATGTAGTTGACATAAGGAATCGGTTGAAAGTAAATATGACAAATATAACATGACAGTAAATGGGTACAGTAAGTGAAAAACCCATGGCGCATCCTGATGTCCACTACAGAAGACATTTATGAACAAGATCTTATTTAATCAGTGACGTGTATTCATGGATCCAAGGGAAGCCAGGCTTCCCCAAAAAATGGACCAATATTTATTATTTTTTTTAAATAATTTATCTTTCGTCTCTGTGTTTCATAATGTTCCTTAAATTCGCAAGAGGCTGAATCTATCTCACAGGAGAAAGCATCCATGCGAGCGAATCAGCGCCCCCTCTGTCTCTCTATGTGTAGGCCATCTATGTGATGCTGTCTGTTGTCTCCTATCAAATCCCACTGAGAGCATACCTTACTGACAGAAAAACTTGAATTGTTGCATCTTGTTGTGTTGTTGTCCTCCTGTGGCTAGCTAGTTAGCTAGCAATAAATTGGCCCTTTCCTAAATTAGACATGGATGGAGATAGGGGTTTGGAATTGTGTTTAGCCCTTTCCTGCAGTCAAATGACCTAGTGGCCTCATGGGTGCAATATTAATATTTTTCATTATTTTATAAATTTTTAAACGCCGAAGATCCCGTGTTTCTATGTCAAACGGTAAAGTGTAATATTGGGATGCAAACTCAAAATTGAATACATTTTAACTCTATATCTGACATGGTACAGATGTTTTGTAAGCCCATAACCATGTATGTGAGGTGTATACTTAGATTTGTTGAAGACTTCCAAGAAACACACTGTGTCACCCTGATTTAGCCCACTGCATTATTAAGACCCCCGATTCTTGGTCTGAACGTTAACAAGCATCACTTGCGGCGCAGATTTAGGAACACAAAGAACGTATATCAGGAGAAATCATTTAAAAAACTGACGCCCATACTTCCATGTTACACTGCTTGTTACGGAAAACAGACGGAAGACAGAGTGGACTACCTGTGCTAATTAGCTATTGCCGTCTCCAAACACCTGTGTGTAAATGGAAGATGGACACCACAAACTTGTTGTCACTGAAAAATACTGTTGGCTGCAACTGTGTTAAAACCGGTTAAAACAGTGTACTTTTAGTGTGTATTTTGTGAAATAAGTGTAAAATTATTTTGATGTGATATGAAAGTAGAGGGATTTATGGTTCTAGAACCGTACTTCAATTGACAATCGATTCAGGTTTAGATGGAGTATTTGGCTGTTTTGGCTTCCAGAGCCAATTCACCTTTAAACAGAACATTTAAGGTCCTTGGACTATGAGGAATAATGGTAGGCTCCTTTAGTCCATTATTGGGCTAACACCTGCCGAGCACCTGCCCTCGCCGTCATTAACAGAACTGCGGAAAAGCAGTGCCCGACAGGCGGGGGGTGAAGGACACTGTCTACCGTTTTCCTAACTAGTTAGCTACAGTCGCCATCAGCTCTTTATCGGCAATTGGCATCCAACGTTATGGTGCATTCCCATCACTTACAGTACTGGAGCGCCCGCCTCCCGCCTCCCGCCTCCCGCCTCCCGCCTCCCGCCTCCCGCCTCCCGCCTCCCGCCTCCCGCCTCCCGCCTGTGTACTGGAGTTCGAGCTGAAAAATGTACCAATACAAGTATAAATCAAATCATCAAATCAAATTTTATTTGTCACATACACATGGTTAGCAGATGTTAATGCGAGTGTAGCGAAATGCTTGTGCTTCTAGTTCCGACAATGCAATAATAACCAACGAGTAATCTAACTAACAATTCCAAAACTACTGTCTTATACACACAAGTGTAGGGGGATAAAGAATATGTACATAAAGATATATGAATGAGTGATGGTACAGAGCGGCATAGGCAAGATACAGTAGATGGTATCGAGTACAGTATATACATATGAGATGAGTATGTAAATAAAGTGGCATAGTTAAAGTGGCTAGTGATACATGTATTACATAAAGATGCAGTAGATGATATAGAGTACAGTATATATGTATACATATGAGATGAATAATGTAGGGTTGTCACATACACATGGTTAGCAGATGTTAATGCGAGTGTAGCGAAATGCTTGTGCTTCTAGTTCCGACAATGCAGTAATAACCAACGAGTAATTTAACCTAACAATTCCACAACTACTACCTTATACACACAAGTATAAAGGGATAAAGAATATGTACATAAAGATATAAGAATGAGGGATGGTACAGAATGGCATAGGCAAGATGCAGTAGATGGTATTGAGTAATGAGTAATGTAGGGTATGTAAACATAAAAGTGGCATAGTTTAAAGTTGTCACGGTTCATGAATCCACTGCCTCCCTCTCTCTTTCTCTTTCTCTCTCTCTCTCTCTCTCTCTCTCTCTCTCTCTCTCTCTCTCTCTCTCTCTCTCTCTCTCTCTCTCTCTCTCTCTCTCTCTCTCTCTCGTTTGTGTGGGCGTGGTTCCCAATCTCGGCCTGATTGTCTGCGCCAGCTGGAACCACTTATCTTCCCTTTATATGTTCTGTCACCAGTGTTTCTTGTTGTCAGATCGTTGTTACTTCCCTGAGGTTGTGTCGTGTCTCCGTGCTCATCTCTCGCCGCCCTTGTGTAGATTATCTGCTGTGCTCCTTCCTACCCATCCGGACACACTCCCCTGGATTTCTCAGCACGCTATCTTCGGAAGATGCGCCCTAGTCCCTGGGTCGGATTCCGTCTGAGTACAGTCTGTCTGTCCTGTTGCTGCTGTAAACTGTATTCATTAAACCATCATTGCTTGCATCTTGCATCCGCCTCTGTATTGTCACAGAACGATCTGACCAGACCATGGATGCAGCGAGTTCAACGAGTCTGACCGAATTCATTTCCCGCAGTATCACGAGAATGGATCAACAAGAGGAGAACATCTCCAGCACAGGTCGGGCAGTACAAGCCCTTGCGACGCAGGTATCCCAGCTGACCCAACAATTGCAACATCTGAGGGGTTCCGCTGCGCCACCTACACCGGCAGTTCAACCCGCCCCGCCAGAGCCGGATTCCCAGCTAGAGCCACGGCTACTGACACCAGAGGGTTATTCAGGTGATCCTGACTATTGCAGAGCTTTTCTTACGAGATGTTCCATGCATTTCTCGTTGCAGCCACGGACCTTCAACCGTGAACAGTCTAAGGTAGCATTCGTACTCACACTGCTATCAGGCAAAGCGGCTCTTTGGGGAACGGCGGTGTGGGCGAACCAGGACCCATGCTGCACCTCTTTCCAGACACTCTCCGAGGAGATGAGAAGGGTCTTCGATCGGGCCATGGCGGGTAGGGAGGCGGCCAGACTACTCGCTGACCTTCGCCAAGGAGACCGTTCAGTATCGGAATACTCCATCCAATTCCGCACTCTGGCCGCAGAGTGTCAGTGGAAGGAGGAGACGCAGTGGGACATGTTCCTGTACGGCCCGGAGGAGAGAAGTTGGGTGCCTGCTAGGGACATTCTGAATCACTCCCTTATCGATGATTTCAATCGACAGGTAAATTTGCCTGGGAACGCCAAGAGGCGTTCCTAGGGGGGGGGGGGTATTGTCACGGTTCATGAATCCACTGCCTCCCTCTCTCTCTCTCTCTCTCTCTCTCTCTCTCTCTCTCTCTCTCTCTCCCGTGTTTGTGTGGGCGTGGTTCCCAATCTCGGCCTGATTGTCTGCGCCAGCTGGAACCACTTATCTTCCCTTTATATGTTCTGTCAGCAGTGTTTCTTGTTGTCAGATCGTTGTTACTTCCATGAGGTTGTGTCCGTGCTCATCTCTCGCCGCCCTTGTGTGGATTATCTGCTGTGCTCCTTCCTACCCATCCGGACACACTCCCCTGGATTTCTCAGCACGCTATCTTCGGAAGATGCGCCCTAGTCCCTGGGTCGGATTCCGTCTGAGTACAGTCTGTCTGTCCTGTTGCTGCTGTAAACTGTATTCATTAAACCATCGTTGCTTGCATCTTGCATCCGCCTCTGTTTTGTCACAAAAGTGGCTATTGATACATGTATTACATAAAGATGGCAAGATATATATATAGTACAGTATATACATATACATATGAGATGAGTAATGTAGGGTATGTAACCATTATATTAAGTGGCATTGTTTAAAGTGGCTAGTGTTACATTTTTTTACATCAATTTCCATCATTAAAGTGAGCTGGAGTTGAGTCAGTATGTTGGCAGCAGCCACTCAATGTTAGTGTTGGCTGTTTAACAGTCTCGGTCCCTGCTTTGATGCAGCTGTACTGACCTCGCCTTCTGGATGATAGCAGGGTGAACAGGTAGTGGCTCGGGTGGTTGTTGTCCTTGATGACCTTTATGGCCTTCCTGTGATATCAGGTGGTGTAGGTGTCCTGGAGGGCAGGTAGTTTGCCCCCGGTGATGCGTTGTGCAGACCTCACTACCCTCTGGAGAGCCTTACGTTTGTGGGCTGAGCAGTTGCCGTACCAGGCGGTGATACAGCCCGACAGGATGCTCTCGATGGTGCATCTGTAGAAGTTTGTGTGCTTTTGGTGACAAGCCGAATTTCTTCAGCCTTCTGAGGTTGAAGAGGCGCTGCTGCGCCTTCTTCACAACGCTGTGTGTGTGGACCAATTCAGTTTGTCCGTGATGTGTACGCCGAGGAACTTAAAACTTTAAAACTTACTACCCTCTCCACTACTGTCCCGTCGATGTGAATAGTGGGGTGCTCCCTCTGATGTTTCCTGAAGTCCACAATCATCTCCTTTTGTTTTGTTGACGTTGAGTGTGAGGTTATTATACAACAGGACTTAACACAGTGGCATGTATAATGGCCTCAAAGATATGAATAAAAAACTATGGACAAAAATGATTTGCTAGGTTTCAGGAGGATATGGCAACTTTAATAAACATTTCACAAAACACAACCAATTTTCATTGCAAAGAGAGTATAGTGTTTTTAGTACATTATTATGATACAGTTTTAACAGAGAGAGCAGGATCAGGCATGATTAAATCAGCCTCTTAGGGCAGTATCCTGAATATCCGGATGACTGACGTGCCCAAAGTAAACTGCCTGATACTCAGGCCCAGAAGCTAGGCCGGTAGCATTTATAGCATTGGATAGAAAACACTCTGATGTTTACAAAATGGTTAAAATAATGTCTGAGTATAACAGAACCCTAGAAAAGTTAAGCTTTTAAATGATGTAAGACTGGTATGTTCATGAATGTTTAATATTACAATTTTGCCATTTGAATGGTATAGGGCCTATAGATCATTTCCTACATGAATATGTCACTTTGATTAGTCTTGCCTTCCAGGTCACCTACTTAGTCATTTTGGAAATATATATTATTTTCTGGAACGACTACATGTACCCATCTCATTGTTATTTGTCACACCCTGATGTTTCACCTGTCTTTGTGATTGTCTCCATCCCCCTCCTGGTGTCGCCCATCTTCCCCATTATCCCCTGTGTATTTGTACCGGTGTTGACTATTCTGCCTGCCCTGAGCCTGCCTCTCGTCCTTTGTCTTTGCCCCACCCATCTGGATAACCGACCTCTGCCTGCCTTTTGCCTGCCCCTGTTCGATTAATAAACTGTTGTTACTTCGACGTTGTCTGCATCTGGGTCTTACCTGACATGTGATAGTTATTACATTATTAGAGACACACATTGCTTTTGCACCCACCATGCGTCATGTCAGCAATGGTCATATGAGGTGAAATGTGTATATATTTTGGGATGTGAGCACTCTTTTTTTTTTTTTACCTGACAAAAATGTGTTTTGGATCAAAAGGTTGTCAATAAAGTGGTGAATTATTGTTCTATACTAGTATTCTTTATTAGCCCAACACCTATGTTTTTAAGGATGTGTGTATGACCACAAACTTTTCTATAGGGCTTATACCACACAATAAGGCTTCAATGCACATAGTCTCCCTTATACTATAGACGGTATAGAGTAAAAACATTGCATGTCAGTCATCATGTCATTATGTCATGTGTAACTACTACCACAGCTGATGTTCTGAGACACAGGAGGGAACATCAGTGTTCTTTGTCTCCAATTGATCCATTATCCAAAAATAGAAAAGGGCAGGGAGAAGAAGAGAACACCAAGGTCTTCTACTTCTTTAGTTGTCCTCCGGAAGCAATGACTGGAGTAAAAGCATAAAAATGACAACTATAATTCCAAGCACAGTAGGCTACAGCCAATAAAAAAAGCATCAGGGCCGGTATTCATAAAGCATCTCAGAGTAGGAGTGATGATCTAGGATCGGTGAACATAATGAATAAGATTACATGGATAGGGGGGCCAACATTTGCAAGCATTTAGCTCAGTCTCAAAGGCAAAGCCAAGGGTCTACTAAGCTCAGTCTCAATTACAAAAGCCAGCTAGGTCTGTTTGTGTCCTTTGGAAATTGACTGAATTTTGCCATGAACTGGACAAATCCTTTGTCATTGCAACAATAGGTGCATGTCAGATTCACATGTTCTGTGCAGGTCTGTAGAGATGATAGAATCAGTCATTATATCATGTTGATGTGGTTCCTATAGATAATAAATACTTGTCCAGGTATTGTAAAGGTATGATAATCTGCACAGACCTGCTTAGAAAATATGTATCTGAAACACACCTGGCTATCCCAGAAACAGGCTGTCACTCAGTCTAGGATATTACTGCAGACAGCAAAATACTCACTCTAGAGCTCTCCTCCCCTGGCTCCAGCCTATTCCACCTCTGGTTGGACAGGATTCCAAGGACCACCAATCCAAAGGCCACGATTAGGAAACCCAGGAAGTTAGCAAACAAGGCCTCTGCAGGATGTGAGGAATAGGCTGCGGTGCTGTTGCTGTTGCCGTTGCTGAATAGAGAGATAAACCCTCAAATGAATGACATCTCCTTTCATGAAGTCACTGAAGTTAAAGGGAAAGGCTAACCTGGGAAACAATCTGTTTCTGTGGCCAACTCTTTCGTCAATGTCAAGAGTTTTGGGGCACCAAGGCTAAGGAAATACTACAATGAAATTGCTTTTATGATCTTATAATTTGTCAAACCATTTTGTTCTGTAAAATGTAAAGTTCTTTAATTTATCCATAACTGTGAATATTTCATGTAGCCTAAAGCTTTTCAATGTCACATAGGCCTTTATACAGAAAATCATTGTGTAGATTGTTGGACCAATGTAGTTAGTTGTTATTGGTGGAGGATCAGCGTTTCTAGTCACTCACAGAGCAAGGAGCAGTTTTTCGTTGATGCCAGAGAGACAGGAGGCCAGGCTGAGGATAAAGATGGCCATGCCCATCCAGGCGTGAACTGGTTTCAGGAGCTTACGGAACCCGAGGGGAGAGCAGGGAGACAGGAAACCAACCAGGCCAAGGAGCCACTGACCAATGAGAAGGGAAGGAAAAGGGTTGAGCAAGATGGGTTGCGTCAAATGAGCTTGAGGTAGAAAAGCTGCCCAATGTGCAATTTGAACCTTGAGCACAGGTACATTAATGTTTTTTTATTAGGGTCTGTACATGAAAAAGTTACTAAGAGCCCAGAGTTTTCCCTGGTCAGTTCACATGGGTCAGGGAAAAAAACCTGGTCCCTGCCCAAAGTCTCCCCCTCCTACCTGGGCAGTGAACAGGACTACGGTGCAGATGCCCACCCAGCTGTGGAGGGAATACAGGTTGGGGATGTGGTAGCCTGTGTGGAAGTCAAACACAGCACACAGCCCAAGGATGGACAGGATCAGGGAGGACAGCAGCAGAGCAGCGTGCACCAGCTTCCAGTGCTGCTTCCTCTGACTCCAGGTAAAGGGGATGCGGTATAGGATAGCCGCTACAGACAACACACACACACACACACACACACACACACACACACACACACACACACACACACACACACACACACACACACACACACACACACACACACACACACACACACACACACACACACACACACACACACACACACAGAAAGAGGGAATACTTTTAGATCAGCCTTTCCCAGATGGTGGGATGTATTATCTCCGCTCTGTGTTTGTCTCTTCTGGGTGCACTAGCCTGTCCTACCACATGTAACATGACCCCTCCCACATGTTATTCCATACAGTTTATAACCACTTAGTATTTATAACCACTCCAAGACCTATATGGATACTTACAATAATGTACTGGTACACAGTCACATCATTGAGGAACGCTACAGTGCAAGGTCAGTTGAAGGTCACTAATAAAGTAAATACAGCAAGACTGATTGGGAGTGGGGGGACTTGGGAAGAGTATAGTGTATTAATTGTTTAATGTATACTAAGTGACATGGGGATGTAGGGAGACTGAAGATTGGAAGATTGCCATGGCACAAATGGTCCCTTCAGAAAGTATTCACACCCCTTGACTTATTCCACAATAAACTGTGTTAAAACATGAATTCAAAATTGATTATATTTTGATTTTCTGTCACTGACCTACACACAATAACCCATACTGTCAAAGTGAAATTAAGTTTCTAGAATGTTTGGAAATGACTGTAATACAAAACGAAAAGCTGAAATGTCTTGAGTCAATAAGTATTCAAGCCCATTTGATATGGCAAGCCTAATTAGGTAGTAGGATGGATGAGTGGGCGTATGACGCGAACATCAATCAATCCAGCGATTGTGAGCTTAAATCTCATCACGGACTGTAGCAATTTAGCTATTTAGCAACTTTTCAACTAGTTACTACTTTTTTTAGCTACTTTGAAACGACTTAGTATGTTAGCTAACCCTTTCCCTAACCCTAACTTTGACTCTTTTAGCTAACCCTTCCCCTAACCTTAACCTTAACCTTAACCTTAACCCTTCCCCTAATCCTGACCTTAACCCTTTCACCTAACTCCTAACCTTAACCCTAATCCCTAGCTTAGTTAACGTTAGCCAGCGAGCATACTAAATGGAGTGTTGGAATTATATACAGAATAATACGAAATGCTCTGAGACCAGATTGACAGGTTGGTCAAAGCGCTCCTGTTGGAACTATTTTGTTTTTTGGTGTAGTTTAAAAAGCCTTTATTATCTTGGCTTTGTGATAGACCTTGTGGAGATGATACCTGACCTGGATCCAAATAGAAGGCCAGGTCTATTTATTTTCTTTCAAATACTTTAGACGCGTTTGATTTAGCTTGACATAATGGAAACTGTCACGCCTTGGTCATTGTATTTTGTGTTTTCGTTATATATTTGGTCAGGCCAGGGTGTGACATGGGTTTATGTTGTTGTATTTCGTATTGGGGTTTTTGTATTATTGGAATTACGGCTGAGTAGGGGTGTTGTATAGGCTTGGCTGCCTGAGGCGATTCTCAATCAGAGTCAGGTGATTCTCGTTGTCTCTGATTGGGAACCGTATTTAGGTAGCCTGGGTTTCGCTTTGGATTTTGTGGGTGATTGTTCCTGTCTCTGTGTAGTTTCGCCAGATAGGCTGTAATAGGTTTCACGGTCCGTTTGTTGTTTTTGTATATGTATAAGTTAATTCATGTATCACGATCTTTGTTCATTAAAGACATGAGTAACCACTACGCTGCATTTCGGTCCGACTCTCTTTCTACAAACGAAGAACGACGTTACAGAATCACCCACCACACTCGGACCGAGCAGCGTGTTAACAGGCAGCGACAGCTTGAACAGCGAAGGGAGGACGTTATGGATAGCAGAGGCATGGAGTATATGACGTGGGAAGAAATCGACAGGTGGGCGGCCAACCCAGAGAGAGTGCAGGTACCCGCCTGGGATCCGCTCGAGCAATGCGAAGAGGGCTATAGACGAATGGAGTCAAAAAGAAAAACACGGCGGCGCAGAGCGAAAACCGAAAGTAACCCCCAAATATTTATTGGGGGAGGGCGCAGAGAGAGAGTGGCTGAGTCAGTGTAGCGAATATCGCCGTCCCAAGGAAGAAATAGAGGCGGCTAAAGCGGAGAGGCGCTGGTATGAGGAGGCAGCACGGCGACGCGGTTGGAAGCCCGAAAAGCAGCCCAAAAAAATTATTGTGTGGGGGCTAAAAGGGAGTATGGTTATGCCAGGTAGGAGACCTGCGCAAACTCCCTGTGCTCACCGTTGGGCTAGAGAGACCGGGCAGGCACCGTGTTATGCTATGGAGCGCACAGTGTTTCCAGTGCAGGTGCATAGCCCGGTGCGGCACATACCAGCCCTTCCTATTGGCCGGGCTAGAGTGGGCATCGAGCCAGGTAAGCTTGGGCAGGCTCGGTGCTCAAGAGCTCCAGTGCGCCTGCACGGTCAGGTCTATCCAGAGCCACCTCCACACACCAGTCCTCCGGTAGCAGCTCCCCGCACCAGGCTTCCTGTGCGTGTCCTCGATCCTGTAGCAGCAGTTCCAGCACCACGCACCAGGCCTTCTGTGCGCCTCGCCTGTTCAGCATAGCCAGAGCATTCCTTCCCTCCTGCGCTGTCGGAGTCTCTCGCCTGTTCAGCACAGCCAGAGCCTTCCTTCCCTCCTGCGCTACTTGAGTCTCCTGTCTGTTCAGCGCTATCAGAGCCTTCCTTCCCTCCTGCGCTGTCGGAGTCTCCCGCCTGTTCAGCGCTATCAGAGCCTTCCTTCTCTACAGAGCTGCCGGAGCCTCCTGCCTGTTTGGAGCTGCCTGAGCTGTCAGTCTGCATGAAGCAGCCAGAGCTGCCAGTCTGCAAGGAGCTGCTAGTCTGCAAGGTGCTGCCAGCCTGCATGGAGCAGTCAGAGCTGTCAGCCTGCATGGAGCAGTCAGAGCTGTCAGTCTGTATGAAGCAGCCAGAGCTGTCAGTCTGCATGAAGCAGCCAGAGCTGTCAGTCTGCAAGGAGCCGCTAGTGTGCAAGGAGCTGTCAGTCTGCAAGGTGCTGCCAGCCTGCATGGAGCAGTCAGAGTAGTCAGCCTGCATAGAGCAGTCAGAGCTATCAGTCTGCATGAAGCTGCCAGAGCTGTCAGTCTGCATGAAGCAGCCAGAGATGTCAGTCTGCATGAAGCAGCCAGAGCTGTCAGTCTGTAAGAAGCAGCCAGAGCTGTCAGTCTGCATAGAGCAGCTAGATCCGCCAGTCAGCCATGATCTTCTAGATCTGCCAGACAACCAGTCTCTTCCAGATCTGCCAGTCAACCAGTCTCTTCCAGATCTGCCAGTCAACCAGTCTCTTCCAGATCTGCCAGTCAACCAGTCTCTTCCAGATCTGCCAGTCAACCAGTCTCTTCCAGATCTGCCAGTCAACCAGTCTCTTCCAGATCTGCTAGTCAACCAGAATCTTCCAGATCCGCCAGCCAGCCAGGATCTACCGGAGCCTACTACCTGCCTGAGCTTCATCTCAGTTCCGGGCTGCCCCTCAGTTCCGGGATACCCCTCAGTTCTGGGCTGCCCCTCAGTCCCGAGCTGCCCCTCAGTCCCGATCTGCCCCTCAGTCCCGAGCTGCCCCTCAGTCCCGAGCTGCCTCAGTCCCGAGCTGCCCCTCAGTCACGAGCTGCTCCTCAGTTCAGTGGGGTTCTGGGTGAGGACTATTAGGCCATGGTCAGTGGATTATCCCAGGACGCGAAGGGGAGGAACTATGACTTTAATGGAGTGGGGTCCACGTCCCGAGCTGGAACCGCCACCATGGACAGACGCCCACCCGGACCCTCCCTATGGTTTTGAGGTGCGTCCGGAGTCCGCACCTTAGGGGGGGGGGGGGGGTTCCCGTCACGCCTTGGTCATTGTATTTTGTGTTTTCGTTATATATTTGGTCAGGCCAGGGTGTGACATGGGTTTATGTTGTTGTATTTCGTATTGGGGTTTTTGTATTATTGGGATTACGGCTGAGTAGGGGTGTTATATAGGCTTGGCTGCCTGAGGCGATTCTCAATCAGAGTCAGGTGATTCTCGTTGTCTCTGATTGGGAACCGTATTTAGGTAGCCTGGGTTTCGCTTTGGATTTTGTGGGTGATTGTTCCTGTTTCTGTGTAGTTTAACCAGATAGGCTGTAATAGGTTTCACGGTCCGTTTGTTGTTTTTGTATATGTATAAGTTATTTCATGTATCACGATTTTTCTTCATTAAAGACATGAGTAACCACTACGCTGCATTTCGGTCCGACTCTCTTTCTACAAACGAAGAACGCCGTTACAGGAAACAGTGGAATCAAGTACACACGTAAGAAATTGAAAGAAACCAAATTCAAACAAGTTTTTAGACAGATCCCTCAAAGGAGAAAAAAAATGACAACTTTTCCAAACGGAGGTTTGTTTTTGTCATGCCTGCTCCCGCTCCCCCCTCTCTGGTGCTCGAGGGCGCCAGGCGGCCCATCATCACACACCTGTCAACATCGTTATGCGCATCAGCGCTTCATTGGACTCTTTATTGATTGCCCCTCTATATCTGTCTATTACTCAGTTTGATCCCAGTGTCAGCATTAATGTCGTTATGTTCCCCCCCCTCCAGACGCTGTCCGTGTTCGGCTTCATGTCTGGTATTTATTAAATATTCACTCCCTGTACTTACTTCTCGTCTCCCAGCGTCTGTCCTCACAGTTTTCTAATTTACAATCTGCCCTGCTATAATTTCCATCATTTCTTGCTTTTGTCCACACAGTATGAAGCAATCTGAGATGTTCCATGAAATGAAAATATGAAATACTGGTGATTGAATAAAATGTATTATGGTCATTATCATAATCATTATTGTGACCCACCGTTCCCATACAGAACTACCAGGCCAGTCACCATGAGCACGGGATGCCAGTTGAACTGCAGAAAGGACGCATCCCAGGCAAAGCCACCACGCCACTCGATGTTCCAGTAACTGACAAACACCACACACAGCAGTCCCAGGCACAGGCACAGCACGTAGATCCCATAGAACAACACTGTGGAGGAGATCATGTCTGTCTATGTGTGTGTTTGTGTTTGTGTTTGTGGTGTGGTTGTGTGTGTGTGTGTAAGAGAGTCAGTGAGAGAGAGAGAGAGAGAGAGAGAGAGAGAGAGAGAGAGAGAGAGAGAGAGAGAGAGAGAGAGAGAGAGAGAGAGTGAATGAGAGTGTGAGAGCGAGCGAGTGGGACTGAGAGCGACAGAGAGACAGAGAGACAGAGAGAGAGAGAGAGAGAGAGAGAGAGAGAGAGAGAGAGAGAGGGATGGATGGATGGATAACGATTACCATTAACTTTATCATCAAAAAGCAAAGATTATGTATAAGTACATAATAAGTAAGCATGACATAACAGCTTAAACAGCATAAAACATGGTTAAGGTTAATGACATTATATACATTTTATTTAGTAGTTCTATTGAGGGAAAGTATCATCACTTACCTACTTTGATGAAGTTGTTCTTTGCCCTTGTTTTTGTTCTTTGCCCTCCTTCTCTGTTCTCACAAATGTTTTATCAGCCAGTCCCCAGTGTTACAGAGAAACACAAATTAAAGCTCCCTGCTCGTTTGTCATCCAGTGCAGGAACATTCCCCTAAAATCTGTGTCTGAGATCCTTACTAATTAAGATTGAGTTAGACGGTCTTTTCCCTCCCCTAACTCCTGGAGATCTTCACTTTGTAAGTGCTTCCTCTTTCCTAAAAAGCTATTTGTGGGTCAAGGAAAACAAATGTTGGATGTCATTGAAAAACATTTTTCATAATATGTTTTCTGCCAAGTCATTGTAGATCGAAGGGGCAGCATCACAAAGGCGTCTGTGTGAATGAGTTAAACCATGTTATCTGAATTGCCACAGAGCTGGACCATGGAGGAGGTTAGACAGAGGAGCGATAAACTCTCTGATCTGAGCTGGAACAGATGACCATAGAAGGAACATAAGGCCTATCACACAGGGGTAACAGGACACACTTTAACTGGGAGACAAAATAGAGACATGCAACACATTCTTTCACTACTCAATAATGAAGAGCACAGTGCTCATACACTGAAGAATTCCCCAAGAGCATGAAGTCATCGTTTTATTTGAAGGATACAGAAGAATACAGGTTTTTCAGAAGCTGTCAATGATACCAAAGTCCCTAAAGAAGTGACATTTCATTTCATTTCAGATTTAGTTACATTTCACTGAAAGATGAGTCAACATTCAAATGTTCAAGTACAAATGCACATTTTCACATTCGTGAGGTGTTTTGTGGTTTGTTCTGTGTTGGAATGACTTATTTGAAAAGCCTTCTTTTTCAATGGCATGTTTGTTCAAGTGAACAGATTCAAAATCAGGGAAACAACCTTAATGAATGCCTGACAATGGCCAATGTCAGAACTGGTCAGAGCACCTTCAAATGATATTAACCAAAGACTACAGTTTCTATGGGATCAATCATTGCTATAGCTATACATCATATAAGATGAAAGACACAGGAGAGGACAACGCCATGCACGGAACAATCTGTCTGGAACATATGTTTTCATCGTTCTCGTCCTCCACAAAGACAGAGATAAATTTGTTCTCCACCCAAGGCAGCTCTTGACTCTGCAAGGCCAGCACACGGACACACTGCACGTCTTTCCTGAAGTTGAACTTCTTGCCACCGGGCTGCTGCTGCAGCTTGGTCAATGTGTCACTGCTGCCAGCGGCAGCATTGGAGACAATGAAGGCATCGATCTCTAGCTTGGCATTGGACAGGAAAGCACGGATGTTCATCTTGCTCTGGTTGTTGAGGTGGCTGGCAGTGTTGGTGTTCCCCATTCTGTGACTGTTGGTCAGCTGTAGAGAGGAGTGATAGGAGCAGTTAGAGTAGGCCAGGGGTGTGTTCAACTTTCAACTTTATATCCTCATGACATGTTAAATGTCAACAGATGTTGTCGTTACACCCACTCAAATGGCCTGTTTACTTAACGGTAGTGGAATCCTCAAAAGTGACTGACCCTCAGCTGACTTGATGTGGACAGTTGGACAATAATTCACTGACTAGCACAGGAAAGATTACATTTACATTTACATTTAAGTTATTTAGCAGACGCTCTTATCCAGAGCGACTTACAAATTGGTGCATTCACCTTATGACATCCAGTGGAACAGCCACTTTACAATAGTGCATCTAAATCTTTTAAAGGGGGTGGTAGAAGGATTACTTTATCCTATCCTAGGTATTCCTTAAAGAGGTGGGGTTTCAGGTGTCTCCGGAAGGTGGTGATTGACTCCGCTGTCCTGGCGTCGTGAGGGAGTTTGTTCCACCATTGGGGGGCCAGAGCAGCGAACAGTTTTGACTGGGCTGAGCGGGAACTGTACTTCCTCAGTGGTAGGGAGGCGAGCAGGCCAGAGGTGGATGAACGCAGTGCCCTTGTTTGGGTGTAGGGCCTGATCAGAGCCTGGAGGTACTGAGGTGCCGTTCCCCTCACAGCTCCGTAGGCAAGCACCATGGTCTTGTAGCGGATGCGAGCTTCAACTGGAAGCCAGTGGAGAGAGCGGAGGAGCGGGGTGACGTGAGAGAACTTGGGAAGGTTGAACACCAGACGGGCTGCGGCGTTCTGGATGAGTTGAAGGGGTTTAATGGCACAGGCAGGGAGCCCAGCCAACAGCGAGTTGCAGTAATCCAGACGGGAGATGACAAGTGCCTGGATTAGGACCTGCGGCGCTTCCTGTGTGAGGCAGGGTCGTACTCTGCGGATGTTGTAGAGCAAGAACCTACAGGAACGGGCCACCGCCTTGATGTTAGTTGAGAACGACAGGGTGTTGTCCAGGATCACGCCAAGGTTCTTAGCGCTCTGGGAGGAGGACACAATGGAGTTGTCAACCGTGATGGCGAGATCATGGAACGGGCAGTCCTTCCCCGGGAGGAAGAGCAGCTTCGTCTTGCCGAGGTTCAGCTTGAGGTGGTGATCCGTCATCCACACTGATATGTCTGCCAGACATGCAGAGATGCGATTCGCCACTTGGTCATCAGAAGGGGGAAAGGAGAAGATTAATTGTGTGTCGTCTGCATAGCAATGATAGGAGAGACCATGTGAGGTTATGACAGAGCCAAGTGACTTGGTGTATAGCGAGAATAGGAGAGGGCCTAGAACAGAGCCCTGGGGGACACCAGTGGTGAGAGCGCGTGGTGAGGAGACAGATTCTCGCCACGCCACCTGGTAGGAGCGACCTGTCAGGTAGGATGCAATCCAAGCGTGGGCCGCGCCGGAGATGCCCAACTCGGAGAGGGTGGAGAGGAGGATCTGATGGTTCACAGTATCGAAGGCAGCCGATAGGTCTAGAAGGATGAGAGCAGAGGAGAGAGAGTTAGCTTTAGCAGTGCGGAGCGCCTCCGTGATACAGAGAAGAGCAGTCTCAGTTGAATGACTAGTCTTGAAACCTGACTGATTTGGATCAAGAAGGTCATTCTGAGAGAGATAGCGGGAGAGCTGGCCAAGGACGGCACGTTCAAGAGTTTTGGAGAGAAAAGAAAGAAGGGATACTGGTCTGTAGTTGTTGACATCGGAGGGATCGAGTGTAGGTTTTTTCAGAAGGGGTACAACTCTCGCTCTCTTGAAGACGGAAGATTCAACCATGGGTCACACTTTCCCTGTGTCTGATGAGAGGAACAGTGAGATGAATTGAAAGTCATTTCTTCCTCTCCTATTCTCCAGGGGAAGGACTCCCTCCCGGTCGAGACAAAGGGAGGCCTGTCCTCCATCTGAGAGTTAAATGGTCTCCCACTGAGTCAATCCTCACCTCTCCTTTCCTTACTTGTCATTATCCTTAGATTTCTACAATTCGTTGCTCTGTCCTCTTCTCACCTTTGAAAGGACAAAATGGGAGCATGATGACATTTGACTTTGACAGGAAATGTCAAAATAGAGAATGTAAGATGCTCTTTTGTTGAGTTCTTATTAGAGAATGTTATTGTAACGTTCTTCGTCCTCGTCTGAGGAGGAGTCGGAGAGATCGGACCAATATGCAGCGCGGTACGTGTCCATGTTAATATTTATTAAACAGAGACCACTAAACAAAATAACAACGGCGAATGAAATGAAACAGTTCTGTAAGGTGACATACAATAAACAAAAAACAACTACCCACAAATCAAGTGGGGAAAAACAGGCTACCTAAATATGGATCTCAATCGGAGACAACGATTGACAACGGCCTCTGATTGAGAACCATACCAGGCCAAACACAAAACCCAAACTAGAACAACACATAGAATGCCCACCCCAACTCACGCCCTGACCAACCGAAACAAGAAACATAACAAAGGAACTAAGGTCAGGACGTGACAGTTATTTTGACGTCATCATGTCCTTCAATCATCTGGAACTGGACAATATCAGATATCTGTCATCTAATCTGTGCCATCTTTTTATTTAGATTGTTTTCATCAATCTTTGCAAACCTCAGGTCACCTTCTTTGAACTTTTGAAAAAAAAGAATATATACATTCACTTAATTTATGCTGATACCTTTACCATATTTACCATATTTATCAATGATTTAAGCTGTTGTAAATTCTTACCATGCTAACATCTTTTCTGTGTTATTTCAGGGATATCACACTTTCTGTAGTAGTTTGAAGTGTGAGAGTTGCTGAGTTGTTGAAACGCTGAAGAACACTTATGTAGGGATGATGCTGGTCAGACACTGAGGCTATCATTCTGACTTGGTCCAAAGTCCTCTGATGGTATGCAAATATCATCACACCAATGACACAACACTTATTAACTCAAGTAAGAAAAATGCACACCTGATATGGTCAAGTGCTGGCTATTAACAATTTCCTTAACATGTACAGGGCCCAGTAAAAAATCAAGTCAAAACCCAACAACCTTTACTTTGAAAAATAAACTATTTTTTACAAAACTGCATAATGCATAAAAGCGTAATAATAGTCAATAGACAAAAAACACATGCATTCTGGACCACTCTCAATTCCTTGTCAGTCTATGTAAATAAATGTCAGCCATAAAATAAATAAACGTAAAGGTTCTGTCATCATCTACCCAGACTGCCCTCTTATTGTCCCTCGATGGCAGATCCACTCCTGAGCGGTGAAATGACGTGGAGCCAGTGTGTATTTGAACACTGTTCCAGGACAGACAGAAACCCCTCAGACCACTTGATTGTCCCCTTAGTGTTTCTCTGAAAGGGTTGTGTCAATTGCAGTCGGACATGTGGAGTGTGGACTATTCATGCACGGTTTCACAGCCATCTCTTTCTGCTGCTGACACACTCACTCCACTTACCTTTCACTCTCCTCTCCTTCCACTCCATCATACCACCTATCCTACCATAGCTCAGGCCAGATATTCACTTAGAGAAAATCAAGTTGTCAAGATACTGTATATAACTTTTAAAAACGAACTGAAATACAGCCGGTATGATGCTGCGTTTCTCAAGGTTATTACGCAAAATGCATTATACCAGCTGTATTTCTGTATTTTGAAAGATATATATCTTGAAAACTTAATGACATGTGTGACGACCCTCCCAATTCTGTCGTTGTTCTTGTTTTTTTGGACTATATCAACAATGGAAACACCTGGGCCAGGTGAGGAAAAAACCTCTTACATTCAAAGATATCATTTTAGATTGTGTTGTGGAAATGTGGCCTTTTGTTTGTTTGCTTTGGCACCTTTCATCACCCTGCATTATCACATTCATGCATGCAAAACACTATTACACTACTGATTACTGATTACACACACCATTGTATATTATGAGTCTTTAGTTAATAAATACATATTTTGCTAACTCCTTATCTCGTTGTCTCCCTTTGTTGGGCTTTGTTACAAGTGGGTGCTGTCCGGGATCTTTGAACTATTGGTTTGGGAGAGTGGATACGTGTTTGTTTGAATAGATGTTTGATAATGCAGTATTGGTTGCCTTTGTTGTTTGGTTTGTGTGCTATGTTGGAGAAAGTATAATGGTTAGTTTTTGCAGCCTGAACTCTTGTTCTACTTTCTGTTGGGACGTCAGTCTGAGGTGAGTAAATCGGCAGTGCCTCGGTAGGAGATTTGGGTAGGGTAGTGGAACTTGCTACCCGGAGCTATAGCCTTTTCCCCTGATAGGCTTAGCGACGTGTTTCAATTTTGGACATGTTGGGCATGGTTAAATGTTTGTTATTTTTGTGTGGTGTCTGTGGACTGAGCAGTTGTCTCGGGGCACGTCCGTGGCTTGGTGGAATTTGCCAGCATGCTGGGGAGTTCTATTTCTTGCCAGCGGGCACAGTGCGTAAATACCCACCGCAAATCTGAGACTAGGGTTGAGTTATTGTAGGTTTTGTCTCAATCTCATCTCTTCTGTGGTCTAGGGTGATTGTCATTTCTCTGGTCATGGTTTGGGTATGACTATGGTGTCTCATGTATACAAGTTCATTGCTTTCCATCAGAGGACCTGTTAGAATTATGTACTTAAGAACAGCTGTTGAAGATCGCTGAACACTACAAGCTTAAATGATTGAAATTAGTGAAATTCTGTTTCGTTGGAAGTGACTATGAATCGTTGGAAGTGACTATGAATCGTTGGAAGTGACTTGAATTTTGAAGTGACTATGAATCGTTGGAAGTGATCATGAATCGTTGGAAGTGACTATGAATCGTTGGAAGTGACTATGAATCGTTGAAGTGACTATGAATCGTTGGAAGTGACTATGAATCGTTGAGAGTTGTAAAAATTAAGAAGGACCCTGATGTTCTTTTCGTTGGAGTTTGTAGCTGTTGGTTTGTGCCATGTTCCTGAATTTTACGTGACTGACCATTGTTTCGGGTTGTCATGTTTATCTTTCCTGTCTGTTCCCTCCTGGTCTTGTGTTCTTCTTTCCTCTTAAATATTGCTTCCTATGCCAGGTTGCTGAGGTCTGGGGAGGAGGAGGTTGGATGGGGCAGGTGGAGGTGTGAACACATAACCCCTCACCAATTTGGGACCAGAGGCTGGATGTTGTTCCGGGTCCTTGTTGGTCCCCGGTTTTATGGGGGGAATGTGACGACCCTCCCACTCTGTCTGCCGTATTCTGTCGTTGTTCTTGTTTCTTATTAGGATGCCGGTGGGCGGAGTTGAGAGGGACCATGGGAAACACCTGGGCCAGGTGTCTCCCAGGACTAAACCTCTTCCACATTCATGGATGAGACTCTCTCCATGCAGACCCCGTTGTAGATTGTGTTGTGGTTCTGGTGGCCTTTTGTTTGTTTGCTTTGGCAGTTTCATCACCCTGCATTATCACATTCATGCATGCAAAACACTTTACACTACTGATTACTGATTCATTGTATATTATACTTAGTTGCTTTAGTTAATAAATACATATTTTGCTACTCCTTATCTCCACGTTGTTCCCTTTGTTACGGGCTTTGAGCCGGTTCGTGACACATGCAAAACATTTTTGGACTATATCAACAATGGACTGATGAAACAAATACCAAAATATCATTTTGGGGGAAATGTTCCTTTAATGAGAATGACATTTTCAATGTATTCCTAAAGATCCTAATGAGTCTTTACTCTTTCTAACTGTATCTTTTCAAAGACTTTGTTTTTGAAGCTTGGGCTGATTCTAGATGTGATAATTTTCTCTACCATCAACGCAAAATAATATTTGCATTTTATTTTTACACCTGCTTATCTTTGTTTGCTGTTTGGGGTTTTGAGACTGTCATTGTCTCAAACATCCATTCTATCAGACCTCTTTCATTTTGGGTGGTTGAGAATTATCAGCTTAGAGATGCACGTAACTTCTGATGCACAAAAGTTTGTCCTGTTTACTGTAGATTGATACATTTTGATTTCCCAAGAGAATTTCAGCATCATTCCTCAACCAAAAGGCTTTCGGAACAGGAGCTTCACAATAAGGCATAAAAGGCTTTCCATTGTCTATTGGCAGCTAAAAGTGAAGGTTGCTTTTTCTAAGGATTCATTATAGATCCTCTACCTCTACTACGAGCTAACCAATAACTGAACTCAAAACATCCAGGCCTTTACAAATTCAGATTCAGATAAGCTTTGTAAGCATTAATGAAAAAGCTACTGTTGTTAAAGTGAAGTGAGATATTGACATCAACAATAACAGTAATAATAATAATAAATTAATAAATAATAATAATGATAATAATAGTGATGTGGTTAGAGATAGGGGACAATGTTTATATATATTCAGTACCAGTCAAAGGTTTGGACACACCTACTCATTCAAGGGTTTTTCTTATTTTATTTATATTTTCTAGAATAATAAAATAATAGTGAAGACATCAAAACGATGAAATAACACACGTGGAATCATATAGTAAGCAAAAAAGTGTTAAACAATTTGTGGGTGTGATTTTCTGGTGACACTGTCTGTGATTTGTTTAGAATTCAAAGCATTCTTAACCAGCATGGCTACCACAGCATTCTGCAGCGATTTGCCATCCCATCTGTTTTGCACTTATTGGGACTATAATTTGTTTTTCAACAGGTCAATGACCAAAAACACACCTCCAGGCTGTGTAAGGGCTATTTGACCAAGGAGAGTGATGGAGTGCTGCATCAGATGACCTGGCCTCCACAATCACCCGACCTCAACCCAACTGAGATGGTTTGGGATGAGTGGGACTGCAAGGAAGAGCAGCCAACAAGTGCTCAGCGTATGTGGGAACTCCTTCAAGACTGTTGGAAAAGCATTCCTCATGAAGATGTTTGAGAGATTGCAGAGTGTGCAAAGCTTTCATCAAGGAAAAGGGTGGCTACTTTGAAGAATCTAAAATTAATTGAGTAAAAATATACTTAGTGTAAAGAAATCCATACTCTATAGTTTCACTAAAAGTCTATTCATACTCTATAGTTTCAATGAAAGTCTATCCATACTCTATAGCTTTGTTATATAGGGAGTTTCTCAATATGCATTTTACCATGCTCACACTCTCATGCTCCAAGTGCATTCTCAGAGGACTTTCTCTTGAGTACCTTCTTGTGAGGACGAGACTTTGGAGAACGCATTAAACATTACACCTGAGATGCACTTGCACTACTCCTACTGTAGTACCTCACGCTGCATCTCCCCATTCACTGAACCTTCTTCCAGCCAGGACAATGGCAACAATAGAGACAAATGTCTTACTTAATAAATGACAAATGTTTTACTTAATAATTATCAACTAGATATTTGTGAATCGTTATAATCTAGCTAGACACCTAGCTAATTAAACAGGCAAAAATGGCATTAAACCAATGTTATCCAATGTAGATATACATTCTTCATTGGTAGCTAGCTAATAATTCTTCATGGCTATTTGGCTAGCTAACAGTAGTAGCTAGCCAGTTAGCTCTATTGACTTACTATGGGCTTGTTACCTACGCACACTACAGTGGGTATTGTAGGCAGGTAACCATGCCAAAATGAACACAGAATGTATTTATTAATGTATCAAGATAAAATATTGTAGTCAGGCAACATATGAGATGTGAATAGGCAACATTTAATTCCCGAAGGAGTGTATTTTCCTCGCTTCAGCTCAAGTAATGGCCGCCGTTGATTTCAAGAAAATGTGGTTGCGTCATATTTATTTTCATACATACCGTTGAAGCTTGCGTCGATGCATGCTTCAAAATATGTACAAACGGACTATGCATTCGAGAAACACCTTCCATGCTCTGTTTCGCATACTTTTATTTGGCCTCGTACTCCGACCCTCCCATGCTTCAATTTGCATGCTCGGAGCACGGTAGTATGCATTTTGAGACACACCCATTGTGTGCATATTCAAAGTGAAAGGTATAACATTCAACAAAGATAAGCTCTTGATACCCTTCTCTGGAGCTTTTGGATGCCTTGGAACACTTCCATTTGGCACAATGAGGCTGTGGTGCATACCAGTGTCCTTGGTTGTCTTTACCCTATACCCATCTGGCCAGGGGGGCTGGCCAACAGTCAACACCAGTTTAGGTTCTTGTAGGAGCCTTCTTCTCAACGGACAGGCCCCGGATGGTTTGAAGCTGATGAAAAGCAGAACGGACCACGTCTGCAAGTGCTACAGTAGGAGATGTGTGTATGTGGCTTTTCTGCACAGACAAAGACACACTCCTCTCTACTGGGCTTACAGAATCCTGGATGACCACGGGCACAATTTCTCACAACTGGATCTACTGGATAGGATCGGTAGCTTGTACATCCCATCATTGGTATGCTCACGTTTCCCTTTAATTGTTAATTATCCTTTGTCCTTTGGGTGGAATAATACATAGATTTGAGTATTTTCAAATTATTTAGTTTTAGGTTGCTGTGAGAGGTTTCATATAGGCTTGTCATTGGCTGCCCTCAGTGGCTTTAGTCATCATGTGCTTCATAATAAGGACAGTGGCTTTAGTCATCATGTGCTTCATAATAAGGACAGTGGCTTTAGTCATCATGTGCTTCATAATAAGGACAGTGGCTTTAGTCATCATGTGTTTCATAATAAGGACAGTGGCTTTAGTCATCATGTGCTTCATAATAAGGACAGTGGCTTTAGTCATCATGTGCTTCATAATAAGGACATTGAAATGCACTAGAATTGCAATGGCCTGGCTTTATGATGAGCCCATGTTTGATTTGTATTAGCATGTTATCATGCAACATAAAACAGACATCAAAGCCTTCGTCCGCTCCGCTCTAGGTACTTATTCAGTCCTATATTTGTTGAATTCTGTTGAGTGTGTGAGTGAGCATGGAATGGACACATTATAAATAAAATAATCCTATCTATTTTTCGAAAGGAGGAAACTTTTCTGCTCAGGGACATTTCTGCAAGGGCAGGACCCAATGTGAATTATACAATCCAAATTCATTTTTTAAAGACACTTTGAAAGTTGAGCAAGGTTGTGAGATAAAAATGGAGTTCACAGCTTGAGTTTCATTCTAATGTTCTAACATACCATACAGTCCCTTCAGAAAGTATTCACACCCCTTGATTTTTCCAAATGTTGTTGTGTTACAGCCTGAGATGATTATGGATTAAATTGAGATTTTGTGTCACTGGCCTACACACAACACCCCATAAAGGCAAAGTGGAATGATGTTTTCAGAGATGTTAGTTATGGCAAGCCTAAATAAGTTCAGGAGTAAAAAAGTCACATAATAAATTGCATGGACTCATTCTGTTTGCAAAAATAGTGTTTATCAGGATTTTTGAATGACTACCTCAGCTCTGTACCCCACACAGACAATTATCTCTCCCTCATTCAAGCAGTCAATTTTGGTAGATGGGTAAAAATTAAATTAAATATCCCTTTGAACGTGGTGAAGTTATTAATGACACATTGGATGGTCTATCAGTGCACCCAGTCACTACAAAGATACAAATGTCCTTCTTAACTCGGTTGCTGGAGAGGAAGGAAACTGCTCAGGGATTTTATCATGAGACCAATGGTGACAGAGTTTAATGGCTGCGATAAGAGAAAACTGAGGAGAGAACAACAACATTACAACAACAAAGTTACTCCACAATACTACTATACTACTACTACTACACTATACTACCTAAATGACAGAGTGAAAAGAAGGCAGCCTGCACAGAATAAAACATGCATCCAGTTTGCTCTAAAGGCTCTAAAGCTCTAAGTAAAACTGCACAAAATTTGGCAAAGCAATGTACTTTATCTGCTGAAATCAAAGTCTTATGTTTGGGGCAAATCTAACACAACACATCACCGAGGAACACTCTTCATATTTTCAAGCATGGTGGTGGCTCAAATAAAATAAAATAACATGTTATTGGTCGCATACATGCAGTGCATTCGGCAAGTATTCAGAACCCTTGACTTTTTCCACATTTTGTTACGTTACAGCCTTATTCTAAAATGAATTTAAAAAACATTTCCCCATCAATCTACACACAATACCCCATAAAGACAAAGCAAAAACAGGTTTTACAACACTTTAGCAACAAAAAAAATAATGAAATATCACATTTACATAAGTATTCCAACCCTTTACTCAGTACTTTGTTGAAGCACCTTTGGCAGCGATTACAGCCTAGAGTATGACGCTACAAGCTTTGCACACCTGTATTTGGGGAGTTTCTCTCATTCTTCTCTGCAGATCCTCTCAAGCTCTGTCAGGTTGGATGGGGAGCATCGCTGCACAGCTATTTTCAGGTCTCTCCCAGAGATGTTCATTCGGGTTCAAGTCCAGGCTCTGGCTGGACCACTCATAGACATTCATGGTTTGAACGGTTTGATTTGTTTGATCGTAGCTAGCTACATAGCTAGCTACATAGCCGTCTGTGTATTAAAGATAATTGTGTAGTCTAGAGCGATTTTCTAGGTTAGCTAGCCAGCTATTGTCGTTCTTTTAACGCAACATAACGTAATCAACACTGCTAGCTAGCCAGCTAGCCCCCGAATAGCAGCACTGTAGAAACTATTACACTCAACGGAACGACTTGATTAGTGTAGTGTCAACAACGCAGCCACTGCCAGCTAGCCTACAAAGTCAACAACGCAGCCACTGCCAGCTAGCCTACTTCAGCAGTACTGTATCATTTTAATCATTTTAGTCAATAAGATTCTTGCTACCTAAGCTTAACTTTCTGAACATTCGAGATGTGTAGTCCACTTGTCATTCCAATCTCATTGCATTAGCGTAGCCTCTTCTGTAGCCTGTCAACTATGTGTCTGTCTATCCCTGTTCTCTCCTCTCTGCACAGACCATACAAACGCTCCACACCGCGTGGCCGCTGCAACCCTAATCTGGTGGTCCCAGCGCGCACGACCCACGTTGAGTTCCAGGTCTCCGGTAGCCTCTGGAACTGCCGATCTGCAGCCAACAAGGCAGAGTTCATCTCAGCCTATGCCTCCCTCCAGTCCCTCGACTTCTTGGCACTGACAGAAACATGGATCACCACAGATAACACTGCTACTCCTACTCTTCGTCCGCCCACGTGTTCTCGCACACCCCGAGAGCTTCTGGTCAGCGGGGTGGTGGCATCGGGATCCTCATCTCTCCCAAGTGGTCATTCTCTCTTTCTCCCCTTACCCATCTGTCTATCGCCTCCTTTGAATTTCATGCTGTCACAGTTACCAGCCCTTTCAAGCTTAACATCCTTATCATTTATCGCCCTCCAGGTTCCCTCTGAGAGTTCATCAATGAGCTTGATGCCTTGATAAGCTCCTTTCCTGAGGACGGCTCACCTCTCACAGTTCTGGGCGACTTTAACCTCCCCACGTCTACCTTTGACTCATTCCTCTCTGCCTCCTTCTTTCCACTCCTCTCCTCTTTTGACCTCACCCTCTCACCTTCCCCCTACTCACAAGGCAGGCAATACGCTCGACCTCATCTTTACTAGATGCTGTTCTTCCACTAACCTCATTGCAACTCCCTCCAAGTCTCAGACCACAACCTTGTATCCTTTTCCCTCTCGCTCTCATCCAACACTTCCCACACTGCCCCTACTTGGATGGTATCGCGCCGTCCCAACCTTCGCTCTCTCTCCCCCGCTACTCTCTTCTCTTCCATCCTATCATCTCTTCCCTCTGCTCAAACCTTCTCCAACCTATCTCCTGATTCTGCCTCCTCAACCCTCCTCTCCTCCCTTTCTGCATCCTTTGACTCTCTATGTCCCCTATCTTCCAGGCCGGCTCGGTCCTCCCCTCCCGCTCCGTGGCTTGACGACTCATTGCGAGCTCACAGAACAGGGCTCCGGGCAGCCGAGCGGAAATGGAGGAAAACTCGCCTCCCTGCGGACCTGGCATCCTTTCACTCCCTCCTCTCTACATTTTCCTCCTCTGTCTCTGCTGCTAAAGCCACTTTCTACCACTCTAAATTCCAAGCATCTGCCTCTAACCCTAGGAAGCTCTTTGCCACCTTCTCCTTCCTCCTGAATCCCCCCCCCTCCCTCTCTGCAGATGACTTCGTCAACCATTTTGAAAAGAAGGTCGACGACATCCGATCCTCGTTTGCTAAGTCAAACGACACCGCTGGTTCTGCTCACACTGCCCTACCCTGTGCTCTGACCTCTTTCTCCCTCTCTCTCCAGATGAAATCTCGCGTCTTGTGACGGCCGGCCGCCCAACAACCTGCCCGCTCGACCCTATCCCCTCCTCTCTTCTCCAGACCATTTCCGGAGACCTTCTCCCTTACCTCACCTCGCTCATAAACTTATCCCTGACCGCTGGCTACGTCCCTTCCGTCTTCAAGAGAGCGAGAGTTGCACCCCTTCTGAAAAAAACCTACACTCGATCCCTCCGATGTCAACAACTACAGACCAGTATCCCTTCTTTCTTTTCTCTCCAAAACTCTTGAACGTGCCGTCCTTGGTCAGCTCTCCCGCTATCTCTCTCAGAATGACCTTCTTGATCCAAATCAGTCAGGTTTCAAGACTAGTCATTCAACTGAGACTGCTCTTCTCTGTATCACGGAGGCGCTCCGCACCGCTAAATCTAACTCTCTCTCCTCTGCTCTCATCCTTCTAGACCTATCGGCTGCCTTCGATACTGTGAACCATCAGATCCTCCTCTCCACCCTCTCCGAGTTGGGCATCTCCGGTGCGGCCCACGCTTGGATTGCGTCCTACCTGACAGGTCGCTCCTACCAGGTGGCGTGGCGAGAATCTGTCTCCTCACCACGCGCTCTCACCACTGGTGTCCCCCAGGGCTCTGTTCTAGGCCCTCTCCTATTCTCGCTATACACCAAGTCACTTGGCTCTGTCATAACCTCACATGGTCTCTCCTATCATTGCTATGCAGATGACACACAATTAATCTTCTCCTTTCCCCCTTCTGATGACCAGGTGGCGAATCGCATCTCTGCATGTCTGGCAGACATATCAGTGTGGATGATGGATCACCACCTCAAGCTGAACTCGGCAAGACGGAGCTGCTCTTCCTCCCGGGGAAGGACTGCCCGTTCCATGATCTCGCCATCACGGTTGACAACTCCATTGTGTCCTCCTCCCAGAGCGCTAAGAACCTTGGCGTGATCCTGGACAACACCCTGTCGTTCTCAACTAACATCAAGGCGGTGGCCCGTTCCTGTAGGTTCATGCTCTACAACATCCGCAGAGTACGACCCTGCCTCACACAGGAAGCGGCGCAGGTCCTAATCCAGGCACTTGTCATCTCCCGTCTGGATTACTGCAACTCGCTGTTGGCTGGGCTCCCTGCCTGTGCCATTAAACCCCTACAACTCATCCAGAACGCCGCAGCCCATCTAGTGTTCAACCTTCCCAAGTTCTCTCACGTCACCCCGCTCCTCCACTCTCTCCACTGGCTTCCAGTTGAAGCTCGCATCCGCTACAAGACCATGGTGCTTGCCTACGGAGCTGTGAGGGGAACGGCACCTCAGTACCTCCAGGCTCTGATCAGGCCCTACACCCAAATAAGGGCACTGCGTTCATCCACCTCTGGCCTGCTCGCTTCCCTACCACTGAGGAAGTACAGTTCCCGCTCAGCCCAGTCAAAACTGTTCGCTGCTCTGGCCCCCCAATGATGGAACAAACTCCCTCACGACGCCAGGACAGCGGAGTCAATCACCACCTTCCGGAGACACCTGAAACCCCACCTCTTTAAGGAATACCTAGGATAGGATAAAGTAATCCTTCTCACCCCCCCCCTTAAAATATTTAGATGCACTATTGTAAATTGGCTGTTCCACTGGATGTCATAAGGTGAATGCACAAATTTGTAAGTTGCTCTGGATAAGAGCGTCTGCTAAATGACTTAAATGTAAATGTAAATTCAGAGACAGAAGCCACTCATGCGTTGTCTTGGCTGTGTGCTTAGGTTCATTGTTCTGTTGGAAGGTGAACCTTCACCTCAGTCTAAGGTCCCTAGTGCTCTGGAGCAGGTTGTCATCAAGGATATCGCTGTACTTTGCTCTGTTCATCTTTCCCTTGATCCTGACTAGTCTCCCAGTTCCTGGTGCTGAAAAACATCCCCACAACATGAAGATGCCACACCATACTTCACTGTAGGGATGGTGCCAGGTTTCCTCCAGACATGACATCCGGCATTCAGGCCAAAGAGTTTAATCTCGGTTTCATCAGACCAATCTTTTTTTCAATGTCTGAGAGTCCTTTAGGTGCCTTTTGGCAAACTCTAAGCTGGCTGTCATGTGCCTTTTACTGAGGAGTGTCTTCTGTCTGGCCACTCTACCACAAAGGCCATATTTGTGGAGTGCTTCTGAGATGGTTGTCCTTCTGGAAGGTTCTCCCATCTCTACAGAGGGACTCTGGCGCTCTGTCAGAGTGACCGTTGGGTTCTTGGTCACCTCCTCCATTGCTCAGTTTGGCTGGGCGGCCAGCTAGAGGAAGAGTCTTGGTGGTTCAGGAAAAACAGGTGTGTGTCTTTCCAAATCATGTCAAATCAATTGAATTTACCACAGGTGGACTCCAATCAAGTTGTAGAAACATCTCAAGGATGATCAATGGAAACAGCATTCATCTGAGCTCAATTTTGTGTGTCATAGTAAAGGCTCTCAATACTTATGTAAAAAATATATTTCTGTTTTAGATTTTTTATACATTTGCAAAATATATAAAAATACACTATTAGGAAGAGAGATAAAAGCTGTTTTTCAGTCTCTCGGTCCCAACTTTAATGCACCTGTACTGACCTAGACTTCTGGATGGTAACGAGTTTACAGGCCATGGATCAGGTGGCTGAGGTTCTTGATGATCTTCTGTGATACCGGGTACTGTGGATGTCCTGGAAGGCAGGCTGTGTGCCCCAGGGTGATGCGTTGGGCAGACCACATTACCCTCTGGAGATAAAAAATAAATAAAAAAAAAAGAAAAATATATGCCATTTAGCAGACGCTTTTATCCAAAGCGACTTACAGTCATGTGTGCATACATTCTACGTATGGGTGGTCCCGGGGATCGAACCCACTACCCTGGCGTTACAAGCGCCATGCTCTACCAACTGAGCCCTGCGGTTGCGGACGGTGCAGTTGCCAGTGATACAGCCCGACATGAGGCTCTCAATAGTAAATCTGTAAACGTTTGTGAGGGTTTTATGGGCAAAGCCGGATTCCTTCAGCCTCCTGAGATTGAAGAGGCGCTGTTGCACCTTCTTCACCACACAGTCTGTGTGGATGGACCATTTCAGATTTTCAGTCATGTGTACGCCGAGGAACTTGAAGCTTTTCACATTCTCCACTGCGACCGGATGTGGATAGGGGCATGCTCCCTATGGAGTGTCCTGAAGTCCATGATCAGCTAATTAATTTGGTTGATGTTGAGGGAGAGCTTATTTTCCTGGCACCTCTCCGCCAGGGCTCTCACCTCCTCTCTGTAGGCTGTAACGTCATTGTTGGTAATCAGGCCTACCACTGTTGTGTCTTCTGCAAACTTGATGATTTGTGTGGCCACACAGTCATGAGTGAACAGGGAGTACCAGAGGGGGTTGAGTATGCACCCTTGTGGGGCCCCTGTGTTGAGCTTAATGGAGGTGTTGTTGACTACCTTCACCAACTGGGGGCAGCCTGTCATGAAGGGCGGGGTTCAGACCCAGGGCCCAGAGCTTACTGATGGGCTTGGAGGGTACTAATAGTGTTGAAGTCTGAGCTGTAGTCAATGAACAGCATTCTTACATAGGTTTTCCTCTTGTCCAGATGGCATAGGGCAGTGTGCAGTGCGATGGCGATTGCGTCATCCGTGGATCTATTTGGGAGCTAGGTAAATTGCAGTGGGTCTAGGGTGTCGGGTAAGGAAGAGGTGATATGATTCTACCCTCTGAAAGCATTTCATGATGACAGAAGTTAGTGCTATGTGGCGATAGTCATATAGTTCAGTTACCTTCGCTTTATTGGGTATAGGAACAACGGTAGACATCTTGAAGACAGTGGGGACAACAGAATGGGATAGAGAGAGATTTAATATGTCCTTAAACACTCTGTCACACTCTGATCTGGTTCACCTGTCCTTGTGATTGTCTCCACCCCCTCCAGGTGTCGCTTTTTATCCCTGGTGTATATATCCCTGTGTTTCCTGTCTCTCTGTGCCAGTTCGTCTTGTTTGCCAAGTCAACCAGCGTTTTTCCTTGCTCCTATTTTTCCCAGTCTCTGTTTGTTTCTAGTCCTCCTGGTTTCTGACCTCTGCCTGGCCCGAACTCGAGACTGCCTATCATCTGGTACTGTTTGGACTCTGACCTGGTTTATGAACTCTCGCCTGTCCTCGACCTGCCTTTGCCTACTCCCTTTGTTATAATAAATATCGGAGCTCTACCATCTGCCTTTTGTGTCTGCATTTGGGTCTTGCCTTGTGCCTTTATACACTCCAGCCAGCTTGTCTGCTCATGCTCTGAGGATGTGGCTAGAGATGCCGTGTCTTACTCATTTCAGCCACGGAGAAGGAGAGTTCACAGTCTATGGGAGCGGTGGAGGCCTGCACCAGCGGCACTGTGTTTCCCTAGAAGCGGTCAAAGAAGGTGTTTAGCTTGTCCGGGAGCAAGACGTTTGTGTCCGCCCCGTGGCTGGTTTTCCCTTTATAATCCGTGATTATCTAAAGTCCCTGACACATAGGTCTCGTGTCTCCACTTTATCTCTGTAATTACATTTTGCCTGTTTGATTGCCTTACGGAGGGCATAACTGTACTGTTTGTACTGAACCATATTCCCAGTAAACTTGCCGTGGTTAAATGTGGTGGTCGCGCTTTCAGTTTTGAGCGAATGCTGCCATCTATCCACGTTTTTTTTATTTGGATAGGTTTTAATCGTCACAGTGGGAACATCATCCCCCTATACATTTCCCAATGTATAGTCACTGTGTCAGTGTATACCACAATGTTATTCTCAGAGGCATCCCGGAACATATCCCAGTCCACATGATCAAAACAACCTTGAAGCATGGATTCCGTTTGGTCAGACTGAATGTTGAAAAGTTCTTACCACGAGTACTACCTGTTTGAGTTTCTACAGGAAGGGAGGAGCAGGATGGAGGCATGACCTGAAGGGAGGGTGGGAGGAGGGCCTTGTAGCTGTCTCAGAAGGGGGATTAGCAATGGTCGAGAGTTTTTGAAGGCACAAGTGGTGCAGGCGATTTGTTGATAAAACTTCAGTAGTTTTTCCCCCAGATGTTCTTTATTAAAGTCCCCAGCTACAATAAATGCGGCCTCAGGATATGTGGTTTCCAGTTTGCACGAAGTCCAACTGCATCATGTTATGGGTATGCCTGTCATCGGCAAGGACTAGGGAGTTTATTACCATAAAAAGAAACAGAGTAGACTTAAGCACAGGCATAATCTAGAGGAAAACCTGGTTCAGTCAGCTTTCCAAAAGACACTGGGAGAGGAATTCACCTTTCAGCAGGACACTTACCTTAAACACGAGGCAAAATATACATTGGAGTTGCTTACCAAGACAACATAATTTTCTTGAGTAGCCTAGTTACAGTTTTGACATAGCCTTTTCATGCAGTCAAATGACATAATTCTGACATTCTGCCAGGAAATCTGGTGTTTCTATGTCAAACAGTTTAGTTATATTTCTGTCACGACTTCCGCCGAAGTCCGTCCCTCTCCTTGTTCGGACGGCGTTCGGCAGTCGACATCACCGGCTTTCTAGCCATTGCCGGTCCACTTTTCATTTTCCATTTGTTTTGTCTTTGTCTTACACACCTGGTTTCAATCCCCCAATTACCTGTTCATTATTTAACCCTCTGTTCCCCCATGTTTGTTTGTGAGTGATTGTTTCTATGTAGGAAGGTCCATTATTGTGGGCTCTGTTTTTGTATTGCATTTATATAATTGGGTAAAATACGTTTATTTACTCATATCTGCTGTCTTGCGCCTGACTCCTATACACTAGCTACACACAGACTTCGTTACAATTTCAGTCTTCTGTGATGTACATAAAGTGTAATATTTGGATGCAAACTCAAAATGTAATACATTTCAACTCTATATCTGACATGGTACAGGTGTCTTATTTTTTAAACCTCTAGCGTCGAGCAATCCCGTATCCGGGAGCGTAATTATAGCCTCAAGCTCATTACCATAACGCAACGTTAACTATTCATGAAAATCGCAAATGAAATGAAAGAAATATATTCACTCACAAGCTTAGCCTTTTGTTAACAACACTGTCATCTCAGATTTTCAAAATATGCTTTTCAACCATAGCATTTGTGTAAGAGTATTGATAGCTAGCATAACATTAAGCCTAGCATTCAGCAGGCAACATTTTCACAAAAACAAGAAAAGCATTCAAATAAAATCATTTACCTTTGAAGAACTTCAGATGTTTTCAATGAGGAGACTTTCAGTTAGATAGCAAATGTTCAGTTTTTCCAAAAGGATTACTTGTGTAGGAGAAATGTGAGAGTGTTTTCTTTCCAAAGCTGTCAATTATATGCATAGTCGAGCCAAAATATCTTGTTTAAAACGGGAACGTTTTTTTATCCATAAATTAAAAGAGCGCCCCCTATATCCAAGAAGTTAAAACCCATAACCATGTGTGTGAGGTGTATACTTTTGTCTCAAATTAGATTTGCTTAAAACCCTCTCGGGTATGTGGGGACGCTAGCGTCCCATCTGGCCAACATCCAATGAGATTGCAGAGTTCCAAATAAAAATACAGAAATACTAATTATAAAAATTATTAAAACAAAATATATTTTACATAGGTTTAAAGATTAACTTCTTGTGAATCCAACCACGGTGTCAGATTTTAAAAATGCTTTACGGCGAAAGCCCCCCTTACGATTATTTGAGAACATAGCCAGTTGACAAATTAGCCTAAATGATCTATAATATTTCAACCGGACAATAACGTTGTCAATATAAAAGGTAAATAAGAAATGCACTCTCTCGGGATTGCACATGAAAAACCTCTGTGACACGTCAGGGTCCACTCATTCAGACTGGTCTGACTCCCTCATTCATAAGAATACAAGCCTGAAACCATTTCTAAAGTCTGTTGACATCTAGTGGAAGTTATAGGAACTGCAAATTGAGTCCTAAGTCAATGGATACTGTAATGGAATTGAATAGAAAAATAAAAAACTTCCTGAATGGATTGTTCTCAGGTTTTCACCTGCCAAATCAGTTCTATTATACTCACATACACTATTTTAACAGTTTTGGAAACTTTAGAGTGTTTTCTATCCAAATCTACCATATGCATATCATATCTCCTGGGCCCGAGTAGCAGGCCGTTTAATTTGGGCATGCTTTTCATCCAAAATTCTGAATGCTGCCCCCTATCCTAGAGAGGTTAAGACTATCACGAAACACTCTGTACAGTATGACCCTGATTTAGCCCACTGCAGTAAAAGGTTCAATCGGCTTGAAAATCTACGGCAAAACTTGAAAATGGCTGTCTAGCGATGATCAATGAACAGGTCAATGAGCACTATACTGTCCAGTTCTATTTTCTTCATGTGTCTTTATACTCTACATCTAATCCCTCTTCATCTCCTTTCACCACAGGATGGGGATTCCCTGCTTCTGAGGGAAATGACTGCCATCATGCATAGAGGGGTCGACTTAGGCTTTTCCCATCCTGTCACACATATCGTGAGTGGAGTGGCCCCAGTTGAGCATGAGCTAACCTGGAATACCATGGGTGTCAGACCTAGCGTTGCTTGGATCGCTTACCACCATACTACCACCACAGGACAGACCTTCCATGGAGCGATGGTTCAGAAAGCCCAAGGGGCCAGGGGCTGGGTCCAGCACACCTTGGTCCAACTGCAGGAGATGCTGGCTGAGAGATACTCAACAGCTGAGCCTGTGAGGATATTCCCCAGCCGTCCTGAACCACAAAGATTCAAACCAAGTGTGATCACTCTCGGAGAGCAAGGAAAAACTGGGATACACAGGCAGACTCACAAAGAAGCAAAACAACTGAGTCTGGAGTCCCAGTTCAGTCCTAAAAATAAGTTGGGTGTAAAGATTGATGCCTCTGTCCAGATGGAGTTTGATGGACCTTACTCATTAGATGAGAGGCTAATCAAACAGCAAGATGTTTTCCAAATAGACATAATTCACACTGAGGGCTCATCAAAGGGAAGGCCAGATGTTGAGCTAGTGGTCATTGCAGAGATCACTGACGTGTCACAGGAAGTTCCAACACCAGAGAGGCCTAGGGCAACAGCCCCCCTCACAACACTGACAACTTCCTCACTTAGCAGCATAGAAAGGATATTGTGGTTTAAAGCTGTGTCTGATGGAGATGACACCAAATATAAACTGACCAATGGATTCATAGGGTTACTCAGAAAAAATAGAGATTTCCTGAGTAAGCCGCAACGTGCGGTACAACCCGCTCTGGTGAGACGGAGTCAAGTTAAAAATGGAGAACGAGTGGACAATGAAGGACAAAAAGAACACCCCAAAGAACCTTCAGGAGATGAGGAAGAGGATAGCGCTTTGACAGACTATCCACCGACAGAAACAACTGAGGGTGACAGCAATAGCAAAGATAAATACGCTGATGTAACACCATCAACAGATGCACCTCAAACAGAGTATGCAGACGTAACAGAGGAAGTAGAAGACAGTGGAGAGAAGGAACCAGAAAGAGAACCTACAACAGTCACACCAATATTCACATTACCTCCAAAAACAGAGCGCACAGAGGAAACTGAGAGTGCAATGACAGAAAGTATAGATGAACTTTCAGTTACCACAGACAGCTTGCAGACAGAGTGCATAGATGAAACTGAGAGTGCAATGACAGAAAATATAGATGAACAAGAATTCCCTACTACACTCCCCACACTTACAACTGAAAGCCAAAAAACCAAGTTATTGGATGAAACAGAGACAGTCAATACAAATGGGAAGAACGACCCTGAGGAACTGGAGTCCACATCAGAACCTTTAATATCTACAATAATCTCACAAACAGTAGGTGAAACCATAAACGATCAAGAACTTACACTCATGACAGAACCAACAGAAAGTATAGATGAACTTTCAGTTACCACAGACAGAACCAACAGCAAAAGAAATTATAGATGAACCTTCAGCAGTCAATACAAATGGGAAGAACGACCCTGAGGAACTGGAGTCCACATCAGAACCTTTAATATCTACAATAATCTCACAAACAGTAGGTGGAACCATAAACGATCAAGAACTTACACTCATGACAGAACCAACAGAAAGTATAGATGAACCTTCAGTTACCACAGACAGCTTGCAGACAGAGTGCACAGATGAAACTGAAAATCCACCAACAGAAAGTGTAGATGAACTGCCTCCTACAGATGGATGTCCAGAAACTGAGATCACAGAAAATCAAACAGAAAATATAGAAGAGCCATCAACTCCCATTGAAGAAACTGACAATCCAATAACAGAAAATGTAGAAGAACCATCAACTACCGTAGAAGAAAGTACAACACATGACAAGAACATACCTACTACATTTAGCCCAGAGACTGAAAATCCACCCACAAAAACTACCCAAGAAACAGATAATCAACCAACAGAAAGTGTTCACGTATCTTTACCCACACCAGAAAGCTTGAAGACAGAACATGAAATGGACTTTCCAGTTTTGCCGGTTTGCAAAGGATTGGTCCATCGAACTGATGCAGTGATAAGTCACTGTAGGGAAAGAATGCGTTTGAATCCAGGGAAGAAATCAAATGAGACAAGTGCCTCAGACAATGTATCACAAGAACTACTCTACATCACAATCACCCCAGAGACAACAGATCCAAGCTCAGAATCACTGACCATATGTGAGGATGAGACAGAGGACAGAGATCCTAGTACAGACAACAGCAACCTGTCCCATCCATCCAGCAAAGATGAACATTTCTACTACTCTAATGGAGAGCTGAAGAGAATCCAAAATAACGTAAATCCTAAAGAGTCCGCTACAGACACTGCACCAGGAGAAGTCACTGAGGCCCCAGAAACAACAGGCCCAGAATCAATAACCATATCTGTGGACGAGACAGAGGATGGAGGTCCTAGTGAAATCAGCCAAACAGATGGAGAAGAGCATCACAAGGAGCATGAGTCAATTACAGACATTAACAACCCGTCCAGCGATGGCAATGATGAACATTTTTACTACTTTAATGGAAAGCAGAAGAAAGTCAAAAATAACTTCTATCCTAAGGTGAACGATATGTTAAATACACACCACAGCCATAGCTCCAAAATTGCTGAAGGGGAAATGAATGTCAAAAGTATATCTGATTCTTTGATCTCACAGGTGAAAAGAGACTTAACATCTGGGGAAAGTCTCAGAAGACATAAACGCAATACTTCCAATGGTCATCATTACCATTCTGACCCATCAGGTAGTGTCAAAATGAGGCTGATGAATGCTGATGGTATGTCTCAGAATGTCCACACAGAGAGAACAGAGAGTCAAACCAAGTTGGAGATACTAGAGCCAACCACAGCATCCGAATCAGACAGAGAGATCAACACACATAAAGAGAGAAGAGAGCTATCCTCTGAGATACAAGTAAACACAACCCATGACAAACAGTCAGTGAATCTGGCTCTGGTCATAACTCAGGGCCACAATGCCTCTCAATTGGACAAAAAGTTGCCTATAACCCAACCAACTGGACAGCAGACTTTGTTGAAGTCACATGATGGCTCAGAGCCCAATGGACAGACGCTAAAGACAACCCTCTGCCAAGGCCTAATTCTCCGTGGGGGATCTGTGACATACTGTTTATGGAGGAACTACCGTTACAAGGCCCAGAGAAAGCATATCTACAATGAGACTCCGGCGACCCAGGGCCAACAGGACTCAGGAGACAATAAACCTCACACCTGGAAACCTAAGGAGAGTAATAATCGTGTCACCGTGACCCCAATTCCCTCTCAACCAGACCAGACAGATGTCACAGCTATTAACACCTCTGAAGAGCCAGGTTTGGCAGGTGACACCTCAGGGGCATTGATAGTTAAAACAGCAGGGGCGGAGGGAAAGTCCTGACAATCCTCCATAGCCATTCTTTACTCATGGATGGCTTTCTTATTTGCAAGGGTCTTGTGAGTCGAGAAGCCATGACCCTGAAGAGATGTGTTGTTAGAATGAAACAGAAGATACATTTAAACAATTAGCTCCCTCAAGTTATTACAACAATGTGAAAAGTTTAATGGAAGCCCTGGAGAAGTCCACTCGTCTGGTCAAACTGAAGAAAAGCGTAAGGATGTAAAGATTTAAATTAATACCAAAAGTATGTGGACACCTGCTCGTCGAACATCTCATTCCAAAATCATGGGCATTAGTATGGGGTTGATCCCCCCCCTTTGCTGCTATAACAGCCTTTACTCTTCTGGGAAGGCTTTCCACTAGATGTTGGAGCATTGCTGCAAGGACTTCCATTCAGCCACAAGAGCATTGACGAAGTCGGGCACTGATGTTGGGGCAATTAGGCCCGGCTCGCATTCAGTGTTACAATTCATCCCAAAGGTGTTCGATGGGGTTGAGGTCAGGGCTCTGTGCAGGCCAGTCAAGTTCTTCCACACCGATCTCGACAAACCATTTCCCTATGGACCTGGCTTTGTCCACGGGGGCATTGTCATGCTGAAACAGGAAAAGACCTTCCCCAAACCGTTGCCACAATGTTGGAAGCATAGAATCGGCTAGAAAATCATTGTAGCCTGAATCATGAAAAACAGCCCCCAGACCATTATTCCTCCTCCACCAAACTTTATAGTTGGCACTATGCATTGGAGCAAATAGCGTTGTCCTGGCATCCGCCAAATCCGTGATTCATCACTTCAGAGAATGTTTCCAATACTCCGGAGGCCAGCTGACGCTTGACATTGCGCATGGTGATGTTAGGCTTGTGTGTGGCTTCTCGGCCATGAAAACCCACTCCATGATGCTCCCGATAAACAGTTCTTGTGCTGATGTTGCTTCCAGAGGCAGTTTGGAACTCGGTAGTGAGTGTGCAACCAAAAAGCACTTCAGCACACGCCAGTCCCGTTCTGTGAGCTTGTTTGGCCTATCACTTTGCGGCTGAGCTTTTGCTGCTTCTAGATGTTTTCACTTCACAATAACAGTACTTACAGTTGACCGCGGCAGCTCTAGTGGGGCAGACATTTGAAGAACTGACTTGTTGGAAAGGTGGCATCCTATGATGGTGCCACGTTGAAAGTCACTGAGCCCTTCAGTAAGTCCATTCTACTGTCAATGTTTGTCTATGGAGATTGCATGGCGTTGTGCTCAAGTTTGTACTCCTGTCAGCAACGGGTGTGGCTGAAATAGCCGAATCCACTAATTTGAGGGGGTGTCCACATACTTTTGTATATACTGTATAGTGTATGTGCACATGCTATGCACAACTCAACTATCCCTTAAATCATTCTGTCTCAAAGATCATGAGGCAGCAATTGTATGCAAAGGTTAGAGGAAGTTCATGAGGATAGATACAATACATTTACAGTATTATTGCAATGTTTAACATCTTTATGTAAACTATGTTGTTCTATCTGTACAAATTAATAGTTGAGTAATTGATTGGACTCATCACAGAGTAACTCATGGAATAGATATACAATTTTTATTCTGTCTTCACCAAAAGAAGATATGAATTGTGACACTGTTCAATAATATCCATAACTACACATTCATAATGAAACATTCAAAGTAATCAATGCTTTGATAATGTGCATGTTACCAAAACAATAAAATAAAGATTGATTGACTAGGTTTAAGGCTAAATAATAGAAAAATACATTTTATTTTCCCCTAAAAGCACTTATGTTTGTAATTGAATAATATGTACTGAAACACAAACTTTTTTTGTGTGACTTTTGACTATTATTGTGATGGTATCACAGTATTATATGGTATGTTGGAGAACAAAATAAACTCAAGTGCACAGCACAATTTTTCTTACATTCAGACAGGGGTGTAGCCTGAAAGATAAGTTGAATGCTGAAGCGGGGATGTCTGTACTTTAATTTACTATTTACATTTTTTGACAACATTTACTTTTACTTCACTACATTCATATATTTTCTGTGATACCCAAAATTACTCGTTACTTTTTGAATGCTTAGTAGGACAGAAAATTGTCCAATTCACTACTGCCTCTGATCTGGCGGACTTACTAAACACAAATGCTTTGTTTTTAAATTATGTCTGAGTGTTGGAGTGTGACCCTGGCTATCCATAAATAAAAAATAAAATACAAATTGTGCCGTCTGGTTTGCTTAAATGAACAAATGTTTTATTTTTCATACTTTTACTTTTACTTTTGATACCCAAGTATATTTTAGCAACTACATTTACTTTCGATGCTTCAGTAAATTTAAAACCCAGTACTTTTAGACTTTTACGCAAATAGTATTTTACTGGGTGACTCACTTACTTGAGTCATTTCCTATTAAGGTATTTTTACTTTTACTCAAGTGTGAGAATTTAGTACTTTTTCCACCACTGAGTCTAGCCTACCTCTTGCCATTGTATTTCAAGTATAATTTCGCTGGCGGTGGCCGCAGCAAAGGATGGATAGACTCGTGTAATTTTGTTATCACAGCTGACACCAGGTGGACTGTGGACAGTGATGCTCCACAATAGCTGGTAGGTGAAACTCAGTTACCGATGGATGATGCAAAGCGCTACATGAGACAACAGTGTTGGTGTCACGCCCTGGTCTTAGTATTTTGTGTTTTCTTTATTCTTTATTCTTTTGGTCAGGCCAGGGTGTGACATGGGTTATTTATGTGGTGTGTTTTGTCTTAGGGTTTTTTGTAGGTCATGTGATTGTGGTTAGTGGGGTTGTCTAGAATAGTCTATGGCTGCCTGGAGTGGTTCTCAATCAGAGGCAGGTGTTTATCGTTGTCTCTGATTGGGAACCATATTTAGGCAGCCATATTCTTTGAGTGTTTCGTGGGTGATTGTTCCTGTCGCTGTGTTTGTGTGCACCAGAGAAGGATGGTGACGGTTTCACGGATTGTATTGTATAAGGTGAACGCACCAATTTGTAAGTCGCTCTGGATAAGAGCGTCTGCTAAATGACTTAAATGTAATGTAATGTAAATGTATTGTATTGTATTAAACATGTATTGACAACCACGCTGCATTTTGGTCCGCCTCTCTTTCGACACAAGAAAACCGTAACAGTTGGTCCGGGTGAGTTCTCTAATTTAAAGACAAATGTATCACACTATAAGTGAACATTGCATCGGCCTTGGCGATGTATGTTGTGCATATTTTGATTTGCATAAGACTATGGTCAAAGTGGAATAGAACATGTTCTACCCAATGGAAAAGTTGTATACTGTACTTTTATTTGTCACGTGCACCGAATACAGTGAAATGCTTACTTACAGGCTCTAACCAATAGTGCAAAAAAGGGATTAGGTGAACAATGGGTAGGTAAAGAAATAAAACAGTAAAAATACATGTTATATACAGTAGCGAGGCTGTAAAAGTAACGAGGCTATATACAGACACCGGTTAGTCAAATCAAATCAAATTTTATTTGTCACATACACATGGTTAGCAGATGTTAATGCGAGTGTAGCGAAATGCTTGTGCTTCTAGTTCCGACAATGCAGTGATAACCAAGTAATCTAACTAACAATTCCAAAACTACTGTCTTATACACAGTGTAAGGGGATAAAGAATATGTACATAAGGATATATGAATGAGTGATGGTACAGAGCAGCATACAGTAGATGGTATCGAGTACAGTATATACATATGAGATGAGTATGTAGACAAAGTAAACAAAGTGGCATAGTTAAAGTGGCTAGTGATACATGTATTAAGGATGCAGTCGATGATGTAGAGTACAGTATATACGTATGCATATGAGATGAATAATGTAGGGTAATACATGTGTTAAGGATGCAGTCGATGATGTAGAGTACAGTATATACGTATGCATATGAGATGAATAATGTAGGGTAATACATGTATTAAGGATGCAGTCGATGATGTAGAATACAGTATATACGTATGCATATGAGATGAATAATGTAGGGTAAGTAACATATAAGGTAGCATTGTTTAAAGTGGCTAGTGATATATTTACATTTCCCATCAATTCCCATTATTAAAGTGGCTGGAGTTATGACAGTGTGTTGGCAGCAGCCACTCAATGTTAGTGGTGGCTGTTTAACAGTCTGATGGCCTTGAGATAGAAGCTGTTTTTCAGTCTCTCGGTCCCAGCTTTGATGCACCTGTACTGACCTCGCCTTCTGGATGATAGCGGGGTGAACAGGCAGTGGTTCGGGTGGTTGATGTCCTTGATCTTTATGGCCTTCCTGTAACATCGGGTGGTGTAGGTGTCCTGGAGGGCAGGTAGTTTGCCCCCGGTGATGCGTTGTGCAGACCTCACTACCCTCTGGAGAGCCTTACGGTTGAGGGCGGAGCATTTGCCGTACCAGGCGGTGATACAGCCCGCCAGGATGCTCTCGATTGTGCATCTGTAGAAGTTTGTGAGTGCTTTTGGTGACAAGCCGCGCCTTCTTCACGGCGCTGTCAGTGTGAGTGGACCAATTCAGTTTGTCTGTGATGTGTATGCCGAGGAATTTAAAACTTGCTACCCTCTCCACTACTGTTCCATCGATGTGGATAGGGGGGTGTTCCCTCTGCTGTTTCCTGAAGTCCACAATCATCTCCTTAGTTTTGTTTGCTGATTTTGAGGTCGTATGTAGATATGGTTAAAGTGACTATGCATATATGATGAACAGAGTAGCCGTAGCGTAAAAGAGGGTGTGGTGGGTGGGACACAGTGAAGTGACTATGTATATATGATAAACCGAGAGTAGCAGCAGCATAAAAGAGGGGTTGGGGGGGCACACAATGTAAATAGTCCGGGTAGCCATTTGATTACCTGTTCAGGAGTCTTATGGCTTGTTGGTAAAAACTGTTGAGAAGCCTTTTTGTCCTAGACTTGGCACTCCGGTGCCGCTTGCCATGCGGTAGTAGAGAGAAGTCTATGGCTGGGGTCTTTGACAATTTTTAGGGCCTTCCTCTGACACCGCCTGGTGTAGAGGTCCTGGATGGCAGGCAGCTTAGCCCCAGTGATGTACTGGGCCGTAATCACTACCCTCTGTAGTGCCTTGCGCTAAGAGACCGAGCAATTGCCGTACCAGGACATGATAGCTGGCAAGACTAATTTACAAATTTAAAACAGAAGAGAGAAACTGCTGCTGCACAACCAAATTTCCAAATTGCCCCTTGTGTATTCTAACTCTCAACAGTAAATTGAGACCCCGCCAGTTGCCCATCTCTGAGTTAGAGCCTATCCACTTGAGCGCTTCTGTTAAACCAGCATATCATAATTTGTTGAACCAAAGACCGCCACAATAGGCCTATAATTAATTTACCTACATTTACATTGATTCAGATACTGTGGTCATTTATAGAGATCTCTGCATATGGCTCTGAAATATAGTGCAGTTAGTACACTAAAAAGGGAATCTTAATAATTGCTATAATTAACATGATAATGATCTCCAGGTAGGGAAGAGCAGTGTAGTTGGAAACATGGCTCACCATTGTCCTTTGTGATCTTTCAGAATGCAAATGTGGATCAACGGGAAGGAATATTAACGAGAACTAGTCTAGTCAACAACACATTGCTTCAGGGCATCAAGACAGACTGTGGTTGTGAACGTCACGCAACACCTGAATGTTCTGAATGTTCCCACAGACACCATCAACACTTCTGCAATAGTTGCATCTGAACAGTGATCATTGGAATTATTTTTTAAACTAAGTCTTGCAGTGGGAGGCTGAGTTGTATGGACACAGGTAGAACCACACCCTGTAACTTTGCAACTTTTGGGACTCCGATAGGCTCATCAAGCACCCTGTTCTGGCACTCAGTTGTACTGCATAATCCCTGAACCACTCCAATAGCGGTGACACACTTGGTGAAGAAACTAACTGAAAGTCCTGAGAGGCCTGAGAGATCAGTGTTGGGTAGGAACAGGAAAAGAAGAGGAGCCATAGGAGGAGAGGACATAGGTTGATGCGGCTTATCCACAGGGTACCATTATCACCTATCTGTTACCTAACTCTCTCAGATGAAGGGCTATTCAATCAAACCCACACTGCAGTATTTGCACCTTGTCACATATGTTATGTTTCAGACCTTTTTTCCTGTGGTCAAACCAGGTCTCTCTCTCTCCCAATGAGGATCGCCTGTATAAATAAAGACTAACCACAACTGATTCATAATTTGAACCTGATTGCCCATCTCTTGGACCTGTGGCTGGAGGCATCCAACCTACCTGTCCTTGAGGCAGTTCTCCATCCCTCCTCTGGTGTCTGTGCCTAGGCTGCCCACCCCGCTGCAGCCCCATGTTCAGGTTGCTCTACCTGGTGATCTTCCGCCTGGCTGTGGTGGGAAACATGACCGTCCTGGTACTGCTGTGTATGAGGAAGGACCTGCAGTCGCCAAGCACCTTCATCTGCTCCCTGGCCTTCAGTGACCTCCTTATCGCCATCGTCTGTGTACCTGCCACCCTGCTGCAGCACTTCATCACCAACTGGCTGGCAGGTAGGTGGCACAGCATGGGTGCACATATGAAGTAGTCAAAAGTCAATCAACAATAGAATGCATTGGGCGTAAACGGTGGGGTCAGTACTTCAGCTTTCAGGGAAGGTGAGGACACTGAGTGATGATAACTTGGTCATCTACACAGACACAAGACTCCTGTACTCACATATACACTCACAAACACGGACACAGACTCCTGTACTCACATATACACTCACAAACACAGACTCCTGTACTCACATATACACTCACAAACACAGACACAGACTCCTGTACTCACATATACACTCACACAAACACGGACACAGACTCATGTACTCACATATACACTCACAAACACATGCACATAGCCAACACGGCTGTACCATGAATATAGAGACATTAAACACTGGACACTTCTCATTTATTTTATACTGTTTTTCACACTGTGTATTCATATACTATATTCTTCACATAGTGTCACGCCTGCTCCCGCTCCCCCTCTCTGGCGCTCGAGGGCGCCAGGTGGCTCATCATTATGCACACCTGTCACCATCGTTACGCGCTTCCTTGGACTCACCTAGACTCCTTCACTTATTGATATCCTCCCCTATATCTGTCTATTCCTCAGTTTCATCCAAGTCTCAGCGCCAATATTGTTGTGTTCCCCTTGTCCAGACGCTGTCCTTGTTTTGTTTCATGCTGGTTATTTATGAATTATTCACTCCCTGTACTTTTTTATTTATTTAATCTTTATTTAACAAGGCAAGTCAGTTAAGAACAAATTCTTATTTCCAATGATGGCCTACCAAAAGTTAACAGACCTCCTGCGGAATGGGGGCTGGGATTAAAAATAAAAATAAATAAATAAAGATATAGGACAAAACACACATCAGGACAAGAGAGACAACAAAACACTACATAAAGAGGGACCTAAGACGACAACATAGCATGGCAGCAACACATGACAACACAGCATGGTAGCAACACAACCTGACAACAGCACAACATGTTAGCAGCATAAAACAGGGTACAAACATCGTTGGACACAGACAACAGCAAAACGTGCAAGGGAGAGACAACAATATATCACGCAAAGCAGCCACAACTGTCAGTAAGTGTCCACGATTGAGTCTTTGAATTAAGAAAATGTAGATTAAAACTGTCCGGTTTGAGTGTTTGCTGCAGCTCGTTCCAGTTGCTAGCTGCAGTGACCTGAAAAGAGGAGCGACCCAGGGATGTGTGTGCTTTGGGAACCTTTAACAGAATGTGACTGGCAGAACGAGTGTTGTATGTGGAGGATGAGGGCTGCAGTACTTGCTTCTCATCGCCCAGTGTCTGTCCTCACAGGATGCTTAACCACTATATTGGAAGCATCAGGGAGTTTTTTGTTGTTGGTGACGTCGGGTCCGGGTGCCGCTGCCGAAGGAACCGGGGGTGCCTCAGCTGGCTCATCATTCTTCCATGCCTCAGCTGGCTCATCATTCTTCCATGCCTCAGCTGGCTCATCATTCTTCCATGCCTCAGCTGGCTCATCATTCTTCCATGCCTTAGCTGGCTCGTTGGGCTATTCGTCGGGCTCCCACGCCTGCCGGCTCGGGCTCCCACGCCTCAGCCGGCTCGTCGGGCACACGCCCAGCCGGCCTCGGGCTCCCACGCTCGGCTCGTCGGGCTCCCACGCCTCAGCTGGCTCGTCGGGCTCCCACGCCTCAGCCGGCTCGGGCTCAGCCGGGGCTCCCGCCCCAGCCAGCCGGCTCGTCGGGCTCCCACGCTCAGCCGGTCGGGCTCCCACGCCTCAGCCGGCTCCCACGCCTCAGCTGGCTCGTCGGGCTCCCACGCCTCCGCTGGCTCGTCGGGCTCCCACGCCTCAGCCGGCTCGCCAAGGTGGGATGGCGGATGGTGGCACCTAGGGGGGGTACTGTCAAGCATTACAGTGAAATGCTTACTTACAAGCCCTCAACCAACAATGCAGTTTTAAGAAAATACTGGGAAAAAAGTAAGAGATAAGAATAACAAATAATTAAAGAGCAGCAGTAAATAACAATAGCGGGGTTATATTCAGGGGGTACCAGTACAGAGTCAATGTGCGGGGGCATCTGTGTCGAGGTAATTGAGGTAATATGTACATGTAACGTCGTTCTTCGTTTGTAGAAAGAGAGTCGGACCGAAATGCAGCGTGGTGGTTACTCATGACTTTAATGGAAAAGCGACACATGAAATAACTATACAAAATACAAAACAACAAACGGAACGTGAAACCTAATTACAGCCTATCTGGTGAAACTACACAGAGACAGGAACAATCACCCACGAAATACACAGTGAAACCCCGGCTACCTAAATACGGTTCCCAATCAGAGACAACGAGAATCACCTGACTCTGATTGAGAACCGCCTCAGGCAGCCAAGCCTATACAACACCCCTACTCAGCCGCAATCCCAAATACTACAAACCCCAATACGAAAATACAATATATAAACCCATGTCACACCCTGGCCTGACCAAAATATAACGAAAACAAAAATACAATGACCAAGGTGTGACAGTACATGTAGGTAGAGTTATTAAAGTGACTGTATAGATAATAGTGTAACAGCAGTGTAGAAATGGAAGCCATTTGAAATGCTGTTCAGAAGTCTTATGTCTTGGGGGTAAAAGCTGTTTAGAAGCCCCAGACTTGGCACTCTGGTACTGCTTGCAATGCATTGTCCTCCTGTTGTCCCCTTGTATTTATTTAACAGCAAAGCTTAATGCAGGGGCTTACAGGCCCAAAAGGGGGCCAAAGAGGCAAAACAATAAGTAATGATATTATACAGCACCAGTAAAAAGTTTGGACACCTACTCATTCCAGGATTTTTCTTTATATTTACTATTTGTCTATACCTTATACCACCCCTACCTTGTCACAACACAACTGATTGTCTCAAATGCATTAAGAAGGAAAGAAATTCCACATGGCACACCTGTTCATTGAAATTCATTCCAGGTGACTAACTCATGAAGCTGGTTGAGAGAATGCCAAGAGTGTACAAAGCTGTCACCAAGGCATAGGGTGGGTACTTTGAAGAAACTCCAAATATAAAATATATATATATCTTTTTTAAGGGGTGGATCTGCCTAATATTGCGGAAAGACTGTTGCTTCCATCAATGTCTCATGTCTCATCACGCACCAGCGGCTCCTGTGGCGGGCCGGGCGCAGTGCACGCTAACCAAGGTTGCCAGGTGCACGGTGTTTCCTCCGACACATTGGTGCGGCTGGCTTCCAGATTGGATGCGCGCTGTGTTAAGAAGCAGTGCGCCTTGGTTGGATTGTGTATCGGAGGACGCATGACTTCCAACCTTCGTCTCTCCCGAACCCGTACGGGAGTTGTAGCGATGAGACAAGATGGTAGCTACTAACAATTGGATACCACGAAATTGGGGAGAAAAAGGGGTAAAATAAAACATGCCCCATTGCAAAATGTGTAGAATGATATTTGTGACAAAAACAATCAATGGGAGCCCCCTGGAGGTCAATGTCACGTTCTGACCTTAGTTCCTTGGTTTTGTCTTTGTTTTAGTATGGTCAGGGTGTGAGTTAGGGTGGGCAGTCTGTTTGTTTTTCCAGGTTTGGTTTTTGAGTTTGGCCTGGTATGTTTCTCAATCTGAGGCAGGTGTTGTTAGTTGTCTCTGAGAATCATACTTAGGTAGCCTTTTTCCACCTGTGTTTCGTGGGTGTTTATTTTCTGTTTTGTCATTCACTAGACAGGACTGTTTTGTTCTTCCTAGTTGTTATTTTGTTTAGTGTTCAGTTTTGATTATATTAAAAATCATGAACCCTTACCACGCTGCACCTTGGTCCTCACCTTCTTCCACCGATGACGGCCGTTAACAGTCAGGACACGTTGAATTACTACAAGTGTAGATAGCTGGCTAGACGAACTTACCAATTAAAAACACTTTTACTGACATGGCTAATTGAGTGACTGTCATAACAAGAGAAACTGCTGATGCACAAGAACATTTCAAAATGTCACCTTGTGTATCCTACTACCCTGTGTGGCCAAAAACAATCCAAAGCCCCGGTGCCTATCATTTGTTACTCCGGCCCTGGTCATGAAAGGTCTATTATATAACTACAGTTAGGTACAAAGCCTTGGTCATGAAGGACATTTTAGATGTGATCATTGCCTTATCCCATGTGACCAATGCCATATCTGTCACTGTTTTTCTACCGAAATGTATTTTTCATACAATATTGATTCTCAGATTGAAGTTAACTTTTGCCGACCTGTTCCATTGCAAACGATAGGATGCTAGATTCTTCTTTGGACATAAATGTTTAGTGCACAACACATTAGCTGTCTGACCAGACAAAAAAACATTTCCAAGCCAAACCTTCATATCATAACCGCTAACCGCTATGTACAACCTCACCATATTAGCTAATGTCATAGTCAACATAGCTACTAGAATTAAAGCGTTAGAAAACCATTCTACAACCATGCTCCAATCATGTAGTAAAGTGTACAGTCATCAAGCAGTTTAGAAGTTACAACGGCGGGCTCCGGTGGCAATAAATTGATAAAACCAAAAGCTTACCTTGACTTTGAAGAGTTCCAGTATTGGATAGCCATAGCCAGCTACCTAACATAGCATCACTCTTTGTTTGAACAGGCTAAACTAGCTATCTGCCTTAGCTACATAAGTGAAAGTGAAAAAAATACAACCAATATAGCTAGTTCTCTCTCTCTTTTCCTTCATTGTTAAAGAAATGTATTTGTTAAATTCAATAGTTGAACAGTATTGATCTCTCTTTTAGTCAACTACTCACCACAGTTTATGTACTGCAGTGCTAGCTAGCTGTAGCATATGCTTTCAGTACTAGATTAATTCTCTGATCCTTCGGCTGGTTGGAGAACATGTCAGTTAATGCTGCAAGAGCTCTGATAGGTTGGGGGACGTCCTCCGGAGGGTGTCATAATTACTGTGCAGGTCTATGGAAGGGTGTGAAACCATGAGCCTCCTAGCTGTCCTCCGGCTACACCATGGTGCTACGCCAGGGTGGATTGCAGAGGTCTTGAAAAAGAAGGGTCAACACTTTCAAATATTGAGTCTTTGCATCAACTTCATGTAATTGTCAATAAAAGCTTTCGATACTCATGAAATGCTTGTAATTATACTTCAGTATTCCATAGTAACATCTGACAAAACTATCTAAAGACACAGAGGCAGCAGACTTTGTGAAAATGAATATTTGTTTCATTCTCAAAACTTTTGGCCACGACTGTACAGCTGCACCATCGAGATCACCCCCCCCCCTCCCCGTTACACTGCTGTGGCAATGGGGGTCCATCTCTCTCTCTCTCTTTCTCTCTTATATATATATATATATATATATATATAAAGCAATATGTGAAGATTAATGTTGTTAGTTGGCCCACATTGAAAAGACAGTGGTGACTCCTTGCCATTCAACTCGGTCAGTGGTTACCAAACTTGTTTATGCTTGTTTATGCTGTGACTCAGCATCAACTAAATAAATACAATTGTTTATGATCACATCTCGTCATCCAGCAGCCATGGTCCACCGTTTGGGAACATCGAATTAGGCCAAAACATAATTGACCAAATAGATTTGGAATTAAACTCTCTGACTGTAAGCCTGCGGTTATGTTTTCTAATTCAAATGTCCCTGTTGCAATGAATCATACTTTGAGGCTATTTATTCTGAATTTTAATATATATACATTTTTATTTTAAAATATATATTTTGTATTTGAGTATCTTTTTAGAAAAAGCAAACTGAGGGAGTAACTTTTCATTCAATGTGGTTCCTTCCTGTCTCCATCTGCAAAGCACTATTTCACTTTCAGAATACCATTGTGCCACGCCATCTTTTCATTATAGTATTTCAGATAACAATTTTGTCAGATGTTTCTATTGAATAGAAAGAATATCCATATTCATAACAAACAATGGACCCGATACCGACGTAGGAATTTAGGCCTTTCCTACGCAAACCTTTCCTACGCAAACCTTTCCTATGCACTTCTCAGTATTTGGTATTCAAACTTACCTTATACAGGTGCATAACAGCCTTTGCAGGCGAAGATCCCTTATTCCCTTGTGCGCGCTGGCCAAAAGATTTTCTCATGGAGTTTTTGTTCAATAGGGTTTTCAATACGTTTATCTTAAGCCATCCCTTTAAATATGGTGTACCGTTTAGTTTGAATTTATTTTGTAGACAGACTATAATATACTGTATATAGAAAATGGTTCAGGATATTATGGATCAATGAAAGGAAGCCATCTTAATATATGCATATTCATCTCTGTTTCAGCATCAATTGGTAGATTTATAAATACTCTGCTCTAGATTATTTAAGTTTATGAAAGTATTTCTGAATCATAAAAACAGGTCTGAAGAACCTTTACACATTTAGAAAATGACCACATTCAGTTCTTGAACCCATGGAAATGTTGGAAGATTAGTGTACATATAATTATAATAGGGAGAACAGTCTATAATTGTAGGCTATACCCTTGTCTATTGCCTCCACTAGCCATGGAACCGTGTGATGACCCAGAAAAGTATTGCACCATGCGTTGTGTTCAAATTGTTATGGCTTCGCCTGAGCTCTGCTGTATAATGATTTAATTAGCCTACATGCCTTTATTTTATATACACACACACACACACACACACACACACACACACACACACACACACACACACACACACACACACACACACACACACACACACACACACACACACACACACACACACACACACACACACAGTGGGGCAAAAAAAATAGTATTTAGTCAGCCACCAATTGTGCAAGTTCTCCCACTTAAATAGATGAGAGAGGCCTGTAATTTTCATCATAGGTACACTTCAACTATGACAGACAAAATGAGGGGAAAAAATCCAGAAAATCACATTGTAGGATTTTTAATGAATTTATTTGCAAATTATGGTGGAAAATAAGTATTTGGTAAATAACAAAAGTTTATCTCAATACTTTGTTATATACCCTTTGTTGGCAATGACAGAGGTCAAACGTTTTCTGTAAGTCTTCAAAAGGTTTTCACACACTGTTGCTGGTATTTAGGCCCATTCCTCCATGCAGATCTCCTCTAGAGCAGCGATGTTTTGGGGCTGTTGCTGGGCAACACGGACTTTCAACTCCCTCCAAAGATTTTCTATGGGGTTGAGATCTGGAGACTGGCTAGGCCACTCCAGGACCTTGAAATGCTTCTTACGAACCCACTCCTTCGTTGCCCAGGCGGTGTGTTTGGGATCATTGTCATGCTGAAAGACCCAGCCACGTTTCATCTTCAATGCCCTTGCTGATGGAAGGAGGTTTTCACTCAAAATCTCACGATACATGGCCCCATTCATTATTTCCTCTACACGGATCAGTTGTCCTGGTCCCTTTGCATAAAAACAGCCCCAAAGCATGATGTTTCCACCCCCATGCTTCACAGTAGGTATGGTGTTCTTTGGATGCAACTCAGCATTCTTTGTCCTCCAAACACGATGAGATGCGTTTTTACCAAAAAGTTATATTTTGGTTTCATCTGCTCCCACAGTTGATTTCTTCCAACCAAGCTGCTTACCTATTGCAGATTCAGTCTTCCCAGCCTGGTGCAGGTCTACAATTTTGTTTCTGGTGTCCTTTGACAGCTCTTTAGTCTTGGTCATAGTGAAGTTTGGAGTGTGACTGTTTGAGGTTGTGGACAGGTGTCTTTTATACTGATAACAAGTTCAAACAGGTGCCATTAATACAGGTAACGAGTGGAGGACAGAGGAGCCTCTTAAAGAAGTTGTTACTGAGGTGAATGAGGACAGAGGAGCCTCTTAAAGAAGTTGTTACAGGTCTGTGAGAGCCAGAAATCTTGCTTGTTTGTTATTGACCAAATACTTATTTTCCACCATAATTAGCAAATAAATGTATTAAAAATCCTACAATGTGATTTTCTGGATTTATTTTCTAATTTTGTCTGTCATAGTGTACCTATTATGAAAATTACAGTCCTCTCTCATCTTTTTATGTGGGAGAACATGCACAATTGGTGGCTCACTAAATATTTTTTTGCCCCACTGTGTGTGTGTGTGTGTATATATATATATATATATATATATATATATATATATATATATATATATATATATATATATATATATTATCAACTGTAATTAATTATCCTCAGCAACAACCACACAGCATTGATGGCATTTACAGAGGAAGCAAATGAAGGTCAATGGAACAAGCTAATTCAATTGAATAATAATGTAGGCTATACGAACTGAAGGGAACTAACAGTAAATTGCAAGTTGAGTATGTGTGGTTATTAGGCCTACTGGCGGTCGACACTGGTACTGGCTAATATTAAACATGATAGAAATAGGAGATATAGGGGTAGCCTATAATTAAGACACTTGAAAGTGCCCACCCCTGCAAGTTAATAGGTGTTCCATTAACATTTAGATGAATGTCACAGCATTTCATAAAAGTTATGGTAGGAAAGTTCATATATTGATATGTTTCAGTTTTTTGCCTTATGACTAGTTTCACATTTGTCTACTGTGATTATACTGTAAAATATATCTAAAAGAAGTGTCATTTATATTTACAATTCTCTTATCCAAACAGATTACTAATTTAAGAAGCGCTAATCAATAGCTCTTATCAAGTTGTAAAACACAATGCATGGAGAACAGTATTATTAATATAACAGTTTTTTCAAACTGCTTACACACAATCTTTTCATGTCACACGATTTTTGAAACCTCTCACTCAAAGTGCAAAAATACACACCAAATATCCAAAACCATAAGCTATTTCTCAGCCTTTGACTCAGTTGTCATTTGCATAAAACACTTTTTTCAAAACACAACACACAATTATCTACCTAAAACACAAAAATCTAACAGGAAGTGACTTGCTATCCTTTTCCAAACACAACCAATCAAAATGCTACATTTACATCTGTAAACAAGGACGCTTGTTTACAGATGTATAAGTGACTGTAATTATAAATATGGTTTTGGCCAACAATGCAATTAGGATTCGAGAGATAAGAGAGCATATCTTGAATAATGACACCATTTACAAGGTGTCATTTGATAAGGTCAGAATATGAACAATAGTACAATGGTGACCATCTGTATATTGCAGTTTTGAGAATTGTGTGTAGAGTTTTTAAAAAAGGAGACAGTCTTGAAAACGTGTGTAAGCAGTTGGAAAAAACTGTAATCAGTGTTTGTTTAGAAGGCTCTTTTGGAGTATCTTTGTCCTGTGGTGATGTGAGGACTGTCCATTTGTAAGTTGTTTTTGTTGTGTGCCACCTATTGTTTTGTCCTTTGTTGATGTGTTTACTGGTGGGACCATTCAGTCACACCAACAAAATCATAATCAAAACAAAGGAGAAGACATATCAGACAACACTAGTTCAGGGCTGGAGCAATGGTGACCAAAGCCTGCATAAACACAATCAAAACAAAGGAGAGACATATCAGACAACACTGTTTGACAGTGGGTTTGACAGGAGGATGTTCATTTGGCATCCAACAATAATTTGTTACATTGCATACTCTTTGATTGGTAGATCATGATTGAAAGATTCCCAGTGACATAAATCTCTTCTCTCTCTCTACACATTCTTAAAATAAAGTGGTGATCCTAACTGACCTATGACAGGGAATTTTTACTAGGATTAAATGTCAGGAATTGTGAAAAACGGAATTTAAATGTATTTGCTATATGGTATATGTAAACTTCTGACTTCAACTGTATAAAGGACATCTTAGAAACGATGACACCATGTTGGAGGAGGGCATCTTTTCATTGCCAATATTATGAATTGGAATGATTTGACTGTTGATTGATCTAATGGTTGAGATCTCTCAGGCACATCATGATTATAGGTCAAGGTCCCAAAATGCAATCAATTACAGTTTTTTCCAACTGCTTACACACAAAATATTTTCATGTCACACGATTTTTGAAACCTCTCACTCAAAGTGCAAAACTACACATCAAATATCCAAAACCATATGCTATTTCTCAGCCTTTGACTCAGTTGTCAATTGTATAAAACACCACACACTATTCTCTACCTAAAATACAAAAATCTAAAAGGAAGTGACTTGCTTTCCTTTTCCAAACACAACCAATCAAAATGCTACACTTATTCACCAGGTGATGTGATTTATTTCAGCTTTTCTTTCTTTCATCACATTCCCAGTGGGTCAGAGGTTTACATACACTCAATTAGTATTTGGTAGCATTGCCTTTAAATTGGGTCAAACGTTTTGGGTAGCTTTCCACAAGCTTCCCACAATAAGTTGGGTGAATTTTGGCCCATTCCTCCAGACAGAGCTGGTGTAACGGAGTCAGGTTTGTAGGCCTCCTTGCTCTCACACACTTTTTCAGTTCTGCCCACAAATTTTCTATGGGATTGAGGTCAGAGCTCTGTGATGGCCACTCTAATACCTTCACTTTGTTGTTCTTAAGCCATTTTGCCACAACTTTGGAAGTATGCTTGGGGTCATTGTTCATCTGGAAGACCCATTTGCGACCAAGCTTTAACTTCCTGACTGATGTCAATATATCGACATATAGAGACCGCGTCTCCTTCCTGAGCGGTATGACAGCTGCGTGGTCCCATGTTGTTTATACTTGCGTACTATTGTTTGTACAGATGAACGTGGTACCTTCAGGCATTTGGAGATTTCTCCTGAAGGATGAACCAGACTTGTGGAGGTCTACAATTTATTTTGGCTATGATAAGCCAACTGATATTTTCTCCTGAGGTGCTGACCTGTTGCACCCTCTACAACCACTGATTATTATTATTTGACCCTGCTGGTCATCTTTGAACGTTTGAACATCTTGGCCATGTTCTGTTATAATCACCACCAGGCACAGCCAGAAGAGGACTGGACACCCCTGATAGCCTGGTTACTCTCTAGGTTTCTTCCTAGGTTCTGGCCTTTCTAGGGAGTTTTAGGCTGGGTTTCTGTATAGCACTTTGTGACATCTGCTGATGTAAGAAGGGCTTTATAAATACATGTGATTGATTGATTGGTTCACCCTGCTGACTTGCGGCCAGAGGGCCAGAGCCAGCAGGTGGTCAAACGTGGACCACCTGCAGGGCAGGGGGGCCCAGGTGGGCATGTTGTTCTTGGAGGGGGGCTCCCACCCCTATAGTGGAGGTGGGAGGGGTGGGGGGGATCAACCAGATGGGGCTGCTGCGCCAGTGGGGCAGAGTGGCTTGTGGGTGCGGCATCCTATGGCCCTAGTGACACCAGAAGGTGCTGGAAGGTGTCACACATAAATCCCGCCCCCCACGCATCTGTTCAGCGTGCGGCCCAAGAAGACTAGCAGTACACTGTTGCTCAGTTTGACGGATCCGCCCCCAAAAAACAGGGGAGGCAGTACGTCTAGTACCACGGACTCCTCCTCTCAGTCAAAACCACCCAGCTTCTGAGCTAGCCCACTCACAACTGTTATCAGAACTGAAAGTAGGACCTTTGGGTGCTTAGAAAAGGAATAAGGCCATAGGTCACTCACTGTGGGGATAGATATAGACAAATTACACCTGAATGAGGCAGAGAAGAACAATAACCAAAACTGATCTCAGACACGGCTAGATTTAATGCAAACCGTTCTTACTATGTGTTATGTAGCCTAGGGCTAGATTCAGGGCTCGAGTCAAAACCACATTGAAGTTCAGCACTATAGAGAGATTGATATTTAAAGGTAATTTCAGATTGAGCTGACATATACATATTGTAGGGGGTTGGTTGTCACAGTGCTTATTACTCCCAATCTAGAGAGTGCTGGGTAATAATTTAAAGATTAAAATGGTATTTCTTTGAAAGAACTCATCCATCTGGTCAATTCATGTCAGCATGACAAAACATTGAGGTGAGGGGAATTCATGTCAGCATGACAAAACATTGAGGTGAGGGGAATTCATGTCAGCATGACAAAACATTGAGGTGAGGGGAATTCATGTCAGCATGACAAAACATTGAGGTGAGGGGAATTCATGTCAGCATGACAAAACATTGAGGTGAGGGGAATTCATGTCAGCATGACAAAACATTGAGGTGAGGGGAATTCATGTCAGCATGACAAAACATTGAGGTGAGGGGAATTCATGTCAGCATGACAAAACATTGAGGTGAGGGGAATTCATGTTTGTTTCATAGGTGAAAGTAAAAAATAAGTATTGGTATTTACTTCATATATGTTTGAATTATGTTAAGTTAAGTATGTTAATTAAGTATATGAGAGCGGCATCTAGTGGCGATAGGAGGGAAATACAGCAGCGTGCATGGAGATTATGGATAGATAACCTACTCCCTAGATTAATGTGTGTGTGTGGGTGTGTCCAACCCCCCTCTCCAACAAAAAAGAAATACCTTACTATTGTACTTCTTTCTTGCACTAACGCTCGCACTTGTATTTTCTCAATGGCACTGATTTAGCTGATAGCTGCTTAATTGAGGAAAGTTCTTACTTTCATACTTTCATCACGACTTGTGAGTTATTCAAGAAGAACGGTGTAATGTCAATGTAAATACCATCAATAGAACTATGTCTTCAATAATACTTGCAAAGAGGAGAACACAAACTGTAGGATGAACTTAGCTGTATTTTGGGAGTATTTTATTTCTCAGTTACTCATAACATGGGTAAGCCCGATGCCACTATGCATAAAGATCAAGAAATGATGCATTGTCGCTGTCTGGGATCTTCTGCCTTGCTCCTACCATCTTGCACTGCTCCCTCCCTCTGCCTTCTCTCCCTCCTCTGCGCCTCCCTCCTTCGCTCCCTCTCCTGCTCCTCCCTTCTCCTGCACCTCCTCCTCTCCTCCAGGATCCTTTGATTCCTCTGGAGGACCGTGGATCTTCTCGTCTCTAAAGAGGCGGTGTGTTGCAGATGCGGTCGGGACCGTGAGGGTCGTATCTTAGCCCAGCACTGCTCCAGAGCCCCACAGATTTTACAACGAGCTCCCTGGAACCAATGGCCCTGTCCAGCCTCCTGGGCTGCCTCGCAAGGGCCTGGTGCAGGCAGTATGGGCTCTGGATATGCCTGGGGCTGAGGTTGGAGCTGGAGTGGAGATGGCTCCTGAAGGAAAGCTCCAGAAGGATCCTGTGGCTCAACCTGAGGTAGCCCAGCAAGAGGCATCTGGGCTGGGGGAGCTTGGGCAGGAGGCCTGGAGGAATCCATGGAGGTCTCCTGCTGAATTAGTTGTGCTGGAGAAAAGTTGTAGGGCTGTTGTTGTGGCAGCAGATCCTGTGGCTGTAGGAGCGGAGAGTAGATGGGGCCAGAGTAGTGGGTCGCCTTGTCCTCTCGTTTCACTGGAAAGTCATATTGGAACTCTGTCTCATCTTCACTCATAGGATCATTACTGTGGTCCTTGTACACTCTGTCCCTGGGTGTCCTGATCTCGATGACAATAACTTTACGATTGTCCCGCTGCCCAGACTTCATCCTACTGCTGCGTCTGCTGTGCTGCTGGCTTCCCCTGCTTATTCTTCTCTCATTCCCACTGAGTCTCCGGAGAGGGAGGGTCTCTGGCTCTAGGTCTAGCCCAGCTCGATGAGAGGGCTCTGGGCTGGGCTGGTGGACCTCCTCCTGTGCCTGCTGCTGCTGGTTCTCCAGCAGGGAAATATGCCTCTGGCCAGACATTCGCTTTGGAGGATGAACTGCTGGTGCAGACAACATGGACACACCATCCTCTATACGTTTCCTGTTACCCGGTCCCGGTACAGGTCCCAGCACTGCTCCAGCTCGGTGCCTGTGTGATCTTACGACTTCCCCCTCGTCCTCCTGGAGCTCAGCCCGGAGATTATGTCGCCTCTCCAACCGGGCCCTCCTCTCCTCCTCCATGCGGCGGGCCCTCCTCTGCTGGCGACCCCTGAAACGTACCAGCTTCCTGGCGTTGTCCAGAGGGATGCCAGACAGTTGTACCAGCTGCCGCACAGTGCAGCGGTTCAGGTCGAACGCCCCACTCTTCCTCACCATCTTCACACCCACAACACCACCAGAGCCAGTGGGGAAAGGTCCCTCTCTCTGCACTGTGTCTGTGTCTCTCAGTGTTACACACAGCCAGGTTGAAAAGTAACAACAAAGAAGTAATGAGAACTGCTGATTGGAATGCCATGGTATTATGACATCACAGACTGTACAGTAGAATTACATTATGACATCACGAATGAGCTAACTACACAGTGGAACAGCATTATGACATAATGTGGAACAGGGTATGGGTCAATTCTAATTCAGAAAGGGATTTGAATTTAAAATTATGAAGTTGAAAAACATTTGAAATAGTTTTTCCTTTTCAGTTTATTGAGAAGTAATTGAAAGTAGATAACTCTTTATTGAATTATAATTTTTCTGTACACTTTCTGAATTGAATGACAATTTGAATTTACCCCAATTCTTATATGGAATGTTGATTTTTTTTAAATTGTATTTTATTTCACCTTTATTTAACCAGGTAGGCCAGTTGAGAACAAGCTCTCATTTACAACTGAGACTTGACCAAGATAAGGCAAAGCAGTGCAACAAAAACAACAACACAGACTTACACATAAACAAACAAACAAACAAACAAACAAACAGTCAACAACACAATAGAAAAGAAAAATAGAAAAATGTACAGTGTGTGCAAATGTAGAAGAGTAGGGAGGTAGGCAATAAATAGGCCACAGAGGTGAAATAATTACAATATAGCATTAATACTGGAATGATAGATGTGCAGATTATGATGTGCAAGTAGAGACTGGGGTGCAAAATAGCCAGAGGGTAAGTAATAATATGGGGATGAGGTAGTTGGGTGTGCTATTTATAGATTGGCTGTGTACAGGTACAGTGATTGCTGCTCTGACAGCTGATGCTTAAAGTTAGAGGGGAGATATATGACTCCAGCTTCAGTGATTTTTGCAAATCGTTCCATTCATTGGCAGCAGAGAACTGGAAGGAAAGGCGGCCATAGGAAGTGTTGGCTTTGGGGATGACCAGTGCCTTATACCTGCTGGAGCGCATGCTACGGGTGGGTGTTGCTATGGTGAGATAAGGTGGAGTTTTACCAAGCAAAGACTTATAGATGACCTGGAGCCAGTGGGTTTGGTGACGGATATGTAGTGAGGGCCAGCCAACGAGAGCATACAGGTTGCAGTGGTGGGTAGTATATGGGGCTTTGTTGACAAAACGGATGGCACTGTGATAGACTACATCCAGTTTGCTGAGTAGTAGAGTGTTGGGGGATATTTTGCAATATCGCCGAAGTCAAGGATCGGTAGGATAGTCAGTTTTACGAGAGTATGTTTGGCAGCATGAGGGAAGAAGGCTTTGTTGCAAAATAGGAAGCCGATTGTAGATTTAATTTTGGATTGGAGATGCTTAATGTGAGTCTGGAAGGAGAGTTTACAGTCTAACCAGACATCTAGGTATTTGTAGTTGTCCACATATTCTAGGTCAAAACCGTCCAGAGTTGTGATGCTAGGCGGACGGGAGGGTGCGGGTAGCAATCAGTTGAAGAGCATTTAATATTGCTAGCACTTAAAAGCAGTTGGAGGCCACGGAAGGAGTGTTGTATGGCGTTGAAGCTTGTTTGGAGGTTTGTTAGCACAGTGTCCAAAGAAGGGCCAGAAGTATACAGAATTGTGACGTCTGCGTAGAGGTGGATCAGAGAATCAACAGCAGCAGGAGCGACATCAATGATATATACAGAGAAAAGAGTCGGCCCAAGAATGGAACCCTGTGGCAGCCCCCATAGAGACTGCCAGAGGTCCGGACAACATGCCCTCCGATTTGACACACTGAACTCTATCTGAGAAGTAGTTTGTGAACCAGGTGAGGTAGTCATTTGAGAAGCCAAGGCTATTGAGTCTGCCGATAAGAATGCTGTGATTGACAGAGTCGAAAGCCTTGGCCAGGTCAATGAAGACGGCTGCACTGTACTGTCTTTTATCAATGGCGCTTATGATATCGTTTAGGACCTTGAGTGTGGTTGAGGTGCACCCATGACCAGCTCAGAAACCAGATTGCATAGTGGAGAAGGTATGGTGGGATTTGAAATGGTAGGTGATCTGTTTGTTAACTTGGCTTTCGAAGATTTTAGAAAGGCAGGACAGGATGGATATAGGTCTATAACAGTTTGGGTCTAGAGTGTCTCCCCCTTTGAAGAGGGGGATGACCGCGGCAGCTTTCCGATCTTTGTGGATCTCAGACAATATGAAAGAGAGGCTCGTAATAGGGGTTGCAACCATTTTGGAGGATAATTTTAGAAAGAGAGGGTCCAGATTGTCTAGCCCAGCTGATTTGTAGGGATCCAGATTTTGCAGCTCTTTCAGAACATCAGCTGTCTGGATTTGGGTGAAGGAGAAGCGGGGGGGCTTGGGCAAGTTGCTGCAGGGGTTGCTGAGATATTGGCCGGGGTAGGGGTAGCCAGGTGGAATGCATGGCCAGCCAAAGAAAAATTCTTATCGCGAAAAATTCATATCGTGGTGGCTAGTCGATGCTATTGCAGAACGCCACAGGATGTTTTTGTGCTGGTCAAGGGCAGTCAAGTCTGAGGTGAACCATGGGCTATATCTGTTCTTAGTTCTACATTTTTTGAATGGGGACCGCTTATTTGAGATGATGAGGAAAGCACTTTTGAAGAGCATCCAGGCATCCTCTACTGACAGGATGAGGTCAATATCCTTCCAGGATACCCGGGCCAGGTCGATTAGAAAGTTCTGCTCGCTGAAGTTCTGCTCGCTGTTTTAAAGGAGTGTTTGACAGTGATGATGGGTGGTCGTTTGACCCCGAACCCATTATACACGCAGGCAATGAGGCAGTGATCGGTGAGATCCTGGTTGAAGACAGCAGAGGTGACTGCAGAGGTGACGGCAGAGGTGACGGCAGAGGTGACGGCAGAGGTGACTGCAGAGGTGACTGCAGAGGTGACGGCAGAGGTGACGGCAGAGGTGACTGCAGAGGTGACTGCAGAGGTGACGGCAGAGGTGACGGCAGAGGTGACGGCAGAGGTGACTGCAGAGGTGACGGCAGAGGTGACGGCAGAGGTGACGGCAGAGGTGACTGCAGAGGTGACTGCAGAGGTGACGGCAGAGGTGACGGCAGAGGTGACTGCAGAGGTGACGGCAGAGGTGACGGCAGAGGTGACGGCAGAGGTGACGGCAGAGGTGACTGCAGAGGTGACTGCAGAGGTGACTGCAGAGGTGACGGCAGAGGTGACGGCAGAGGTGACGGCAGAGGTTGATCGTAACTGTCCAGTGTTTTCAGATTTCAATGAATCTGACCTATAATTACTTGCAATATGAGTGAAATAGTTTTCCTTCCAAATAATGGTAATTAAGTATGTTAAAAAGCAGTTTGTCTGTGTTGGAATAGTGTGGGCGTTAATCAATCATTTCAAATATTTATGTGAGGAGACCGCTGATTGGCCAGCTCATCCTCTTCAGGAATAAGACATCATACACTATGTACCAAGCAATTGTTTAACAGTGGGAGGAGTAGATGGCGTGGCTGTGAGAGGGATAGTTTTCTCACTTGTCCAAACAACTTTGAGGGTTAGGTGGTTAACAGTCTAATATTGGCTTTCAATGTAGCTATAACTGGTTTTAGCTACATATGGCAAGTTTAGAGTTAGTTTTTGTCAAGTTGAATGGGAAGAACATGACAGAAAGACAACAGATAATGGAATATCCAAACCTCAAAGAAGATGGCAGGCATGCTATCTAGCTACGACGAGAGCCAGAACAGCATGGAGCGGGCTACCGGAGAAACATCAAAGAAGATTGATCATTTTTCAGAGACCGTGTCAGCGTCACACAGTTGTGAGCGAGAACAAGGAAAATATAACGTTTCTTGAGAACGAGATGAATAAACTGCAATCCCAAAATAATGAGCTGTGTGAGAATGTAGCTGAATTTCAAAAGTACTCTCGCAGATGGAATCTGAAAATCCAAGGTGTGAGAGGTGAAGAGGCAGAGGACATTAGGGAAGTGGTCATCAAATATCCTGGGGAAGGTGGCTCGACAAGTGGTACATGGACTTGTGAAACGAAGATATGATGGACCCCCTCGCAATGTCATCCTGCGGTTAACTATGCACCATTACAGGGACATCATCTGGAAAATGGACAAGGGGAACTAGTTTCTGGATGAGAAGAAGCTCTGCATCAGAGGCACTAATACCGCAGGATCAGACTGCCAGAGAGAAACTGTGGCAGCACCCAAAGGGCTTGAATTTTCAAGCTCTACCTGTAGATTTTGCAGTGATGTAGTTTCCCCATGAGTGACAGAACACTTAGCCAATCAGAGCACAACTAGAGAACCCCTATGCTCCATATTTTCCACTGGCTGCCCCACCACTACAAAAGTACTAGGCTGAAACACCTGCATATTGGAGCTGCCTTACTCAAGAAAGCAAAAAAGAGACCATGTTTGTATGCTGCATTATACATTAACTCAATGTATTTTTTGGTCTTTTTTATTTACATTGTTTGCAAACTGATATGTGACACGTATTAAGGCTAAAATAACATGCAAAACAGGCAACCTGCCCTAAATGACGGATCGCCACTGGATATATGGCAGTCCAAGAAACTGAAATACGTGTATATTACAATACATACAGAATAACATATTCTAGTGGAAATCTTTTAGTTTTTTGCTAAACAGGTAGGGCTCTGTTTTAGAAAACAAAATAGAGCCCCACCTGCCTTGAATGATGGATCGCCACCGCTAACACTGTAAGATCGTATTTTATAACTTAGCTAGTCTTGTTGGCAATAGAACAAGCTTTCAAAACATGCCCACCAGTGCTTAGTTTGTAAATTGGGAGGTGCCGGAACAAAATGTGAGCCCCAGAGCGAGGTGACAGGGTGGGCTCTGAGGTACCAGAACACTTGAAAACAAATCACCTTTATAATAAAGCATTGCATGCATTTTCAATGCTTTTGCCTACTGGCATAGAGAAGTAGAGTAGAGGCGATTGCAGAAGTTGCACACATGGGGGACATTTTTTTCTAGCCTAGGGTCTGGGAAAAATGTTGCCTTTTATAAATGCATTTAATGCACTCCTACATAATTTTAGATGACTGGGGACTTCAGCAGAATATTTTTTTATACCTCAAATTATCGACATGACAGGCTACTTTGATAAAAATATCTTGAATCCATCAATAGCCTAGGCCTAGGTGTATGGAGGCACCAGTGGTGGGAAAAGCCAATTGTCATACTTGAGTAAAAGTAAAGATACCTTAATAGAAAATGACTCAAGTAAAAGTGAAAGTCATCCAGTAAAATACTACTTGAGTAAAAGTCTAAAAGTATTTGGTTTTAAATATACTTAAGTATCAAAAGTAAATGTAATTGCTAAAATATGCTTATGTGTCAAAAGTAAAATAATTTCTAATTCTTTATATTAAGCAAACCAGAAAGCACCATTTTCTTGTTTTTATTTAATTTAGAGATAGCCAGGTGCATACTCCAACACTCAGACATCACTTACAGATAGCCAGGTGCATACTCCAACACTCAGACATCATTTACAGCCAGATAGCCAGGTGCATACTCCAACACTCAGACATCATCATTTACAGATAGCCAGGTGCATACTCCAACACTCAGACATCATTTACAGATAGCCAGGTGCATACTCCAACACTCAGACATCATTTACAGATAGCCAGGTGCATACTCCAACACTCAGACATCACTTACAGATAGCCAGGTGCATACTCCAACACTCAGACATCATTTACAGATAGCCAGGTGCATACTCCAACACTCAGACATCACTTACAGATAGCCAGGTGCATACTCCAACACTCAGACATCATTTACAGATAGCCAGGTGCATACTCCAACACTCAGACATCATTTACAGATAGCCAGGTGCATACTCCAACACTCAGACATCATTTACAGATAGCCAGGTGCATACTCCAACACCAACACTCAGGTGACATCATCATTTACAGATAGCCAGGTGCATCCAACACTCAGACATCATTTACACTCAGACATCATTTACAGATACATCCAACACTGACATCACTTACAGATAGCCAGGTGCATACTCCAACACTCAGACATCATTTACAGATAGCCAGGTGCATACTCCAACACTCAGACATCACTTACAGATAGCCAGGTGCATACTCCAACACTCAGACATCACTTACAGATAGCCAGGTGCATACTCCAACACTCAGACATCACTTACAGATAGCCAGGTGCATACTCCAACACTCAGACATCACTTAGAAACAAAGCATTTGTATTTTGTGATTCCATCAGATCAGAGGCAGTACAGAAGGCCATGGATGTTCTCTTGATAAGCGCGTGAATTTGAATTTTTTCCTGTCCTGCTAAGCATGCAAAATGTGACTAGTACTTTTGGAAGTATGTATGAAGTAAAAAGTATATTATTTTCTTTAGGAATGTAGTGAAGTAAAAGTAGTAAAAAAAAGTACAGATAAAAGTACAGTTACCCCAAAAAATGACTTAAGTACTACTTTAAAGTATTTTTACTTAAGTACTTTGCACCACTGGGAGACAAACATATTGTACAATATGAGGAGGAAATTATACACCTAAAAAATCTTTACAGTTTCACTGACTCACCCGATGATGTGCAGCTCACTCACCAGCAATGGCTGATGTTTGTCCCAAATGATTATCTCTCCCGTATTATCTTTACTTTGTAAAACAACAATGTTCACTCAAAAGGCCTATTTGTAAGTTGATAAATTGGTAGCATGTAGACAGATTAGTCTTCTATTTTCAGCAGGATCCACTTGCTTTCCAACCTGTTGTCACGCCTTGGTCATTGAATTTTGTGTTTTTGTTATATGTTTGGGTAGGCCAGGGTGTGACATGGGTTTATATGTTGTGTTTCGTATTGGGGTTTGTATTATTTGGGATCGCGGCTGATTAGGGGTGTGGTATAGGCTTGGCTGCCTGAGGCGATTCTCAATTAGAGTCAGGTGCTTATCGTTGTCTCTGATTGGGAACCGTATTTAGGCAGCCTGAGTTCGCTTTGTATTTCGTGGGTGTTTGTTCCTGTCTCTGTGTTGTAGTCACCAGATAGGCTGTAATTAGTTTCACGTTCCGTTCTGTTGTTTTTGTATTTAGTTTCAGTTATTTCATGTACCGCGTTCTTTCATTAAAGTCATGAGTAACCTACACGCTGCATTTCGGTCCGACTCTCTTCTTACAACAGACGAACGCCGTTACACCTGTGTTTTCCCTCGATGTATTTGAAATATTGCATGATTTGCCGCGTTCGTGACTGTAGGCATGCCTTGTGATTGAGCAACACACAATCCACAGCTTGGCTATTAAAATAAAATACGCTATTGATCCTCTGTGGCTAAATGATAGGCTTACTCTTGGTGTTGTATTCTAAATTATTCCATTTATTTATGTACAGACAGCAGTAATTCTATAACTTAAAAAAATATATATACTATATATATTTCACCTTTATTTAACCAGGTAGGCTAGTTGAGAACAAGTTCAAATCAAATCAAATTTGATTTGTCACATACACATGGTTAGCAGATGTTAATGTGAGTGTAGCGAAATGCTTGTGCTTCTAGTTCCGACAATGCAGTAATAACCAACGAGTAATCTAGCGAACAATTCCAAAACGACTACCTTATACACACCAGTGTAAAGGGATAAAGAATATGTACATAAAGATATATGAATGAGTGATGGTACAGAGCGGCATAGGCAAGATGCAGTAGATGGTATCGAGTACAGTATATACATATGAGATGAGTATGTAAACAAAGTGGCATAGTTTAAAGTGGCTAGTGATACATGTATTACATAAAGATACAGTAGATGATATAGAGTACAGTATATACGTATACATATGAGATAAATAATGTAGCTGAACTGAAGTTCTCATTTGCAACTGCGACCTGGCCAAGATAAAGCAACGCAGTTTGACACATACAACAACACAGAGTTACACATGGAATAAATAAACATACAGTCAATAATACAGTAGAAAAAGTATATATACAACATGTGCAAATGAGGTAGGATAAGTGAGGTAAGGCAATAAATAGGCCATGGTGGCGAAGTAATTACAATATAGCAATTAAACACTGGAGTGGTAGACGTACAGAAGATGAATGTGCAAGTAGGGATACTGGGGTGCAAAGGAGCATGATAAATAAATAAATACAGTATAGGGATGAGGTAGTTGGATAGGGTATTTCCAGATGGGCTATGTACAGGTGCAGTGATCTGTGAGCTGCTCTGACAGCTGGTGCTTAAAGCTAGTGATGGAAATATGAGTCTCCAGCTTCAGTGATTTTTGCAGTTCATTCTAGTCATTGGCAGCAGAGAACTGGAAGGAAAGGCGGCCAAAGGAAGAATTGGCTTTGGTGGTGACCAGTGAGATATACCTGCTGGAGCACATGCTATGGTGACCAGTGAGCTGAGATAAGGCTGGGCTTTACCTCGCGGAGACGTGTAGATGACTTGGAGCCAGTGGGTTTGGCGACGAAGCGAAACTTTGGCAAATGTATTTCAATCTATCAGGGGTGCAGTGGGACCCCCTGCTGCTATGATTCTATAAGGAAATAAATGACGAAGTGGAACGCTGGAAAGATGAGTGTTGCAGGCTCATGTCTATCAGGCCAGAGAGGCGGAAAGAGATAATAGAAAGTTAATCTCTTCAGTTCGGTGAGAGATACATGCGCGCTTCTCTCTCACCAGTGTTGTACTATATAGGCTAGAATGTTGCGGAAAACATCAACCCGGCTGCTCCAACATGAATCAATTCTTAGAATATCAAACACGTTTTCACATTGTTTTTTAGGGAGCAGTAGAATTATAGAGAAGTCAACATCAATTAAGTGATTGCTTTTATTACACTTATTACATAGCTACCAGTGAAAATAATTTGAAATGCAATAGGAGAGGTACCGGAAATGGTTGCGGAACGAAGAAGTAAAAAACAGAGAGGTTTCGGGATCCGGCTCAAATTAAGCACTGACGCCCATCTGACCCAGAGTGCGATTTATAATGGACCGTTTTTGGATTGCATAATCAACAATAGTAATTGTGTGCTGGCGGGGATGCAGGGCAGTGTTCCAAACAAAACGACTACAAGTGTGCTTGCCCTAGTTCCTCGACGCCACAGCTAGCAGAGCTAAACAAGTACCTTATAGTTTAAGCCTTTTCTTTGTGTCATAAAAGTGCATTAAAATTGCATAGGAACTGTGCACTTTGGATTTTTACAAGTACGATTTTCCCTGGACAGCTACTTTAATAATATGCAATTGTTTCACACATTGTTGTATAAATACATTAATATTGCATGCACTCAGTGGTTAATTAATTATCCAGGCCTCAATCCAGGCTGTATCACATCTGGACGTGATTGGGAGTTCCATAGGGCTGTGCACAATTAGCCCAGCGTCGTTTTTTTACTTAACTGACTTGCCTAGTTACATTTTTTTTTAATACAAAAATACAAAATATAAAAAGCAAATACAAGATATTTGTACAAACCATTTATTTAAAATTGACATTAAACATACAATGGCTTTACTACATTCGTATCTGAAATCCAGACACAAGCAAACAATTGTCTAAGGGAGAAAATTACTTAAAGAGTTTTTTTTTGTTCATAAAACATTTACATGGGCAGTATAAACACGTTTTTAAGCTATGCAACAAATAAACAGAAAAGTGTGAGGCTTGTAGTAAAATATGAAGAAGTACAAAGAGAAAAAAACAACTATTCTCAAATCAATTGCCAGAGCACAAACATGATGTGAACACCAATTCATAACCCTAACTCTTAAGACTTCATAAAAAAGCCAAAAGCCGTCTCAAAGGTAATATTGTAACAGAAGGGATGTGTTAAAAAAGGTTGTAGAAAAGCATTATGAAGAAAAAAATAAGGTCCCTAGAAATTGATGCAGGCTGGTTTTTCATTGTCTGTCAATAGATGGCAGTGCCAGCACTGTAGCTTCATATCTCAGCTATAAAATATAATGATTTCCTTTTTACACAAGTGTAACCACTAGACTACAGGGAAAAAGGGGCTAAACCAAGTTTAATGTGTCTAACATAGTTAGTACTTAGGCCGATTCACCACTTATGGCCTCACTAAGTCTATTCTACACCATTTACTTCACACTTCATTCAGTTCCTTCTGCTTTTAGGTTTGTATTTTTTGTTAATAACTGTATGTATGTACATATATATTTTGTGAAGCACATAAATACACTCTTACAAATGTTTGTACAAAGGACGCTACAGGAAATAAACGTGGATTAACTATCCTGAAAAGCTTTCATTAATCTTCTTGTCAGAGCCAAACAATGAGAAGCAATGTGATTTGCGTACCTGTATATACATGTTTGTTGACATGTATAAAGGGGTCCAACTTTGTATCAATACATTAGTAGCCTTTTCACACTACCGAGCCAAACCAAGCAGAGCTGTACTGGACAATGTGAAAAGTACAATTTGGGTCGCCCCTATAGTGTGAATCAGGCATATTAGTTCAGGCTTGAAAAGTCTGCCCTCTACCACAGAGAGAAAGGCTCACAATAGCCCACAAATAGATTAAAAACATTGTGTTAACAATCACTACAAGAGCCCTAACACAAAATGGACATTATCATGACCACCTTGGTTGAATAAGAAACTCTATGTGCAGAAATGGCATATGGAACTATGAACTTCTTTGACCGTATGTGCACTGAACATAGTCTTTGATCAGTGCTCCGGCATAAAGCAGGAAAGGGTTAACCCCAAACGCAGTTCAGCCACTCCTGTCTATTTGATCTCAGTCATGATGCCCTGTAGCTAAATGTAGTCTTGATAATGTAGTAACACATTACTGTGCTCTTTAGTTTTCCAGGGCTGCTTTGTTCGGAATGGCATAAATAATGACACATAATCACCACCCGTTTAAAATAAATATGTCAATGAATAACAATAAATAAAAAATGATGGAACCTTGAGGGCTCTGAGTGTTTGTAGGAACTGTTTAGAAACATTTGACTAACAAAAGAAATAGCTATGGAAATAACTTCCAACAAGTGTCCCACGGGACACACTGGTTGAATCAACATTGTTTCCACGTCATTTCAATGAAATCACTTGGAACCAAAGTGGAATAGACGTTGAATTGACATCTGTGCCCAGTGGGGTGAGAATGCATTAACACTGAAAAACAAAACAACTAACAATGCGGTCTATAAAACATTCAGTTTAGTCACTTCTGCATTTATAAAAAAAACAGCTTCCTTGCCCTTACCTGCACTTATTCACTTTAAATGAGCCTATGGCACATTTCAATTCATAAACAAATTCTGGAATTTGTAAACAGTAACAAGCCACCGTATGAGACATATTTACACACACATGTAAATATTCAAATGGACCATTTATAACTGCGTTAAAACTTCTAATACGGTTATGACTCATCAGTCTGCATTGTCAACCATGTTCCATATTTTACTGTCATTTTTTTTTACAGCGTTGTGCTTAAATGGTCTCTTTACCTGTAGTTTAAACTTCCTCCTAATATGGGCATTTGTTACTCTAAACCCTTCATGTGACAGAGGCCAGTGCATCAAGAAGACACAGTATCAGTGCCAAAATCTAGCTAATGCCACTCCTACAAACCAGTGTATGTCCCTGTCCCAGGGGTCAGTATTGGCCTATAAACCATGTCAGTCTCAGAGAGAAGGGGCAGGGTATAAAATCATTGAAGGTGAGCTTCAGACCCACCCAATCACCTCAGCTTACATCTGACCACAATGACCGCTAACTTGTGTTGAGGCCATCTCTTAAAATAACCTCAACATCCATCTCCAACTCCTCCATTTAGTTTTAGAAAGTGTTGGCCTATCAAGACCGAATACACCAGGCCATATTAGCCGATTACAGTTGATGTCTTCTTGCAAGACAACAACGTCCATCTCTAAACCCTGCATTAGAGAGTACTGGTCTATAGGCCCGAATACACCAAACCATTTTGTCTGATCTTCAAAAGACAACAATGTCCATCTCCAACTCCTCCATTTTATAAGAAAGCACTGGCCTGAAGGCCGAATACATCAGACCATTTAGGCCAATAAGAGTTGACGTTGTCTTTCAACAATGTTTTTAATTTAATCGCAATCCACACGCGTCTCCAAGGCAGCGCCCCCAGTGGGCTGGGGGTGTCAAGGCGTGTCTGCGTGTTTGTAGTAGCCCCTCTTGATGGCAGCTAAGGCGATGCTCTCAGCGGAGCGCCTCTGGTCCAGGCTGAGAAGGGCCTGGAGCAGTGCGTTGATGTCTGCTTTCAGACCCTCCTTCTGCATCCAGTTCTTCAACAGGTCGTACACCTTGTCGCCAGGAAGGGCTCTCTCTGCCATCTTGATGTGGTTGTCATTGACACCAATGTAGCGGAAGAACTTGTTGTGGATCCGCACATCCAGGCACTCGTCGAAGAGGTCGAAGCTCTTCTTCAGGGATGTCTCATCTCCTGGGGAGAGAAAGGAGAAGAAGTGTTACTTTGGTTACGTCTTTGCTAATTCATTGTTACTGATATCAAAAATAGGGGAGTTTTCCTGTTTTCCTAACCACCAAGAAAATATGTGCTTTAGTTATAGACAATAAGTAAGGTCCGGACTTTTTTCCTGAACTGGTCACATGGTCAGGAAAAAAAACTCCTGCCCTTTATTTTAGAAAGCATAACTCTTTATCGTAATTTTTCCTTTTCCTGATGATTTCACTTAAATGAATTACAATTCTCAAGCAGAAAACAATAATATATTAAACAATAGATAAACATGTACAGTCATGCACTGAACTAAAGAAGCTCTGCATCAACTATGATCTGTTCCTGAATCTGTGGCGGTGTGCTTTCCCCGTCACATTTTGTTCATTTTCTCAGCCTTACAATAGAGCTCCTTTTTAGCATCCAAATTGTAAATTGTTTCTAACCTCTTAATGCCGGGGAATTAACTTGTAAAGCAATTAACCACTGAATACAGAGCTAACAAGGTTAAACCGTGGAGCCAATAGTAAATAAGTGCTATACACACGCAATTTACTTCAGGCAGAGATAAAAACAAAGCCAAGCTATACTGACTATAGTTCAGTAGCAAAAACTATTCTTTAGGTAAATCCCGTATTCCTGTAGTCCCTATTCATTCAATTCAAATCCCTATTCATCATAGGATGAGTGACAAAGGACATAAAATCCACATATAAAATCCACTTGCTGAGGGCTGACATGAACTCGACGTTATTCCATCTCTATGGAGTGTATTCAAGAAGTGGAAATACTCAAACCTTGCATATAAGATGTAACATATAGACAATACATTTCTATCAGACTGTTCTGTAACAATTCACTCTTCTGAACAGACCGCAGTCAGGATATGATGAATGTGTTGTGTATGGTGTTTGTGGAACCCCTCCCTACAGTGGTGTAGTGGTGCCTGGAGAAGTGGGTATACTCTAATGTTTCCAAGGCGTCCTATGTGAAATGAGAAACAGTCACATACACTCTGAATGACCTAAAACCATAAATCCCATATTGGTCTTTCACAGTCAGGCCAAGCCAAGCTGTACTGTGCAAGTAGGCTTAGATTAGGTGTACAGTTGAAACAAATAAATGAGGCTGTCAACGGAGTCAGAAATTCATAGTTTTCAGATCCTTCCCTATTTTATTAGGTTTTCACTCTCAAGGTCACACTTCTTCAACAGAAAAACAACGAAATTGTATGTTTTAAGTCCATAACAATGATTGCCCCATACCAGGAGACCACTTTTGAGATCTGGAAAAAAATCGAAGAAATGTTGAGTTTTGAGTGTAGTTACCCTTTAATTCAAGTGTGCAGGCACCTAGCACTGTTGTTTGGTTAGCTGTGCTTCTGTTGCACATAAGATGGAGTAGGCAAAATAAATGTCCACTGGATTGATGCAAATAATCATGACATCATTCTGACAGGTAGGCACAGGCTACTTTGTAGCTAATTAACATTTAATAAAGAAGGTTTTTGGAAAGCCTGTCCATCTATCAGAAGACAGTTAGGCCTATCATTAGCACTGCTATATGTTTCCTGTTCCTTAATTGTTTGACACCTGGAAGTTTTACTTCATAGGCATGTCTTACCTTGCTTTAAAGTAGCGTATTGCAAAAATTCCACCATAGAAACATGGAGGCAATTATTTGTATAAAGACCTACTCATGTGTTCTCCTGTTCTATTGTTTTTTTAGTTAAAAAACAACAACTTTGTTTCATTGTCTATCAGCCAAAGGCATTATGCTAGTCATATTAACAACACATGATACATTTCTAACGGATATTTCCATCTATTTCTATGAAACTGCTTGCATGTGCAGTGCGCGTTTTAGAATGGTGTTTTCCAGCAATTGCAATTTTGAACAAATAAATAATAGTTAATCAACATTTTATGCTAAACATTCTGATCTGTTCCATCAGCCTTATTAATTTATACAGCGTATACTTCCACCACACTACTTAAATACGTATCAGTTGGGATTAAGAAGAGAGTATACGCAATACCCACTGAAAAATACGCTCCACTACACCACTGCCTCCCTACTAGAACCCGGACCACACTCCAGCTCTGTGCGGGGTCCCTTACCTTGCAGGGGCACCAATCTCTTCTGTAGAGGATCATCCTGAAACACGACAGGAGAAAAAACAAGAGTTCACCACAGCCCTTCTACAGACTACCGAGGACAAAATCCCCTTTGTGTTCAGAAATACTGTCAGTAAAATATTATTAGTGTTATGAAAGTCTGCCTTGGTGAAAATACTCAAACTTGCAATGTGCTATTGTTATTGCACTTCTCAGGATATGTGTCTGCTGCAGGAATGCACAACTCGTCTCCGTGCTCACATGATCTGCTGCTAGCAGGGTCTGTTTGGTTTCGTGTCCTAGGCCATTCCTATCCCCAGGGTCCCTGTCCCCCAATCCCCCCTGATTTCACGCTCCCCCTGCTCCCCTCTCTTGCAAGGTACCTGCCCTCTTCTAACCTTCTCTGCCCCCATATTCTTCAACATTTCCCTCCCTCCACTGCCCCCCAACCACCTCTCCCTCCTTCTCTCACCCCGGCTGTGGGCTGCAGTCTCTGGGTGGAGGGGCTGTGTCGGGGAGAGCTGCTCGACGAGGCTGCCCCGGCGGTGGGCAAGGCCGACAAACTTGTCTGGGAGGAGCTGGTGGTGTTGGGCAGGCTGTCACCCAGGCCACGGTCCTCGTCCTCCCCCAGGCTCAGGGGAGGGGAGGCCTTGATCAGCCTACCCTGGGTCTCCTGCAGCAAGGGACGTGACTCGGGACGGACCTCCTCTGCTTCTTCCTCCTCCAGGCCAGCGTTCTGGCTGTTTTGTCTCTCCTCTGCTGTGGGTCCACTCTCATCCTAAAAGAGAGAGATTTACATAGAGAGAGAGAAAGATAGAGAGAGAGCACATTCATATCATAGATGTAATCATAATTAGTTGATATGGTTCAGGCCGGTGTGACTAATCTTCTGCCAAGACCAGAAAAAGTGAGTGACGCATCACTATGACCTTCGACTGTGTCACTTAGCAGATCAAAGTTCACTGAGACATTCTGAGAAGATGCATGAAAACAATTCCCCACCGAAGATTCATATACAGCCAACAGACTGATATACACCAGGGATGGTCAACTGGTGGCCCAGCCCCCCCTTTATAGGCCCGCAGATACATTTTTAGGAACTCAGTCAGGATCTCAACTTACTGTTGAGAGTTATAATGGTAGAATACACAAGGTGCAATTTCAAAATGTGGTTGTGCATCAGCAGTTTTTCTCTTGTTATGTCAGTAATTGGCAGTCACTCAATCAGCCCATGTCAGCTAAAAAGTTTTGTCAGCCAGTTATCTAAACTTGTAGTAATCATGGTCGAATTAATGACCAGGGGGCCCCATTGATTTTGTTAGTCACTTAGATATGCAAACATTTCTCTCTGCAACATGGGAAAATTTGTAGAATTGTATGAAATGAGTTGCGAAATCTTCTCTACGCCCCATGGCAAAATGTGTAGAATTGCAGCAAACTTGCTTTAAAACTGCAACATTTTCTCAACGCATCATATTAACTCTCTGCTGTCAAGGGCGGGCACTAAAATGTTGTGCTCACAAGGTAGCGGTGGGGGACACACAACAAAATGTCACATAGGGCCGGATCTGACTACATTTATGTAGGTACGCAGACACACGAGCCACTGTCCCCTCATGATGAATTCAGATTTTTTTTATCTACACTGATAGATAACATAACCCCAAAGACATACTTTAACTAAAGGAGTAGAGAGGGGAAAACTTACGATGGGAATCTTCACGATCTCATTGGAGTCACAGCGACTGTCTGAACCTGAAAGACAAACTAAAACACATGGAGAATTAGACAACAACCATATCAGACAACCAATCTGCAGTGTTGTGTCAATATGTATTTCAATACACAGCGAGTGGCGAGGGACATTTGTTTTTGTTACTCACCTGGCTGAAATGTACATGGCTTCTTGATCCAAAGCCACACACCAATCCCAATGGAGAGGAGGAAGAGCAGGAGCAGAATGACCAATGGCGTAGCTTTTGGGGAGGAGAAATGAGGAAACACAATCAATCAGAATCACATCTCAGACTTGATAAAAACTATGCTTATTTTTCACAATTAAACACCCCATAGCCTATGACTTCAGTAAATTAGGAATTTGCGCTCCACTAACAAGCAAGTGTCATGTTATTTAAGCTGAAAAAATATCAGTGTATCAACTATATACAGTTCATTCTGTTTATTTAATCTGTCCTCAATAAAACAGATTCAGAGCCTATAAAACAGATAGCTAAAGACATATGTAGGCCTACCTATGGTCCTTGGTGAGCTGGGGGCGGGGGTGGGGAGGGTAGGAAGGTGGAGGGTAGGTGAGACGTCCAGTTTCCTACACAAAGTGTTGGAAATGGGGGTGCATTTCTTCACCTCCCCCTCCCCCACTTTACACCTAGGAAGACAAGAAAAAGGAATTAGTATTTTATTTTTGAAGGGGCTAGTGCAGTAGACACTTGGTTAAAAATGACATAATTCTAAACTCAGATCAATTTGTGCGGTCTTGCCAACACCTTGACAACTCATGGCAACGACAATAGAAGTTGGCTATAGAGTAAAAACTGATCTGAGACCAGGCTGCTGTTTAGTAGGCCTACAGGGGTGATTTCTGGACTCTATTCTGGTGGTTTTAGTAGTGTTCTAAATGTTTAGGGTGGCACTCACTTGGCACATCTCTTGCAGACCTCACAGGCCTGCTCTGGCACACAGAAGGTGCCCGCACGACACTGGCACTGGGTGTCTGTGGTACTGGTACAAGGTACCGTCTTGCTCTGATCTGAAGAGGGAGAAAAAGAGAGAGAGTGAGAGCGAGCGTAATTAAGGGCACATTCGTACATTCACACTTGCTATCTACTACAATTTCAGAGCACTCGTCTTAGTACCAGAGCGCAGAATAACTGATGCATTTACGAACGCTCAACACCTGATGAATATGGCCTGTGTCAGTAAACATCAGCAAAACAGCTTAATTACATTTTTGCCAGCAGCACAGTTACAGTCACCAACGCTCTGGATAACATGAAAACAGCTAAACCAGAACGCTCTGATCAACCCTACTCCTCGGCCAGAGTGTCCAGTGTGTGCTCTAAACACTCCAAGAACGAAGCGCTCTGAATTTACGAACGGACAATTTGACAGTTCTCTAAATTTACACTCTCTGGTACTCCAAAGTGAATTTACGAACGCACCCTAAGTGTTAATGCCCGAGAAGCTGGTGTTTGGAGGATATATTGGCATGGGTGTTGTTAGGGCAAACACCGGCTTCGAGGGCATTATCACTTTTATACAACAGGTTTATACAACATATTCAAATAATGATTGACATATTTTCATTAAAGTTATTTTGATGAATTTATTCATACTATTTCATAAGTACACAAGATATAGTCCCTACACAAATCTGGGTTGCTGGAGACGCAACCCAATCGTTCAGTCTTTTTGTTCTCTATCTATGGACGCCACCCAGTCGTTCGTTCTAAATGTTCCATTGCCAAACTGGCTGGCAACGTTCTTATCCCTTGCCTGCTAGCAAGCCAACTACGGCTAACTTACAGTCATGTCAAAAAGTGCAGCCAGAATAACAGCAAAGTAGCCGTATTTGCATTTGTTTAAGTGACATTTATTTGGATACTTCCATAACAATAAGCTGATGAGGCGTGATTTCGCCTGGCATAGAAAATGTGCTAACTCGTCAGAACACCATCGTTCAGAGGAGCTAGCCAACAACACAACACACAACTACACACAGCTACAGTAACAATCACTTCAAACTGAAGCTGGAAAGACTGCAAATTAGCTGTGTTTTGTTGTACCTATAAAAAAAGAAGTTTTGTATATAACCATAAAAACGCTGCCTGTCTGTCTGTCTCGTCCCGACACGTTCATTTGTATGGGACAGCAGGAGATTGAATTTGAATATTAAAAATATTTAGCAAATGTCTACTGATAAAAACTCAATGTTAGTCTAAAAGCAATGTGAGATAATGTCTAGATGCTTTATATAGTGGAGATCAAAATGATAAATTGCTTGGCTGATGAGACAATGGATTGCACAGTCAGATGGAACAGAGTAAATAAGCATTTTAAGGTCATAGATTTAGCCATTGGCAATTTGTGGAATAGACACTGGCTGGAATGTGTTTTTAACAAATCAGCATTCAGGATTAGACCCACCCGATTAGACCCACCCACAAGTACTATTATAAACTGTGTGGTTCAAGCTCTGAATGCTGATTGGCTGACAGCCGTGGTATATCAAATCTTATACCACAGGTATGACAAAACATTTATTTTTACTGCTCTAATTACATTGGTAACCAGTTTATAATAGCAATAAGGCACGTCAGGAGTTTGTGGTACACGTCCAATAACATGGACGTGTGGATGAAAGGCATTGCTGTGCTTTGGTGCTTTAGTTGTATCCTAACCTAAAGTCATGCAGCCTTATTTGATGTTTTGGCTTCCTGTGAAAATACATTACAGAGAGAATGGTTACAGGATATTTTACTGTATTATGTAATCCGGGATTCACTTGCAAAAGTTTGTATTTTTATTTGTTATTTTATATGGGGCAGAAATAAATCAAACAAGGTAATTGAAATAACTCTTAAAATTAAAATGGTCGCATCTGCACGTCGCTCCAACGGGTAGTATAACTTTTTCATTATATTTCATTATATCACAACGGTTTGATTTGTCTTATCTTAGCAATTTCTTCTCAGCTAGCTACATAGCCGTCTTTGTATCAAAAGATAATTGCGTAATTATCGTATTTCGCCGTCCTAACGTAGTCTTCACTAGTCTTCACTAGCCAGCTAGCTAACGTCCACTGATTAGCTGCACTGGAGAAACTGTTACACTCAACTGAACGACTTGATTAGTTTAGTGTCAGCTAGCTACATAGCTGTCTTTGCTGTCTTCGTATCATCGTATCATCGTATCCAAGATAATTGTGTTGTTTAGGTTTAGAGTGTGTAGTCTTAGAGTGATTATCTTAATTTACCGAGGTTAGCTAGCCAGCTATTTGTCGTCCTTAACGTAGGTGACTCTGCTAGCTAGCCAACAGCTAGCCAACGCTAGCCAACGTCTTCTGTATAGAACTCAACTACCCGGTCGCATTCACAGGTTGTATCACATTTTCACTTCATTTTCATTACAGTACAACGGTTTGATTTGTTTGATCGTAGCTAGCTACTTAGCTAGCTACATAGCCGTCTTTGTATCAAAGATAATTGTGTAGTCTAGAGCGATTTTCTAGGTTCGCTAGCCATCTATTGTCGTTCTTTTAACGCAACGTAACGTAAACAACACTGCTAGCTAGCCTGCTAGCCCCGAATAGCAACACTGCAGAAACTATTACACTCAACGGAACGACTTGATTAGTGTAGTGTCAACAACGCACCCACTGCCAGCTGGCCTACTTCAGCAGTACTGTATCATTTTAATCATTTTAGTCAATAAGATTCTTGCTACGTAGCTTAACTTTCTGAACATTCGAGACGTGTAGTCCACTTGTCATTCCAATCTCCTTTGCATTAGCGTAGCCTCTTCTGTAGCCTGTCAACTATGTGTCGGTTTATCCCTGTTCTCTCCTCTCTGCACAGACCATACAAACGCTCCTCACCGCGTGGCCGCGGCCACCCTACTCTGGTGGTCCCAGCGCGCACGACCCACGTGGAGTTCCAGGTCTCCGGTAGCCTCTGGAACTGCCAATCTGCGGTCAACAAGGCAGAGTTCATCTCAGCCCATGCCTCCCTCCAGTCCCTCGACTTCTTGGCCCTGACGGAAACATGGATCACCACAGACAACACTGCTACTCCTACTGCTCTCTCTTCGTCCGCCCACGTGTTCTCGCACACCCCGAGAGCGTCTGGTCAGCGGGGTGGTGGCACCGGGATCCTCATCTCTCCCAAGTGGTCATTCTCTCTTTCTCCCCTTACCCATCTGTCTATCGCCTCCTTTGAATTCCATGCTGTCACAGTCACTAGCCCTTTCAAGCTTAACATCCTTATCATTTATCGCCCTCCAGGTTCCCTCGGAGAGTTCATCAATGAGCTTGATGCCTTGATAAGCTCCTTTCCTGAGGACGGCTCACCTCTCACAGTTCTGGGCGACTTTAACCTCCCCACGTCTACCTTTGACTCTTTCCTCTCTGCCTCCTTCTTTCCACTCCTCTCCTCTTTTGACCTCACCCTCTCACCTTCCCCCCCTACTCACAAGGCAGGCAATACGCTCGACCTCATCTTTACTAGATGCTGTTCTTCCACTAACCTCATTGCAACTCCCCTCCAAGTCTCCGACCACTGCCTTGTATCCTTTTCCCTCTCGCTCTCATCCAACACCTCCCACACTGCCCCTACTCGGATGGTATCGCGCCGTCCCAACCTTCGCTCTCTCTCCCCGCTACTCTCTCCTCTTCCATCCTATCATCTCTTCCTCCGCTCAAACCTTCTCCCACCTATCTCCTGATTCTGCCTCCTCAACCCTCCTCTCCTCCCTCTCTGCATCCCTTGACTCTCTATGTCCCCTATCCTCCAGGCCGGCTCGGTCCTCCCCTCCCGCTCCGTGGCTCGATGACTCATTGCGAGCTCACAGAACAGGGCTCCGGGCAGCCGAGCGGAAATGGAGGAAAACTCGCCTCCCTGCGGACCTGGCATCCTTTCACTCCCTCCTCTCTACATTTTCCTCCTCTGTCTCTGCTGCTAAAGCCACTTTCTACCACGCTAAATTCCAAGCTTCTGCCTCTAACCCTAGGAAGCTCTTTGCCACCTTCTCCTCCCTCCTGAATCCTCCGCCCCCTCCCCCCCTCCTCCCTCTCTGCAGATGACTTCGTCAACCATTTTGAAAAGAAGGTCGACGACATCCGATCCTCGTTTGCTAAGTCAAACGACACCGCTGGTTCTGCTCACACTGCCCTACCCTATGCTCTGACCTCTTTCTCCCCTCTCTCTCCAGATGAAATCTCGCGTCTTGTGACGGCCGGCCGCCCAACAACCTGCCCGCTTGACCCTATCCCCTCCTCTCTTCTCCAGACCATTTCCGGAGACCTTCTCCCTTACCTCACCTCGCTCATCAACTCATCCCTGACCGTTGGCTACGTCCCTTCCGTCTTCAAGAGAGCGAGAGTTGCACCCCTTCTGAAAAAACCTACACTCGATCCCTCCGATGTCAACAATTACAGACCAGTATCCCTTCTTTCTTTTCTCTCCAAAACTCTTGAACGTGCCGTCCTTGGCCAGCTCTCCCGCTATCTCTCTCTGAATGACCTTCTTGATCCAAATCAGTCAGGTTTCAAGACTAGTCATTCAACTGAGACTGCTCTCCTCTGTATCACGGAGGCGCTCCGCACTGCTAAAGCTAACTCTCTCTCCTCTGCTCTCATCCTTCTAGATCTATCGGCTGCCTTCGATACTGTGAACCATCAGATCCTCCTCTCCACCCTCTCCGAGTTGGGCATCTCCGGCGCGGCCCACGCTTGGATTGCGTCCTACCTGACAGGTCGCTCCTACCAGGTGGCGTGGCGAGAATCTGTCTCCTCACCACGCGCTCTCACCACTGGTGTCCCCCAGGGCTCTGTTCTTGGCCCTCTCCTATTCTCGCTATACACCAAGTCACTTGGCTCTGTCATAACCTCACATGGTCTCTCTTATCATTGCTATGCAGACGACACACAATTAATCTTCTCCTTTCCCCCTTCTGATGACCAGGTGGCGAATCGCATCTCTGCATGTCTGGCAGACATATCAGTGTGGATGACGGATCACCACCTCAAGCTGAACCTCGGCAAGACGGAGCTGCTCTTCCTCCCGGGGAAGGACTGCCCGTTCCATGATCTCGCCATCACGGTTGACAACTCCACTGTGTCCTCCTCCCAGAGCGCCAAGAACCTTGGTGTGATCCTGGACAACACCCTGTCGTTCTCAACTAACATCAAGGCGGTGGCCCGTTCCTGTAGGTTCATGCTCTACAACATCCGCAGAGTACGACCCTGCCTCACACAGGAAGCGGCGCAGGTCCTAATCCAGGCACTTGTCATCTCCCGTCTGGATTACTGCAACTCGCTGTTGGCTGGGCTCCCTGCCTGTGCCATTAAACCCCTTCAACTCATCCAGAACGCCGCAGCCCGTCTGGTGTTCAACCTTCCCAAGTTCTCTCACGTCACCCCGCTCCTCCGTTCTCTCCACTGGCTTCCAGTTGAAGCTCGCATCCGCTACAAGACCATGGTGCTTGCCTACGGAGCTGTGAGGGGAACGGCACCTCAGTACCTCCAGGCTCTGATCAGGCCCTACACCCAAACAAGGGCACTGCGTTCATCCACCTCTGGCCTGCTCGCCTCCCTACCACTGAGGAAGTACAGCTCCCGCTCAGCCCAGTCAAAACTGTTCGCTGCCCTGGCCCCCCAATGGTGGAACAAACTCCCTCACGACGCCAGGACAGCGGAGTCAATCACCACCTTCCGGAGACACCTGAAACCCCACCTCTTTAAGGAATACCTAGGATAGGTTAAGTAATCCCTCTCACCCCACCCCCCCTAAGTTTTAGATGCACTATTGTTAAGTGACTGTCCCACTGGATGTCATAAGGTGAATGCACCAATTTGTAAGTCGCTCTGGATAAGAGCGTCTGCTAAATGACTTAAATGTAAATGTAATGTAAAATGTATATGGCCAATATACCACGGCTAAGTGCTGTATCCAGGCACTCCACTTTGTGTCGGGCTTAAGAACAGCCCACCATACACTACATGACCAAAGGTATGTGGACACTTGGTCGTCAAACATCTCATTCCAAAATCATGGGTATTAATACGGAGTTGGTCCTCCTTTGCTGCTATAACAGCCTCCACTCTTCTGGGAAGGCTTTCCACTAGATGTTGGAACATTGCTTGCAGTCGAAGTTCCAAATCATCCCAAAGGTGTTCGATGGGGTTGCTGTCAGGGCTCCGTGCAGGCCAGTTCTTCTACACCGATCTCGTAATACCATTTCTGTATGGACCTCGCTTTGTGCACGGGGGCATTGTCATGCTGAAATAGGAAAGGGCCTTCCCCAAACTGTTTCCACAAAGTTGGAAGCACATAATTGTATAGAATGTCACTGTATACTGTAGTGCTAAGATTTCCCTTCACTGGAACTAGCCCGAAACACGAAAAACAGCCCCAAACCATTATTAGTCTTCCACCAAACTTAACAGTTGGCACTATGAATTGGGGCAGGGAGGGAGCAGGGAGCATTAACCCAGATTCGCCAAACCCAGATTTGTCCGTCGGACTGCCAGACGGTGGAGCGTGATTCATCACTCCAGAGAACGCGTTTCCAATGGTGGCAAGCTTTACACAACTCCAGCCGACAATTGGCATTGCGTATGTTGATCTTAGGCTTGTGTGCGGCTGCTCAGCCATGGAAATCAATTTCATGAAGCTCCTGACAAACAGTTATTGTGATCACGTTGCTTCCAGAGGCAGTTTGGTACTCGATAGTGAGAGTTCCAACCGAGGACAGATGATTTTTACGCGCTACGCGCTTCAGCACTCGGTGTTCCTGTTCTGTGAGCTTGTGTGGCCTACCACTTTGCGGCTGAGCTGTTGTTGCTCCTAGACGTTTCCACTTCACAATAACAGCTCTGACAGTTGACCGGGGCAGCTCTAGCAGGGCAGAAATTTGACAAACTGACTTGTTGGAAAGGTGGCATTCTATGACGGTGCCACATTGAAAGTCACTGAGCTATTCGGTAAGGCCATTCTACTGCCAGTATTTATCTATGGAGATTGCATGGCTGTGTGCTCGATTTTATACACCTGTTATCAATCGTGTGGCTGAAATAGCTGAATCCACTCATTTGAAGCGGTGTCCACATATATTTGTATGTATATACTGTATATATATTGTATCATACATTCAATAGTTTAGGTAAAAGTTTATTTTCAGTTCTGTTTCAGATGGTATATATTACTAAGTTATTATTACTAATCTTTCCAATGTTTACTGTGAGATATGTATGCACTGAAGCACTCGCATAATAAAGCTCTTTCACAACACAAAACATGTTTCTCCCCTGTAACAGTTATCTCCTTTCAGTGGGTCAGGCCTTTCACATGGCACAAAGCCACACCGAACTGCTTTGCAAGGTAATGTACGAACACACACACACACACACACAACTTTCCTGAGACAGGTAACACACACTCTGCATTCAGTTTGTGTGAAAAAAACTAAGACAGGCACACCCTCGTATGCCATGTTATACCACTGTATCAAATTATCATGGAGCTTTGAGGACAGGGAGAAAGCCACCATGTATTATTCTGCACTCTCTGGAACAAAAGTATATCAAGCTAAACTGTGAATGCCCAAAGCTCCATGAGTAGACTCCCGGAATTGGTGTCTACCTTGGTTAATAGTTCATGAATTGGCAACAGATACAAGAGAGAGAGAGAGACATTGTGGTTAGCTAATAGCTAACTTCATGTGAAATGGAGAGTCTCTTCTTCTAACGACACAAACTTGTAAGACAGTTCTTTAAGGACAGCTAAAAGAGGCCAGGTATCAGGTAATTGTTTGTTCTTTTACAGGACTACAAATAAACAGCAGAGGACTTCATTACCCTTGCGGCAGTGCGTGCAGGGCAGGCAGTGGTTCATCCCGTTGGAGTGTTCTGTGTAGGTGTGGCCGTGATCACAGGGCAAGCATCTCCCCTGCTCCATGTCCCGGTCACACGCCCCGCCCACGAACGTACCTGTCCATCAATCAATAACATTTTTACAAACAGAAATAGTCTGTTATAGGCTGTTTATTTGTTTGATTAATACTTAACAATAACCTTATTGAGGTCAAAATACATATTTAGCCTGAAGCATTTCTTCGAGTAAGACAAAGGGGTGGTGTGCTTGCTGTGATGGTGGTAGTCTGTATGCATGTGTGTGTGCTTTTCCTATGTTTAATACTGGAACAGAGACACATAACCATGGCATATGCAAACTATATACTACTGCAGTGGTTTTGCGTCTACTTTCTTGGTTGTGATGTAACATTAGCATTTTTCCCGGCCCGTTCACGCATGACATGCTTTAGGCACCTGATTATCATGTGTTTAGAGAAAAGACCGATACTATCACACCCAAGAGAGAGAGAGAGCGATAGAGGGAAGGAGAGAACGTGAGAAATGTACAGAGTAAAAGCTTGAAAAGTTCACTGCCATTCCTGACTAACTAGCTAGAGATTGCGGCAGTTCAATCTGTGTCTCTGCCTTTTCCTATCTGACTGACCTAAAAAGGTCCAAACGGGTCATCTAATTGGAAATAGCAATAGCTTGTTAGCAGTAGCCTGATAGCAATGGTGCTAGTGTTGCTATAATATCCTTGGCTCATTCCACAGCGCTGGCATCAGTAGCACAGTGGTTAGGTTTTAATGGGACTATTTCAGCTAGTAACACAACTTTTAAAGAAACCCTACTCCCTCCCTTAATGTTTACTACTGGGTGTTGTTACATAGCCTGGGTTGGGTTCCCTGCCGCTAGCTTGGGCATAGGTTCCGCTCTGCTCTGCTATCCTCACATAGTTGGCATTACTCTGACTGAAATAATGTTATAGTCAAAGTAATGAGTTCCCTCCTCTCTGGAAGGCCTGTTGATTATGTATTAGAAGGACTGGTTCAAGCTTGGGTTCTATGTTTTATTTATAAAGTGTGATTGTAGTTCTGGTTCCGGGCTCAGGTTCTAGTAGCTCTGATTCTGCTGGCCTGTACTGATAGCCTGGCAGTGTATATAACCAAAGTTATCGCTTGGGTTCTAGATCAGGTTTTGGGCCTGGGTTCTCCTTACCGGCCTGGCAGTTGAGGCAGCAGAGGTCCTGATGGCGGTACTGCTGGTTCTCCACACAGGTTTTGTGTCGCTGCGTTCGGTTCCTGTCATCGCCGGACCACTGGGCCGCCAACACGCCCCTGAGCTCCGCCCCACAGCAGGCCAGCCCTGAGCACAGCAAGAACACCACCACCTAGAGGAGGCAGGGTAGGAGAAAGTTTCATTTACTTTCATTTCACCAGGTAAGTCAATTAACAACACATTCTTACTTACAATGACGACCTGGAAAGGGCAGTGCAGCAAGAGAGAGTGAGAGAAAGACTGGGAAAGAGAGAGAGATTGCTCTCATTCATATCATACAGGAGGGAGAGGTTCACATTACCAATCTATATAAACACTCACTCGCCCACCCGCTTGGGAGCGGGGAGAGAAGAGAGTTTGTATTCTCATAAGCAACTGTGTGCGAGCAATCTGGGGCCTAATTTGAACCACCTGATCTGAACATCTGCAGAGGACAGCCAATTAGGAGAGCAGGCTGGAGTTAGAAAACAACATAACATGTGTATGTATGCAGAGTTTACACCATATACTGATTTTAAATGTTAATTAATGCCATTCAATACAGTTTTTGAAGAAGGATTCTAGGCATGTTGAATGGCCAGGTCACGTTTCATCACTGTTCTGGGGTTCAAAGAAGATCCCAGGGATAAAAACATAAACGTTCAAACCAGATTTTTAAAAAATGTGGTGGAGTGCAATACCATTCTATTAAAAAGTATCTGATTCTAAACCAGCAAAAATATAAATATGTATATTGTGCATAGATTTTTTTATTAATTACACAGACACACTTCAAACAGATAGTTCAAAGAGTATCCAAACAATTTCAATCTATTCAAAATGTCATTTTGGTTAAATCCATTGTCTTGGGCAACCATAATCCTCTCTAGTGAGGAGACAATGGAGATTGATAGGGTATCCTATAGCTAAAGCTAGTATGTTGCTGCCCATATCAGATGTGATCCCAGTAATCCATTCCTGTGCTGGATAATAACAGGGCTTGTATGGATTGGGGGGACAGAGCAGAATACAGAGGAGCACTTTAGTGTGGCCCAAAGGCACCAGTGTTTGTTCATACGCCTTTTCACCTTGTCACTGTGAGAAGGTCCTATTCACTGGCAAACAACACACTTTAGTACTTCTACATCAAATGACCCACATTCTTAAAACCCCAGCGCTTTGACTGGGCCGACATGCGACACCACCACGAAGCCCCTTGGAAGCAATGTGACACCTCCTCGTGTAAATGAGCGGCCTAGTTTTGGTAGGTTTTGTCTCTCTCTCATAGACCCCACCGTGCCCCACCACCCTCCCACCCTCATAACTGGCACACAGCGCTCAGTTCAATCTAACCCACAATACTTACACAATAGCTCTTTTATTTTTCCCATGGTCAAATAACATAACGTATTGAAATCACAGATTTCTGGTACTATAATTTTGGGGGAGTAGTTTGTAAACAAAGACAGTGGATGAACATAGTGTCTACTCAAATGGTGGGTTACATGGAATTCCTGGGAAACTAGTGGAGTTGACTCCTAATAGACTGGAGTTGACTTGTGTAAGACTACAGTAGAGTTGACTCCTGACAGACTGGAGTTGACTTGTGTAAGACTACAGTAGATTTGACTCCTTACAGACTGAAGTTGACTCCTGACAAACAGACTTGACTCCTGAGTCTAAGCTCCAGTCGTTCCTCACTTGGATCAGTGGAAGGCGGCCGGCCATGCCTTGTTGTTCACAGAGAGTTTCCTGGCCGGTGCAGCGCTGCTGTGCACCTACCGAGCCTTTTGCTGGCTCTCTCCTTCTCCCCCCTCCCACCCCCTCTCCCCGCTCTCTCTGCTCACGTCAGACTTTCCACAGACACGGGGAGGTGGAGCGGAGGGGCAGACGACCAGCAGAGCACTCACAATCACACCATTTAGCTTTATCCAAACATAGTGAGAGAGAAGAGGCAAAGAGAGGGGGGAGTGGGAGAAAGAGAGGGCAGAAAGAGAGAATGATAGAGAAGGGGGAGAGAGGAAAAGATAGAGGGGTTAATAGTTTATGAGATTGTACAGAGCTAGTTAAAGAGTTGAATGTGTGACTGTGGGAGGGGAGAGGGTGAAAGCAAAGGACTGAGGCCGTGTGAAAAAGGAGAAGGGGAAAACGACAGCATGCATGTGTGCATTTTGCATTTGTGAAAGAGGGAAAGATAGAAAAAGGAGAAAAGCCCAACCAGGGAAGAGTGAGGAGAGATTGAGCCGTGCATTGGAAGCACACTATAGACAAGAGAAGTAGTGAAACCTTGACAAATCCTACAAACAGTAATCAGGCTTGCTTAGAAGCGTAACTAACCATGGTTATGTTCAAAAGCCTGAAGGGTATACTACAAAGCTGGATCAATGAGTTATAACTTGATTTTATAACTAAATATCTAGATTTTTTGGTTAAGTAAGAAAGCTAAACTTTTTGGTTGTCGAGTCATTTAGACAACGCCTATTTCGAGCTTATCCCCTCCATAAATGTTATTTCAGAATTTTTAGGCAAGTTAGATAGCTAACTCCCTGATCCTACTTCAGTTGTATATACCCCTCAGGTTGCTACTGGAAAATATACACGCGCACGCACGTGCGCACACACACACACACAAACACGAAGGGCTGCTGAGCAGTGACATAACATCCTGTCTGAGTGCATTCCTGGGCCTGTGGATCACTAGATTCCTCCATGCAGCAGCCATCCCAACCTCACAGACAAACCTGTTCTTGTCTCAGCAGTTTACAGGCGCCTCAAAGAGGAAAAAGGTCACTTTATGGGGAGGAGGAATATCTAACAATGGAATTTTCCCATTGAGCCATGGCCATTAGAAAGAGAGTTTTTTGTGTGACTGAGGTTTGATGCCCAAGTGTTGAATTGGGGAAAAACTCTGTCTATTCTGCTAAATGACTTCCATATTGTACAGTAAGCTCTTGGTAAGAAACTGAGTAGCAGACATACATATTATTCAGTACTGAGTTCTAAATGCAGACAATTTAAATTATGCCTCAAACCTGATTGACCAACATTACAGCTACCTGTACACTTGACTACAGGCCTTACCACTTTTCACACACCTTTTGTGTAACTGCCTGCACTTTCATGTCACACTGGTTATTTCCTTGTTAGTTACTAGGCTTGGGCATTAACCAGATTTTCATATCATCATACCGCCCTTCTCTCATTCTGGGATTTACAGTTTTACCGGCTTAGTACACAAGGGGTGCCCAAAGAAATCCCACAAAAAAAGCCCATTGGGCATCTATTAAATAAAGGTAAAAATAAATATCACCAAAATGCTAATTCTGTGCTTCAGTTGCACTTTTCCACTCGGAGGAGAATTAACAAACGAGGCATTCTATCAGCAGACAGCGTCACTTTTCTCCAGTACCTTTCGGTGTAGCCTCAGGTAAAATGCAAGATTAACTTTAAGCAAAACATTTGGAAATGTAGCTGGCTTTCTATAATGAATATTAGACATATAATGGCCGTGCATAGTTTTGTAAAACAAAATATAGCATTGCACTTCTGTTGTCATCTGATGAAAATGAAGCTATTTTCTGCCAAATGTGCACTAATATGTTTTCTGTGAAGGAAAACTATAGTTGCATGACCCTAATCACTCTATTGAAGCAAAAAACACTGTTGACTTTCAATATAAAACACGACCCCTGTCAATACACAGCTGGACTCCACTGCTCCCGCTTCCTCCGTTCCGTTATTTACAAACAAACACGTGACTGGCTCAACTGTTCTAGGGAACGATGGTAAGCTTCATAATGTACAATAATGTGACAGGTTAATTGAAGATCGCAATCAGCTTTATCTCCTAATGTATTGCACAAGTTGACTGCATGTATTTACTTAAAAAGTAGCTACAAATATAAAAATGTATTGAAAAATTTCAAAGAAATCATTTAAAAATTGTATTGACCTGATTATGTAAAAACTGGGCAGAACATGCATGCAACGCACACGCATGAATAGACACACAGACACACACACACACATTTGGTTAACTATTCTTGTGGGGACCAAACAATTAATTCCCATTCAAAATTCTATTTTCCCTAACCCTAAAACCCTAACTGTAACCCTATACCCTAAGCCTAAAGGCCTTTTTCTTTGTGGGGACCGCTGAAATGTCCCCACTTGTCCGAATTTTCCTTGTTTTACTATCCTTGAGAGCACTTCTGGTCCCCACAAGGATAGTAAAACCACACACACACACACACACACACACACACACACACACACACACACACACACACACACACACACACACACACACACACACACACACACACACACACACACACACACACACACACACACACACACACACACACACACACACACACACACACACACACACACACACACACTGAGACAAACACACACACACTCTTAGACCAGCCACAATGTGGTAGAGTTTCATAAGGAAGAGGACCGGAGTGGCCACCTTAACCTCAGTGCTGAAAAAGATCCCTCCAAGTCCTAAAGCCACAATCCCTGGTCTCTGGCAGCCCACCAATACTAAATACTCAAGTGTAGTACAGTACAGCAGACATCCTGGCCTGCACATGGCAGAGAGAGTGAGGCAAAGAGAGAAACAGAGAAAGATAGAGAGAGAGAAAAAAGAGAGCGAGAAAAAAGAGACAGAGAGCGAAAGAAAGAGAGAGCGAGAATGAATGGACTGCAGCCTTTGTGAGCCTCACTGTCTCCCAGTCCAGCGGCAGTTACTCTCATCTAATTCCTGTCATTGCCAGGGGTACTTCCAAATTGCCCTGGAACACTCGACATATGCCACTGTGTACACTGAAGTTGTATTTATTACTGAATGACAGGACCCCCTTTCAGCCGAGCAGGTTATCAATGTGGCATTTAGAGGGTTTTATTCCCCTCCTGTGGGTCCTACAGTGAGCCTCATTATCTCAGGAAAGTGGGACACACACACACACACACACACACACACACACACACACACACACACACACACACACACACACACACACACACACACACACACACACACACACACACACACACACACACACACACACACACACACACACACACACACACACAGCAGCGGGGTCAAGTCAGAATGTACTTTATTTGATATAAAACAGATGATTTCAATCAGAGCCATATCTGATAAGGAGCAGCAGGCTGTACCTCATTACACCCCTGGGGAGTGGGACCCTGACCCTCATCTGTATCCCGATCATGCCTTTCCCATTAGTCACTCATCCATTATCTGGGAGGGAAATACGTGTTAGTGGGGATACTGTACACCCATCCGTTCAGATTAACTGGACAGGCGGATGAAGGAAACAGGCCCTGATATGGAGGTTCAGATTAGTGAAGGAAAGTACTGCGAAGAAGATAGGCTGAGATAGAAACACAGTGAGTGCAGAGTAGAGGTCGACCAATTATGATTTTTCAACGCCGATACCGATTATTGGAGGACAAAAAAAGCCGATACCGATTAATCGGACGATTTAAAAAAATGTGTATATACTGTATATATACACACATTTTTGTAATAATGACAATTGCAACAATACCGAATGAACAATGAACACTTTTATTTTAACTTAATATAATACATATGGGCTTTTGGATGGGTGTTCTTAAGGTGATTCCACAGGTTATTTTTTGATTTAGCCGTTGCTGACCCCATGCTTACATCTTTATCACAAATAAGACACCTTGCTTTCCCTGGTGCCAATTCTATGTAATAGTCCCACACTGGTGCTCTGCTTTTCTCTGCCATCTGTAAAACACACACACAGCTCTGAAGTGACAATGATACTGAAGAGTCTGCTTAGGAGACAAATACTCTCAACTGTTTGAGTTTAAGTTACCTGTGATGAATGTTGAAAACAAAAACTGTAATTTCTATATGCAGGAAATCTTATTTTAATAATGGACATGGTAAGAGTTGACTACCAAAGTGCGAGTCATAATTCCCATGACACCTTCTAGCAAAATCTGAAAAGCGTTTCCTACATTCATTTATTCCATAGGATATTTTTAGATTCACTTAAAATAAGGTCTGCGTTTCGTGTAGGCTTACACCACCTTGCCAATTTTATAACTGTAGATATCCATATGACAGGTAATTCTGATCAATATTGGCTAAATATAAGCGAAGATCTTTTTTTTTATAGAGTGGATTCATGAAAATATTTTGACAAACGGTACCTTATCCTAGTGAGATTTACACAGGTATCAAAACGGCAAGGTGGTTTAAGTCTGCACGAAACACAGACCTTATTTGAAGTAGATCAAGACCTTCTCTATGGAACAACATCTGCTAAATGTGCATGCGACCAATAGAATTTGATTTGATTAGAACATTCTGGGAGGTGAAAATGTCCCAGTTCTTCAAATGGCCTGCATACTCACCAGACATGTCACCCATTGAGCATGTTTGGGATGCTCTGGATCGACGTGTTCCAGTTCCCGCCACTATCCAGCAACTTCACACAGCCATTGAAGAGGAGTGGGACATTACAAAGGCCACAATCAACAGCCTGATCAACTCTATGTAAAGGAGTTGCACTGCATGAGACAAATGGTGTTCACATCAGATACTGACTGGTTTTCTGATCCACGCCCCTACTTCTTTTTTATGTATCTGTGACCAACAGATTCATATCTTTATTCCCAGTCAGGTGAAATCCACAGATTAGGGCTTAATTTATTTATTTCAATTGACTGACTCAGTCAAATCTTTAAAATTGTTGCATATTGCGTTTATATTTTTGTTCAGGGTATTTACGCTTGCCATAACAAAGGGGTTGAATACTTACGGACTCAAGACATTTCAGCTTTTCATTTTTAATTAATTTGTACACATTTAAAAAACAAACATAATTCCACTTCGACATAACGGGGTATTGCTGTGTGTAGATCATTGACACAAAATCTCAATTTAATCCATTTTAAATTCAGGCTGTAACACAACAAAATGCAGATTAAGTCACGGGATGTGAATACATTCTGAAGACACTGTATATTACAGGTCGAGGTCTTCACTCGAGGAGACATTCAAGTATTACTCATCTCACTCACCCCTAAGAGATTCCAAAGTACCTGACTCAGAACACGACACATTGTGGTTTGCATCTTGATTTACTGAAAGTCCAAAACTGAAAGGCAACAACAAAAAACAAGGTACTTGTTTTCAGTTTGACTGTAATTCAAGATACAAACCACAACGTATCTAGTTCTTAGTCTGTTCAGACTCCTGCACTCTTTTCTTTCCTACCGGTATAACCATGTAAATAATAGGTAACCTTCAATAGCATTAGTAAAAACACTGCCCTGTAGCCAAATGTACAATACTGTATATCATTACATGTCTAACTGATAGTGTGCACCCATATACTAGCAACATTCCTCATGGTAGTGTATCATTTTGAAATGCATCCTTTGATGTTTTGATGACACACCACTCTTTTAGTTTACTTTCTCTCCCTCTTTACATCTGGAAATTCCTAAATGAAAGTGTGTTAAATTGACTCACATTACTCTTGAGTAAGCCCAAGTTAGATACTTGACCATTCAAACCCACATAGATAACCCTGAACAAGATGCTGCAAGTAAACTGTTCTTCTACTTGAGAGATAAATCCAGCTTATCTTTTGAAGCTGGGAGGAGAAGACGTGCTCTAGTTATATGCCTTTCAGTAATAAACCAGCGTGGCATACTGTATACAGTATGTGTACCTCTTCTGTGGTAGGGGTCTGGGGTATGGTACATCACAGCTTGTACCATTAACAACAAGTCACTCACCCACCACAACTGCATTCTTTATCAGACACTAACACATAACATTAAGATATATGTTGGGGGTGAGAGTGTGTGGCTTTATGTTATATACTGCACAAACAAATACAGTGTAGTATATAAAGCCCCTCAAAAACACCAAAACAAAACAAAACAAAACACATAAGCATGCACAGTCGCACAAACACACACATTATGTAAACACATACACGACACGATGACACCAAACTTCAATGCCACACATACAGTATCCACCATCAGACATGCATACAGACACACGGACACAGCGTATCAGTAGGGAGCATGTGAAACGGTGCATCCCCCTCCTCCCAGGGTGTACAGGAAGGCCCAGACAATGCCGAGGCTTCAGCTCAACACTGCTCTCTCTCTCTCTCTCTCTCTCTCTCTCTCTCTCTCTCTCTCTCTCTCTCTCTCTCTCTCTCTCTCTCTCTCTCTCTCTCTCTCTCTCTCTCTCTCTCTCTCTCTCTCTCTCTCTCTCTCTCTCTCTCTCTCTCTCTCTCTCTCTCTCTCTCTCTCTCTCTCTCTCTCTCTCTCTCTCTCTCTCTCTCTCTCTCTCTCTCTCTCTCTCTCTCTCTCTCTCTCTCAATGGCTAGTCCTAGTCCTCCTAGTCCAAGCCTGGCCCGGGCCAAGAGCCACTAGGTCGTATCCGCTCTGGCAGTTATTTTTAACTCAAGGAAGCCACAGCTCCAAGACACACACACTCGGTTTCCTCATCGGAGTAGGGTTCACTGATTACTGAGCCATTGCACAGCGTGTGTACTGTACGTATGTGTGTGACACTGGGTTACAGTGTGTGATAGGTTAGGTTAGTTGACTTTTACCTTCGTACAAGAGGTAGACAACAACCTTTGTAAATTTTCTGCTCAAAGTCAAACAGTTGTGGTTGCTAACACAACTGACAATGAGGCCCTGAGTGACCACAATACATCTGACTTAGTGCCTTGATGAAGTGTGAGAAATAAGTGGGCTGAAATATCTAAGAGCTGTGGTAAAGAGTCAAACAAGTGTGCTTTAGTTAACTACTCTTTATGTTTGAACACATCCAGTGTGCGTACCAGTATGTGCACGCAAGTGTGTGGTGGGAGATGGGGGCAAGGGGGAATTCTGTGAGGTTTATTGTTGCGTAGCTTTACACAAAAACATTGACCTGAAAAGGTCCTTTCAAAATCACCCTTTTGTTGAGTAGGAGTTTGACCTAGGGCTGGGTGATATGTTGAATGTATTTGCACGATTTTCCAAATGCCTGTATCGTAAGAATCTAGGTTTTGTAATTTGTCGTTTTTATGAGCGTTTATGTCTGTTTGTTCTCATATTGTATTTTTGGTCTAGTCTCCTTTGCTCCTCTGTGCTGTGTGCACCTCCACATTCACACCAGAAATCTGTATACAGTTGAAGTGGGAAGTTTACATACACTTAGGTTGGAATCATTAAAACTTGTTTTTAACCACTCCACAAATTTCTTGTAAACAAACTACAGATTTGGCAAGTCAGAAAGGACATCTACTTTGTGCATGACACAAGTAATTTTTCCAACAACTGTTTACAGACAGATTATTTCACTTATAATTCACTGTATCACAATTCCAGTGGGTCAGAAGTTTACATACACTAAGTTGACTGTGCCTTTAAACAGTTTGGAAAATTCCAGAAAATGATGTCATGGCTTTAGAAGCTTCTGATAGGCTAATTGACATCATTTGAGCCGATTGGAGGTATACCTGTGGATGTATTTCAAGGCCTACCTTCAAACTCAGTGCCTCTGCTTGACATCATGGGAAAATTGTGGAACTCCACAAGTCTGGTTCATCCTTGGGAGCAATTTCCAAACGCCTGAAGGTACCATGTTCATCTGTACAAACAATAATACGCAAGTATACACACCATGGGACCACGCAGCCGTCATACCGCTCAGGAAGGAGAGGCGGTCTGTCTCCTAGGGATGAACGTACTTTGGTGCAAAAAGTGCAAATCAAACCCAGTACAACAGCAAAGGACCTTGAGAAGATGCTGGAGGAAACAGGTACAAAATTATCTATAGCCACAGTAAAACGAGTCCTATATTGACATAATCTGAAAGGCCGCTCAGCAAGGAAGAAGCCACTGCTCCAAAATCGCTATAAAAAAGCCAGACTACGGTTTGCAACTGCACATGGGGACAAAGATTGCACTTTTTGGAGAAATGTCCTCTGGTCAGATGAAACAAAAATAGAACTGTTTGGCCATAATGACCATCGTACCGATGGAGGAAAAAGGGGGAGGCTTGCAAGCCGAAGAACACCATCCCACCCGTGAAGCACGGGGGTGGCAGCATCATTTTGTGGGGATGCTTTGCTGCAGGAGGGACTGGTGCATTTCACAAAATAGATGCCATCATGAGGGATGGAAATTATGTGGATATATTGAAGCAACATCTCAAGACATCAGTCAGGAAGTTAAAGCTTGGTTGCAAATGGGTCTTCCAAATGGACAATGATCCCAAGCACACTTCCAAAGTTGTGGCAAAATGGCTTAAGGACAACAAAGTCAAGGTATTCGAGTGGCCATCACAAAGTCCTGACCTCAATCCCATAGAAAATGTGTGGGCAGAACTGAAAAAGCGTGTGCGAGCAAGGAGGCCTACAAACCTGACCCAGATACACCAGCTCTGTCAGGAGGAATGGGCCAAAATTCACCCAAGTTAAACAAGGGAATGCTACCAACTACTAATTGAGTGTATGTACATTTCTGACCCACTGGGAATGTGATGAAAGAAATAAAAGCTTAAATAAATCAAACTCTACTATTATTCTGACATTTCACATTCTTAAAATAAAGTGGTGATCCTAACTGACCTAAACGACAGGGACTTTTTACTAGGATTAAATGTCAGGAATGGTGAAAAACGGAGTTTAAATATATTTGGCTAAGATGTATGTAAACTTCCGACTTCAACTGTATAATGACAAGATGCCCATCTCTGGCCTAACAATGGGAGTCGTTGTACCAAAGGCGGGTAAAAATAAGCCCATAGGTCCTAAATAAGCCCATAGAAACGCAATGGACTTATTTTGGACAGATTTTAGCGAGAGTGAAACCTCTTCCTTCGCCTCTTCCTCTATGGTTTACACACACACACCAAGCCCGTCCCCTGCCTCTTATGCCAACAAAGTTGAAATATCATATCTTCCTCTCTGACAAGCGGTTTCAACTCGCTATTTGCATTTGAGGTTTGGTCCAACAGAAATCGGTCCTATGGACACCGAAACACATTGAGAAATTATTTTACTGTAAGAGGAGGTTAACTTTTCTAACGAGACCCTTTTACATCTCAACTACTCAAATTTAGTGCAGAGCATACACTACTAAAATGAGAGTATCAATGAACATTGATTCTGGAAAATTAATGCTCAGTTTGCACGGCATTAGGGTATCATGTACCACTAGCAGCATTTTAGCCAAATACTGTTATACTTGCTGTCTCCTCTGTGTTTTATAAATGTGCAATAAGCATAAAACACAATTATAAAAAGGAATTGGCAACTCCTTCTCATTCTGAGAATTAAGGTAGGCCACTTGATTTCAACATCAAGGCAAGGTTGGCTACTTTGAAAAATCTAAAATACAAAATATAGTTAGATTTTTTAAACACTTGTTTGGTTACTACATGATTCCATGTGTGTTATTTAATAGTTGATGTCTTCACAATTATTCTCCAATGTAGAAAATAGTACAAATTAGAAAAACCCTTGAATGAGTAGGTGTGTCCAAACTTTTGACTGGTACTGTATATATTGCGAACAAAAAAATAGAGATATCATTTTTAGGCCGTATCACACAGCCCTAGTTTTACCTTCTGTGAAACTAACTTCACGGTAACACTGTAGATAGCCAACTTAATGCCACCTATTAGCTTGAGTGTAACATTTTGTATTTTTAGCAAAGAGTTAAGTTCATTTCAACCCATGTATTGAATTTGACCAAGTTAGAAAGGAATGGCACAGCTATTGGTAGGCTGTTGGAGTGTGGAGCGAGATAGAGAGAAGGGAAGAAGGAGAGAAAGAGAAGAGTGACTCACTCACAAATCTCTAAAGAGAGTCCATTACCTTGTTCCAAAGACAATCACATTAGTGCCATAACAGGGTGTCTCCAAATAAAAAGCTCTTTGAAGCCACTGGATACTTTATAGTCTTATCCATAAAGATTCAGACTGTGTGTCTGGTCCAATATGACTACAGGGCCTAAGTGACCATCTCAACGTGTGATTTATGTCTTTGTAAACACTATCCCACCCTATGAACAAAGGTTGGGGCGCGTTTAACATCCTAGGAACATTTTTGCGTTATTTGGTATAAGATCTGAGAGGTAAAAAATAGATTGAGGACTTGGCAGGGTTGTGAGACACCTTTTGAGGCAGTTCGAACTCAAATTTCAAACAGAAGTGTGGCAACTGTCAATGATAGGACATGCCATCCTAGGTAGTGTTCCGGATGTCTGTGGTCAGACTGGTGATAATTCAGACATCAAACTGTCAATGATAGGACATGCCATCCTAGGTAGTGTTCCGGATGTCTGTGGTCAGACTGGTGATAATTCAGACATCAAACTGTCAATGATAGGACATGCTATCCTAGGTAGTGTTCCGGATGTCTGTGGTCAGACTGGTGATAATTCAGACATCAAACTGTCAATGATAGGACATGCCATCCTAGGTAGTGTTCCGGATGTCTGTGTTCAGACTGGTGATAATTCAGACATCAAACTGTCAATGATAGGACATGCCATCCTAGGTAGTGTTCCGGATGTCTGTGTTCAGACTGGTGATAATTCAGACATCAAACTGTCAATGATAGGACATGGCATCCTAGGTAGTGTTCCGGATGTCTGTGTTCAGACTGGTGATAATTCAGACATCAAACTGTCTGAGTTTTCATGAATGCACTTTAGTTGAACTGGTAGTCAATGAAATGCATTCTTTACACAGTAAATCACTGAGCTATAGGAGGTTAATGAATCTCAAAGAAACAACGATGTAGTTAATGTTATTATTATCTAGTTTCAATTTTAGTAAGTCATTTCTTAGTAAATAACTAGTAACTCATGTACCATGAAATAAAGTACAAGGTTCACTATCTGTGTTTCATGAGTAACAGGTAATCCTGACAGAATTGCTGGATAACAACTGCATCAAACAGATAGGTCTAGGTCTCGGATAAAGTCAATTGATTTATCCAAACAATCATAATGAACACCAATGTGCTACACATCAATCTTACATCAACAACAGTTAATAATAGTGAAGGCACCAATTTGAGAATGTAGAGCAACTTCAACTATATCAAACATGTCTTGGCATGTTCCTCAGGTTAAGTGGGTGTCATAAATGCCAGTTATGTCAGGTGAAACTCTTGCACTCTGTCTGTCTCTCTGTCTGTCTGTCTACAGTGGCTACAGAAAACTGAGTTATACATAAGGTGTTGAACAGGTGTATTTGCAGATTAACTTGGTCAACACATGACGTCATATTACATTTTAAACACGTAAACAAGTTTTGGTCATGCGCTGTAAGTGGTTCAGATATTTGACTGCATGTCTGGAATGAATGAGTAGTTAATAGAGGAACACGTCACCTTCACTAGTCCTTATCAACCCTTTTCACTGAGGAGATTACAGTAACAGGTGTGATTCAAAGATGTACATTGAATGTCTATTCAATGACATACATATTAAAAACCGCCACTCTGTTTGTTCTTTTCCTTGGTGATAAAAATGATAGAGTGAAAAATGTTAACACGATCACACCTTCCCACCACATCCTTCCTTTTACGTTCTGAGGTTTGATATGAACTCTAAACGAGAACCGATCAGTCAGACCTGTGAGTGAGTCTAACCACCACACTGACAACCTGCCCTCTGATTAAAAGGCTTGCACTGGGGTTGCATCATACTGTAGGCTGTAGTCTGCATGTGACTTCTCTACTCTATCAACGCCAGTGCTTGCAATGGAATGTAAGTGGTGCCAGCCTGGTACTCTTTCCTTTCACCGTTCCATGGTTTGTATCTTTGAGACAGTATTATAAAAGACAGTATCATATAGGAGATATATTCTAAAGTTCTATAGTTTTAGACATATATGTTTGCTATGTGACTTTTAATTGTGAACCATACATAGCATGAAGTAGCTTTGGTGACCAATAGTGGATCCTATCTTTAGCCACACTGTTGAACTTGTACAGTGAGGGAAAAAAGTATTTGATCCCCTGCTGATTGTGTACGTTTGGCCACTGACAAAGAAATGATCAGTCTATCACTTTAATGGTAGGTTTATTTGAACAGTGAGAGACAGAATAACAACAAAAAAATCCAGAAAAACGCATGTCAAAAATATTATAAATTGATTTGCATTTTAATGAGGGAAATAAACATTTGACCCCCTTTCTGGCTCCCAGGTGTCTTTTATACAGGTAACGAGCTGAGATTAGGAGCACACTCTTAAAGGGAGTGCTCCTAATCTCAGTTTGTTACCTGTATAAAAGACACCCGTCCACAGAAGCAATCAATCATTCAGATTCCAAACTCTCCACCATGGCCAAGACCAAAGAGTTCTCCAAGGATGTCAGGTACAATATTGTTTATTCGCAAATAAAAGAAACACAAAATAACTGTCAATCTCCCTCGGCCTGGGGCTCCATGCAAGATCTCACCTCGGAGAGTTGCAATGAATATGAGATCGGTGAGCAATCAGCAAAGAACTGCACGGGAGGATCTTGTCAATGATCTCAAGGCAGCTGGGACCATAGTCACCAAGAAAACAATTGGTAACACTACGCCGTGAAGGACTGAAATCCTGCAGCGCCCGCAAGGTCCCACTGCGGGCGCATGTCCTTCTGAAGTTTGCCAATAAACATTTGAATGATTCAGAGGACAACTGGGTGAAAGTGTTCTGGTCAGATGAGACCAAAATGGAGCTCCTTGGCATCATGTCAACTCGCTGTGCTTGGAGGAGGAGGAATACTGCCTATGACCTCAAGCACACCATCCCCACCGTCAAACATGGAGGTGGAAACATTATGCTTTGGAGGTGTTTTTCTGCTATGGGGACAGGACAACTTCACCGCATCAAAGGGACGATGGACAGGGCCATGTACCATCAAATCTTGTGTGAGAACCTCCTTCCCTCAGCCAGGGCATTGAAAATGGGTCGTGGATGGGTATTCCAGCATGACAATGACCTAAAACACACGGCCAAGGCAACAAAGGAGTGGCTCAAGAAGAAGCACATTAAGGTCCTGGAGTGGCCTAGCCAGTCTCCAGACCTTAATCCCATAGAAAATCTGTGGAGGGAGCTGAAAATTTGAGTTGCCAAACGTCAGCCTCGAAACCTTAATGACTTGGAGAAGATCTGCAAAGAGGAGGGGGACCCTCCTGAGATGTGTGCAAACCTGGTGGCCAACTACAAAAAATGTCTGACCTCTGTGATTGCCAACAAGGGTTTTGCCACAAAGTACTATGTCATGTTTTACAGAGGGGTCAAATACTTATTTCCCTCATTAAAATGCAAATCAATTTATAACATTTTTGACATGCGTTTTTCTGGATTTTTTTGTTGTTATTCTGTCTCTCACTGTTCAAATAAACCTACCATTAAAATTACAGACTGATCATTTCTTCGTCAGTGGGAAAACGTACAAAATCAGCAGGGGATCAAATACTTTTTTCCCTCACTGTACTTCTACCAATATAGAAGCAGTAGGTCTCCCTGATCGTTGTCTTTTCCTTCTTGCCGTTAGAGATAGAGAGTGATTTCCTGTGTGAACCCACACCCAGTAGTAAAGTAAACCAAACCACAGATAACATTTGGTGTAAATGAGTGCGGGCTGGGCATGACTGGATTGATGCCCCTAATAATCTGTAAATCTGTGTATTTTCTACACAGGAAGTTTACTGAAGAGACAGGCAAGTACACTGCAGTCATTTGCAATGGAGTCGAGGGAGGACCATTGGGGGGTGGGGGGGTTGAGTGTCCGCTCGATCAGGGGGGGTTGAAAGTCTGCTCGCAGTCCCCTAGCAACAAGCATTGACTGGCGAGAAGACTTCAGAAGTTTCTGTTGTTTACAGAAGAGATAAACAATGACATTGCCACCCCAGAGAGAGAAGCAATTTGGTCTAAGTAGCGGAAAAATGCATGACTTCAAACTTGGATGCGATGATTAGGTTACTCTGTCCAAAACAACCTCTAGTGCTAGATTGTACACAGCAAATTGTCCAGTGTTACCTAGTGTTGATTTTCAGTGTAACATTTCTTTATTTTTATTTATTTTTTACTCCCCTTTTCTCCCCAATTTCGTGATATCCAATTGCAATCTTGTCTCATCACTGCAACTCCCCAACAGGATTGGGAGAGGCGAAGGTCGAGTCATGCGTCCTCCAAAACATGATCCGCCAAACCGCGTTTCTCAACACCTGCCCACTTAACAGGGAAGCCAGCTGCACCAATGTGTCAAAGAAAACACTGTTCAACTGACGATCGAAGTTAGTCTGCAAACGCCCAGCCCACCACAAGGAGTTGCTAGAGCACGATGAGCCAAGTAAAGCCCCCCCCCCGGCCAAACCCTCCCCTAACCTGGACAGCGCTGGCCCAATTGTGTGCCACCCTATGGGACTCCCGGTCATGGCTGGCCTGGGATCAAACCCGGGTCTGTAGTGATGCGATGCAGTTCCTTAGACCGCTGCACCACTTGGGAGGCCCAGTGTAACATTTCTAGTGTTGATTCAGATGTTAAATTACATCTGTAAGTGTTGAAGGCCCAGTGCAGTCAACAACATAATCTCCATGTGTTATATATAAATATTTCCACTAGAGGTTGACCGATTATGATTTTTCAACACCGATACCGATTATTGGAAGAACAAAAAATGCTATACCGATTAATCGGCCGATTTATAATGACAATTACAACAATACAAATCAAATGTATTTGTCACATACACATGGTTAGCAGATGTTAATGCGAGTGTAGCGAAATGCTTGTGCTTCTAGTTCCGACAATGCAGTAATAACCAACGAGTAATTTAACCTAACAATTCCAAAACTACTACCTTATACACACAAGCGTAAAGGGATAAAGAATATTGTATGTACATAAAGATATATGAATGAGTGATGGTACAGAATGGCATAGGCAAGATGCAGTAGATGGTATTGAGTACAGTATATACATATGAGATGAGCAATGTAGGGTATGTAAACAAAGTGGCATAGTTTAAAGTGGCTAGTGATACATGTATTACATAAAGATGCAGTAGATGATATAGAGTACAGTATATACATATACATATGAGATGAATAATGTAGGGTATGTAAACATTATATTAAGTAGCATTGTTTAAGTGGCTAGTGATATATTTACATAAATTTACATCTATTCCCATTATTAAAGTGGATGGAGTTGAGTCAGTGTGTTGGCAGCAGCCACTCAATGTTAGTGGTGGCTGTTTAACAGTCTGATGGCCTTGAGATAGAAGCTGTTTTTTAGTTTCTCGGTCCCTGCTTTGATGCACCTGTACTGACCTCGCCTTCTGGATGATAGCGGGGTGAACAGGCAGTGGCTCGGGTGGTTGTTGTCCTTAATGATCTTTATGGCCTTCTTGTGACATCGGGTGGTGTAGGTGTCCTGGAGGGCAGGTAGTTTGCCCCAGGTGATGCGTTGTGCAGACCTCACTACCCTCTGGAGAGCTTTACGGTTGTGGGCGGAGCAGTTGCCGTACCAGGCGGTGATACAGCCCGACAGGATGCTCTCGATTGTGCATCTGTAGAAGTTTGTGAGTGCTTTTGGTGACAAGCCAAATTTCTTCAGCCACCTGAGGTTGAAGAGGCGCTGCTGCGCCTTCTTCACAATGCTGTCTGTGTGGGTGGACCAATTCAGTTTGTCTGTGATGTGTACGCCGAGGAACTTAAAACTTACTACCCTCTCCACTACTGTACCATCGATGTGGATAGGGGGGTGCTCCCTCTGCTGTTTCCTGAAGTCCACAATCATCTCCTTAGTTTTGTTGACGTTGAGTGTGAGGTTATTTTCCTGACACCACACTCCAAGGTCCCTCACCTCCTCCCTGTAGGCCGTCTCGTCGTTGTTGGTAATCAAGCCTACCACTGTAGTGTCGTCCGCAAACTTGATGATTGAGTTGGAGGCGTGCATGGCCACGCAGTCGTGGGTGAACAGGGAATACAGGAGAGGGCTCAGAACGCACCCTTGTGGGGCCCCAGTGTTGAGGATCAGCGGGGTAGAGATGTTGTTACCTACCCTCACCCCGTGGGGGCGGCCCGCCAGGAAGTCCAGTACCCAGTTGCACAGGGCGGGGTCGAGACCCAGGGTCTAGGAGTGGGTCTAGGGTGTCAAGTAGGGTGGAGGTGATATTGGTCCTTGACTAGTATCTCAAAGCACTTCATGATGACTGAAATGAGTGCTACGGGGCGGTAGTCGTTTAGCTCAGTTACCTTAGCTTTCTTGGGAACAGAAACAATGGTGGCACTCTTGAAGCATGTGGGAACAGCAGACTGGGAGAAGGATTGATTGAATATGTCCGTAAACACACCAGCCAGCTGGTCTGCGCATGCTCCGAGGACGCGGCTGGGGATGCCGTCTGGGCCAACAGCCTTGCGAGGGTTAACACGTTTAAATGTTTTACTCACATCGGCTGCAGTGAAGGAGAGTCCGCATGTTTTGGTTGCGGGCAGTGTCAATGGCACTGTATTGTCCTCAAAGCTTGCAAAAAAGTTATTTAGTCTGCCTGGGAGCGAGACATCCTGGTCCGTGACGGGGCTGGTTTTCTTTTTGTAATCCGTGATTGACTGTAGACCCTGCCACATACCTCTTGTGTCTGAGCCGTTGAATTGCGACTCTACTTTGTCTCTATACTGACGCTTAGCTTGTTTGATTGCCTTGCAGAGGGAATAGCTACACTGTTTGTATTCGGTCATGTTTCCGGTCACCTTGCCCTGGTTAAAAGCAGTGGTTACTGCTGAACACTTATTTTAACTTAATATAATACATCAATAAAATCAATTTAGCCTCAAATAAATAATGAAACATGTTCAATTTGGTTTAAATAATGCAAAAACAAAGTGTTGGAGAAGAAAGTAAAAGTGCAATATGTGCCATGTAAGAAAGCTAACATTTAAGTTCCTTGCTCAGAACATGAGAACATATGAAAGCTGGTGGTTCCTTTTAACATTCCCAGGTAAGAAGTTTTAGGTTGTAGTTATTATAGGAATTATAGGACTATTTCTCTCAATACGATTTGTATTTCATATACCTTTGACTATTGGATGTTCTTATAGGCACTTTAGTATTGCCAGTGTAACAGTATAGCTTCCATCCCTCTCCTCTGCCGCTACCTGGGCTCGAACCAGGAACACATCGACAACAGCCACCCTCGAAGCAGCGTTACCCATGCAGAGCAAGGGGAACAACTACCACATGTCTTAGAGCAAGTGACGTTTGAAACGCTATTAGCGCGCACCCTGCTAACTAGCTAGCCATTTCACATCGGTTACACCAGCCTAATCTTGGGAGTTGATAGGCTTGAAGTCATAAACAGCGCAATGCTTGAAGCATTGCAAAGAGCTGCTGGCAAAACGCACAAAAGTGCTGTTTGACTGAATGCTTACGAGCGAGCTGGTGCCAACCATCGCTCAGTCAGACTGCTCTATCAAATCATAGACTTAATTATAACATAGAAATATGAGCCTTAGGTCATTAATATGGTCGAATCCGGAAACTATCATCTCAAAAACAAAACATTTATTATTTCAGTGAAATACGGAACCTTTACGTATTTTATCTAACGGATGGCATCCCTAAGTCTAAATATTGCTGTTACATTGCACGACCTTCAATGTTATGTCATAATTACGTAAAAGTTCGCACTGAGCCAGGCGGCCCAAACTGTTGCATATACCCTGACTCTGTCTGCAATGAACGCAAGAGAAGTGACACAATTTCACCTGGTTAATATTGCTAACCTGGATTTATTTTAGCTAAATATGCATATATATATATATTTTAAAAATATATACTTCTGTGTATTGATTTTAAGAAGGGCATTGATGTTTATGGTTAGGTACACGTTGGAGCAACGACAGTCCTTTTTCGCAAATGCGCACTGCATCGATTATATGCAACGCAGGACACGCTAGATAAACTAGTAATATCATCAACCATGTGTAGTTATAACTAGTGATTATGATGTATTGTTTTTTATAAGATACGTTTAATGCTAGCTAGAAATTTACCTTGGCTTCTTACTGCATTCGCGTAACAGGCAGGCTCCTCGTGAGGCAAGTGGTAGAGCGTTAGACCAATTAACCGTAAGGTTGCAAGATTGAATCCCTGAGCTGACAAGGTAAAAATCTGTCGTTCTGCCCCTGAACAAGGCAGTTAACCAGCTAGCCGGGTACCGGCCTCAGTCTAAGGAGAAGGTGGAGAGGATGAACCAGGAGCTGAGGATGTTCCCGAGGAGTCACTGCCAGGACCGGCAGGTGGAGTGGGCCCCATTCCTTCCCTGGGCAGAGAACTCGCAGAATTCTTTACGTCACTCCTCCACCGGGCTGACTCCCTTCCAGTGTTATGGGTTATCAGCCAGCCCTGGTTCCGTGGACCCCGAGCCAGACCAAAGCTCCTCCGGTGGACGAATGGTTCAGGCACGCAGAAGAGATCTGGAACGATGCCAACGTGAGACTCACCACTGCAGTGAGGCTCCTGTGTTCCATTCTGGTTATCCCATCTGGCTCTCCACCAGGAACCTCCGACTCCGCCTGCTCTGTAAGAAACTGAGTCCCCGGTTTGTGGGGCCATTGAAGGTCCTCCCGTCAATGAGGTGATGTATAGATTTCAGCTCCCCACTCCCGACGTCGTGAGTGTTGGCTCCAGTACCTGTTGGGTACGGTCCAGAGGAGCGTTGTTGGGTTCTGTTGGACGACATTCTAGATCCCAACATCATCTGAGATTTCCACTTCGCTGACCGGCCCGCTCCTCGCCCTCAGGGCCGTCGTCCTGGCCGGCATTGTCTACTCCCGCTACCCTGCTCCGGTGTTCGACATCACCGGTTTACTAACCACCGGTCCTGGCAACCCATAATTACGTACACCTGGCAACTATCAGTACGCACACCTGCACCCCATCATCAGTCACACATGGACTTCATTACTACCTTGACTACTTACCATTTATCTACCACTCTGTTCTATCATTCATCAGGTATTATTGTTTATGTTTCCTTATTAGACGCTTCTCTTGTTTTGTATTCATCCTATATTCGTTATCATTAAACTCACACAGCACTTCTTTCCTGACTCCCTGTGTCCACGTTACAGCATGTTACGAATTCTAGCTAGGTGGCTAACGCTAGCTAACGCTTACAAGCGTCAAACATCTGCCACTCCAAATTTGCTCCATTCATTAAAATCAATTTAACCAAAACCCATCTATTTTTATGAATAACTGGACCTTCCAATTAACTAAACAATATGGATTTGAAAGAGAAGTATTTTAATAAACATCGGAATGTATGAAGCAGACATAATTTCAAATAGGCTATATGTCATATTAAACAGCATATAAACACTCTAAATAGGTCAGGAGCCAGACATGGAGCCTAAGAAGGAATGAAAATGAATTATTTAGGCTCTATTATTTCAATTATTTCAAGGCTATAGTCTACAATGAAATACACTGTGAAGCATTTGCGAGTGCGACAAAATAGGCTGGTAGGGATACAAAGCCCTCAGCATTTAAACAACATTTTGTTGTATTAAATCATTATCTATAAATTGCACGTATTTTATTTTTTATTTCACTTTTATTTAACCGGGTAGGCCAGTTGAGAAGTTCTCATTTACAACTGCGACCTGGCCAAGATAAAGCAAAGCAGTGTGACACAAACAACAACACAGAGTTACACATAGAATAAACAAATGTACAGTCAATAACACAATAAAAAAGTCTATATACAGTGTGTGAAGATGAAGTAAGACTAGGGAGGTAAGGTAATAAATAGGCTGTAGTGGCAAAATAATGACAGTTAAGCAAATAAACACTGGAGTGATAGATGTGCAGAAGATGAATGTGCAAGTAGTGATACTGGGGTGCAAAGGAGCAAAAAACAACAACAATATGGGTATGAGGTAGTTGGATGGGCTATTTACAGATGGGCTATGTTCAGGTGCAATGATCTGTAAGCTGCTCTGATAGCTGATGCTTAAAGTTAGAGAATGAGATATGAGTCTCCAGCTTCAATGATTTTTGCAATTCGTTCCAGTCATTGGCAGCAGAGAACTGGAAGGAAAGGCGGCCAAACGAGGATTTGGCTTTAGGAGTGCCCAGTGAAATATACCTGCTGGAGCCCGTTCTACGGGTGGGTGTGCTATGGTGACCAGTGAGCTGAGATAAGGCTGGGCTTTACCTAGCAAAGACTTATAGATGACCAGGAGCCAGTGGTTTGGCAACAAATTTGAAGCGAGGGCTAGCCAACGAGAGCATACAGGTCGCAGTGGTGGGTTGTGGCTTAATTAGAATGAAATGAAAATGAACTTTTGTGCCTTTAAATTCATTCTTAAAATGAATGTTTAGAAACACAAGTTTGGCCAGTCTGTGGCTTCAGGTTCATGCGATGGTGCCTGGAGAGCCGTTCAGCAGTGGAGAATATCCTCTCCACACTTGCAGAGCCACTGGGGATAATAAACACCATTTTGACCACTCCGGGCAGAGATGCAGAGTTCTTCTTTTATTTTTACATCACCACACTTCCTCTCTTGCTCCTCATCTTTGTAAATCACCTTGATTTAGCACCTGTGCGTTTTATCAGTTTCTTTATGAAAATATTTAGCTAAATCTGTGACAGTAGCTAAAACAAGGGGCTATAGCAGCACACAAGTAGACTGCAAATGCATGCTGGGGCGGGTTTGGCGTGAGCTCATGAAGTGAGCGCTACTGGAGCGAAATTGGAGTGGGCGAGAAGGTAGAAGCTCCAGCCTTTGGGAATCTTGCTCCACGCTGCAGTCAAATTGGGCACGCTCCGCTCCGCTCACAAACTCTGGTCACTAACCAATACAGTAATAGTTGGTATTTCTTTGGAAATATGCAAATGTCTTAATTTAACGCTCAAAATTGTGGACCCACATAGACACTGGACCAATGTTAAACTGTAACACTGTCAGTGTTGATTTAACACTGGAGTATTTGCTGTTTAGTGGTGGAAAAGCCTTTTATGTAGCCTAACCCTACCCAATCAATCAATGTAACCAATTGACAACAATTAATAAAATACCACCAATGTGGAAATAAATGTATCTGAATGAATGGTATTTCCATGAAAATTACTCACAAATTGGTTGTTATTTCAGTTTGTCGCTCATTTAAAAACAATTCCAACATATTTATTTCTATGAATTTCTCCAACAGTATATTTCGTGGAAAACCCAAAGGGTCTTTTATCTGAGGTTAAGTGTTTCAGGTTTTACTGATGCCATATTTATAGTGTCAGGTTTTGGCACTGCATGGCTGGAAAATACAACAGCACAGCACTGAATGGCCCTTTCTGTGTGGAATAAACTTTACATTGGCAGGACTAGCTACGACTCTATTAAATATATAGGCGTGTGTGTGTGTGTGTGTGTGTGTGTGTGTGTGTGTGTGTGTGTGTGTGTGTGTGTGTGTGTGTGTGTGTGTGTGTGTGTGTGTGTGTGTGTGTGTGTGTGTGTGTGTGTGTGTGTGTGTGTGTGTGTGTGTGTCTGTCTGTGACCTGGGGATCTAGGACAGTTGAAATTCCTTTTCAACAGTACTGTATTCAGTAATATTGAAGCTGGAATATTTTGCAGACCACATTTCTAAATATTTTGTTCTTCAACTACAAGTAAAGAGGTGCTAAACCATGTATTGATCGACATGGTGGGACAAGTAGGCTAAACTGTAGTGAGGTGTTATTAAAATGTAGGTACAACCTAACAAGTATATGTACCCCCATTGACATCAAGGTAATAACTAGCCTATACATTCAATAGAAAAATGCCACACAATCATATCATGAAATCATGACAAGCATTTAGCCAGTCTTTCAAATTGTTTGAGTAGAAACCAACCAACGGTTTGATCCAATGTCCCAGACAGAGCTGATGCCTGGGGGCTGAATTAATAGGGTGGGATCATGTCCCGCACCAGATGGTGACTGTTGTCATGGGGGAAGGGGTCAAAATTATACAACACATGTACAGTTAAGTAGCCTACAGTATAAACTTTCAATACTGTACATGAATAGTTACAATGTTTCCCAGTAAACAAACAAACACCACTGATAATACGCAGCATTAATCACGCAATGATGTTCAAGTGCAGTGGGCTACAACTTGAGAGACTACCGAAAGTTATAGTTGAATAAGGAGTAGAGAACGGACGGCTGAGATTGCGGTAGCCTAGCTTATTGTATCTCGGGTCTGCAGCGTGCGGCCGCTCGAGCGTGGCCCCTCACCCGAGAGCAAGTTGTAAACTTCAGGTAAACTTCAGTCTTCGTTTGTAAACGGTTACATAAAGTAGCTTAGGTACTCAATCTGCATAGCATTGGGCCATCAGTACTATTTCAGCCGGAGTAAAAGTTACTTTGTATCGTTCAAACTACAACGAATCCCATTAACAAAGTGGCCTTGATAGGACATAACGTTATAGGCTATGTTACAACAACATGGAACACTATATAATACAATGTTTATTTTCTTACCGAACATTTCATGAACGTCAGATCGAAGATCATCATGGAATTCCAGCGACTATCATTCAAACTTCAACCTCGTGTAGAAATCTAAAACTTCCTTTCAAACACAACTATTTTTTTTAAATAAAGCATTTTAAGTAAAACATCCAGTTGTTTCCGTGTATATATAAAAGCGATACGTTCTGAAGACGCGTCCGTTTTACGCACTCACACTTGAGAGACTGTCCCGCGGATGGCATAATTCTTTCGAAGAAAATCCTCCACACTCATTGACGTCATCCCTGCCCATAGACCAATCACATAACTTCATTTGGAGTGGAAAAAACAATGTCAAAAACAATGTCACTCCCAACATTTAGAAGTAGGCCGACGTAACTGTGAAAAATGAAACAATATTTGATACACGTTGGACGTTCTTTTTTCGTTCTATGCAACAAGTTTTGCTAAATATATTTTGGACTAGAATTTTGGCTATAATTTTAAATATGATATCATATATCATGAATGTGTTATGATGAATGTAAATGAATGAATATACAATACGTTCGTTATTAATAATTAATTATACAATAACCTCAATGCTGTAAGTAGGCTGAAGAAGATTTCGTATTTATTTTAAGACAGACCAGCACACTCTGTATAAGTGGGGATGTTTAGGTGTTGTAATTGTCCAGAACATTTAGAAAATGTGTAGGGTTGACATAATTGCCACATGACAGAGTGACTATCTGAACTTTTGGTAATGTACCTGAATAAGCTGCATGTATGGCTCTCAGATGAACTGATTCATTAGGACCAGTTATTGCACCCAGGGGAATTCCAGCACTTGATTGTATTCTTTAAATCACAGGATCCATTCTGCCAGTGCCAGACAATGATGCAACACATATATTGTGCAATCAGCAAACCTGTGACTTTACTCAAGTAAAGACTAAAGACGAGGAATTACTATGTCAGTTCACGGGATAAGCTAAGCCAACTTCCCTTTTTATTTGTCTGTAGAGGATTTCTGACCCTGAAATAAAATAAGTGACATTTCATTTACAGTAATTTAACATCTTTAGTGTAGATCTTCAGCCCATCTCTAGAATGTTGTAGTTTTAACAGTGTAATGGTGTAATTCAATACCATTGGATAAAATGTGGCTTCCATTAGACATGTATTTTTGGTGTCAATTAAGATAAAGGCTTAGTCAAGCCTAGCAACCCAAGATGCAAGTTAGCTGTAGTTCCACATGTAATAACACAAGTGTAGTTACGATTATAGAATGATGTAGGCTCGAAACTACACTGGTGCAATAGTTCTACAGAGTTACTGTTGGTCACGTTGACATCCTCCCTTGCTAGGCTCTCTATGATAACTTACACAGATGGTGAACAAGACTATATTGGCCATATTCTTACTGTACGTAAGATGCAGTTTAGCCTGAGCTGAGCAGCATCTGTAAGAGAGTGTCTGGGTACATGTTGACAACTGTTATGCCAGCTATGCTAGGGAAATGCTCCGTTGACAAAATATGTGGTGGAGAGCGAAAGGATTTTCCTTCGTCCACTGTACAAACAGAACTCCTCCACTTATACGTATCTGACAATTATCTTTGGGCTGGCCATCACACACCTCTGATGTAAAATAGAACAACAGAGAAAAACATTCAAGTGCCAGAAGGTTTGACTCTGGGCTTGACTCATATTTGTTGCTTGCCATTGGAAACCCTAATCCTGGCGAGCATAAATAGTGAGCTCAGTCTTCACATAGAGATGCTGTTTGCTCACACTCTGCCTTTATGTTTGGCTTGAGTAATGAAATCCTCACTGAATCCTAGCAGGAGAGAAACAAATATAGTGCCGTATCGAAGTTTTCTTAGGTCAAAACTCTGAGCCAAATCAATCATCTCCCTGCTATAGTTTGAAGATATGAACATGACTAAACACTTTAACCTGTTGAATTTTGGCACAACAAAATAGTTCAAGTTGAATAACAGATGCCTCGTCCCCATTCAAAACTTTTCACATAAAATAAACATGTGTTTCAGTTTTTGTACTATCGAGGAAATCGGCAACCATTTATTCCCATCGGCTCACATCCTGTGTTACTTCTTGTGCATGAGGTCATTGCACGACTCAATAACAGGAAGTGTTGTGATAGGCTTGTTTACAAGCCTCCCTGGCCTCTCCTGACATAACCAGTAGTTGCTATTACACACTGACTGGTTTGGACACTGGAACTAGTACTGTATGGGCCATCTATATGTACTCAATGCATTTTAGCACTCAAAACTTGCAGTGTTTCCCTATATCTGCTCCTCGGACAAGATAGTGCTGACATACATGGTCGCCCTGTTTCTAGCTCCTGGTCAACTTTGCAGTAATTATATATATTTTTTGTCTTATTTCTTACATTATTTAGAAATTAGACTTACTGAATTGGATCCTTTGTTTAAACTCTCCAAGGCAATTCCATTCATCCCGGGGGCTGCTCCAAGACCCTGTCGCAGGAGAAGATGAGTAAGGAGTGAGCTCCTAGTCAGACTCAGGAGGCGTGCATACCATCCAATGCTTCTTAGTATATTACTTGCTAATGTTCAGTCCCTGGACAATAAAGTAGACAAGCTCAGGTTGAGGATCCCCTTCCAGAGAGACATCAGGAAATGTAACATACTCTGTTTTACGGAATCATGGCTCTTTCCGGATATACTGTCCCCGTCCATTTAGCCAGCGGGGTTCTCTGTCCATCAAGCGGGCACGAAGAAAGACACTGGTGGACACTGACTCCTCGGTGGCGGACAAGTTAAACAACTTATTCGCCAGCTTCGTGAAAAACAGAGTGGTCGATGCAGTCCACTGCCGCTCACGAGGATCTTGAGCTCTCATTCTCTGTGGCCGACATGAGTAAGAAATTTAAGCGTGTTAACCCTTGCAAGGCAGCCGGCCCAGATGGCATCCTAAGACACGTCCTCTTTTTGAGTGTAAACTGCATTAATGTACTGTATTGTATTATACTGTATCATATGGACTGGAATTACTTCATTCAAACCATTATAAAGCAGGGGGAGAACATGCAATTCTGGTGCAGCACATGCGGCCTACAATGTTACAATTATAGGCCAGTGAATTTGATTGTAATTTTGAAATATAATAGGGCCTATTTGTATAATTCGTAGGCTGACACATATGTACCCTACCTTTCATAATATTTCCCCTAATGTTATTAGCCTACATCCGCTTTCTCTCGTTATTGTTGCTTCATTCGTTCCTCGCTTTCAACTGTTAAATGAAATAAGTTTTGTTGTCCTTATCTTCATCATTCTCCTAGCACTGTTGGAGCTAGGAAAACAAGCATTTCGCCACACCCGCAATAACATCTGCTAAATATATGCATGTGACCAATAACATTTGATTTGATTTGATCCTTGAATAATATAGTACTAGAATTAGATGCAGAACGGTTTAACTTCTCACCATGAAGATTGAATGGTTATGGGTCTAAAAAATAACTGCTATACTCTACCGCTATCGCACGTTCGCTCTTCTTTCAAACTACCCGTGAGTTCAACTGGCTGTTGTATTTAACATTCAGCAGACAAGAACTTGCATCCCTCTTCCAATAGTCTATTGGTGGAATTCAGGAAACAGCAGAGGGAGCAGCCCCCTATGCACATCGATGGGACAGTAGTGGAGAGGGTGGAAAGTTTTAAGTTCCTCGGTGTACACATCACGGACAAATTGACATGGTCCAACCACACAGACACTGTGGTGAAGAAGGTGTGGCAGCGCTTCTTCAACCGCAGGAGGTTGAAGAAATTTGTCTTGTCACAAAAAACACTCACAAACTTTTACGGGTGCACAATCAAGAGCATCCTGTCGGGCTGTATCACCGCCTGGTACGGCAACTGCTCCTCCCATAACCGTAATGCTCTCCAGAGGGTAGTGAGGTCTGCACACCACATCACCGGGGGCAAACTACCTGTCCTCCAGGACACCTACACCACCCGATGTCACAAGAAGGCCAAAAACATCATCAAGGACAACAACCACCCGAGCCACTGCCTGTTCACCCCGCTATCATCCAGAAGGCGGGGTCAGTACAGGTGCATCAAAGCAAGGACCAAGAGACTGAAAAACAGCTTCTATCTCAAGGCCATCAGATTGTTAAACAGCCATCACTAACATTGAGTGGCTGCTGCCAACATACTGACTCAACTCTAGCCACTTTAATAATGGAAAAATGTATGTAATAAATGTATCACTAGCCACTTTAAACAATGCCACTTTATATAATGTTTACATAACCTACATTACTCATCTCATATGTATATACTGTACTCTATACCATCTACTGCATCCTGCCTATGCAGTTCAGCCATCACTCATTCATATATTTTTATGTACATATTCTTATTCATTCCTTTACACTTGTGTGTATAAGGTAGTTGTTGTGAAATTGTTAGGTTAGATTACTTGTTAGAGATTACGGCATGGTCGGAACTAGAAGCACAAGCACTTCGCTACACTCGCATTAACATCTGCTAACCATGTGTATGTGACAAATAAGATTGATTTCATTTGATTTCATTTGGTATAAGAAATGCTAAAAAAAAATGTATGTCCAGCATACAGGACTCTTGAAGTCCTGCATGGGACTCCAAGAGCAAAGGAGTGTTTTTTTCAGGAGAGAGGCCAGAAGAGCATAAGTGCATGTGTATTGCGCAGGAGACAGCGGCTATAAGCGGCGATTAGCGGCTATAAGTTAGAAGCTTATTATGCATTACCCATCGTTAATTAGCTACATATCAGACTAATACTACATATAATTACCTGAAAGAGGTAGGCTAGGACATCTATATATAGCGCTATACAGTGCCTTCAGAAAGTATTCAGACCCCTTTCATTTTCCATATTTTGTTACGTTACAGCCTTCTTCTAAAATAGATTAAAGTGTTTTTTTTACCCCATCAACCTCATCAATAGATTTGTCGATTTGTCGATTTAAAAAAAAACATTTTTGCAAAAAATAAAATAAACAATCACATTTACATAAATATTCAGACCCTTTACTCAGTACTTTGTTGAAGCACCTTTAGCAGTAATGACAGCCTTGAGTCTTTTTGAGTATGACACTATAAGCTTGGCACACCTGTATTTGGGGAGTTTGGGGAGTTTCTCTGCAGATCCTCTCAAGCTCTGTCAGGTTGGATGGGGACCGTCGCTGCACAGCTATTTTCTGGTCTCAAGGATCTCTCTGTACTTTGCTCCGTTCATCTTTCCCTTGATCCTGACTTGTGTCCCAGTCCCTGCTGCTGAAAAACATCCCCACAGCATAATGCTGCCACCACCGTGCTTCACCGTAGGGATGGTGCTAGGTTTTCTCCAGACGTGACACTTGGCATTGTCACGACTAGTCAAGGTGGGTGGAATCAGGCGCAGAGAGCAAATAATGAATAGAGGTTTATTCTCCGGTGAACAACAATAAACACGGACAACCCAAAATACAAACAGGGTGAAAAATATCCAAAACAGGAAATAACAGACAAACCGGAGAAATAAAACACAAAAACACCGACAGCCAAAATGACAAAAACAAACAATCCCGCACAAAACAAGGGCGGGGCAACCTACATTATATACAGATACTAATTAACTAACACACAGGTGAAAACAATCAGACAAAACCAACAGATAACCGAAAAGGGATCGGTAGTGGCTAATAGGACGGTGACGACGACCGCCAAGCACAACCTGAACGGGCAGGAGAGCCAACCTCGGCGGAAGTCGTGACAGGCATTCAGGCCAAAGAGTTTAATCTTGTTTTCATCAGACCAGAGAATCTTGTTTCTCATGGTCTGAATTCTTTAGGTGCCTTTTGGCAAACTCCAAGCTGGCTGTTATGTGCCTTTGACTGAGGAGTGTCTAGCCATGTCTTGTATTGAACTGTAATATATTGTTTGTAACCCCTATCTTCCTCTATTTTGTGATTGTGAATACATGCCCTTTTCTTGAAGTGATTACATTCAATTAATTAGTTGACATGTAACCAGGAGATAACCTTGCATTTCCTGTGTGGACAGATGGGAAGCCAGATAGAGGAGGACTCCACTTGGAGGGATGGGGGACCAAAAAAGTGGAAGGAAAACCTGATTTCACCTGGCTGGAGGACTCACTTTGAAATTCACTTTCAGGGGAGGCCTTATGTGGTTCTCCACTCTGATGCTTCAGTGCTTCAGTTCAGTGAGGATCTCTGAATGATCCAATGTTGACCTAAATGACTAATGATGATAAATACAATCCACCTGTGTGTAATCAAGTCTCCGTATAAATGCACATGCACTGTGATAGTCTCAGAGGTCTGTTAAAAGCGCAGAGAACATCATGAAGAACAAGGAACACACCAGGCAGGTCCAAGATACTGCTGTGAAGAAGTTTAAAGCCGGATTTGGATACAAAAAGATTTCCCAAGCTTTAACCATCCCAAGGAGCACTGTGCAAGCGATAATATTGCAATGGGAGGAGTATCAGACCACTGCAAATCTACCAAGACCTGGCCGTCCCTCTAAACTTTCAGCTCATACAAGGAGAAGACTGATCAGAGATGCAGCCAAGAGGCCCATGATCACTCTGGATGAACTGCAGAGATCTACAGCTGAGGTGGGAGACTCTGTCCATAGGACAACAATCAGTCGTATATTGCACAAATCTGGCATTTATGGAAGAGTGGCAAGAAGAAAGCCATTTCTTAAAGATATCCATAAAAAGTGTTGTTTAAAGTTTGCCACAAGCCACCTGGGAGACACACCAAACATGTGGAAGAAGGTGCTCTGGTCAGATGAAACCAAAATTGAACATTTTGGCAACAATGCAAAACGTTATGTTTGGCATAAAAGCAACACAGCTCATCACCCTGAACACATCATCCCCACTGTCAAACATGGTGGTGGCAGCATCATGGTTTGGGCCTGCTTTTCTTCAGCAGGGACAGGGAAGATGGTTAAAATTGATGGGAAGATGGATGGAGCCAAATACAGGACCATTCTGGAAGAAAACCTGATGGAGTCTGCAAAAGACCTGAGACTGGGACGGAGATTTGTCTTCCAACAAGAGAATGATCCAAAACATAAAGCAAAATCTACAATGGAATGGTTAAAAAATAAACATATCCAGGTGTTAGAATGGCTAAGTCAAAGTCCAGACCTGAATCCAATCGAGAATCTATGGAAAGAACTGAAAACTGCTGTTCACAAATGCTCTCCATCCAACCTCACTGAGCTCGAGCTGTTTTGCAAGGAGGAATGGGAAAAAATTGATAGAGACATACCCCAAGCGACTTACAGCTGTAATCGCAGCAAAAGGTGGTGCTACAAAGTATTAACTTAAGGGGGCTAAATAATTTTGCACGCCCAATTTTTCCGTTTTTGATTTGTTAAAAAAGTTTAAAATATCCAATAAATGTTGTTCCACTTCATGATTGTGTCCCACTTGTTGTTGATTCTTCACAAAAAAATACAGTTTTATATCTTTATGTTTGAAGCCTGAAATGTGGCAAAAGGTCGCAAAGTTCAAGGGGGCCGAATACTTTCACAAGGCACTGTACTTAGTTTTACTGTGCATGAACAATGTCATGAAATACTATTGCTCTTTTTTGGGCACTTTTTAGCACTTTGCACTCTCATCTTTTGTATTCTTTTGAGTATGGATTAAATTAGTATACTTTTGCATCTCAGCCTCATTGGTTGTCTTCTTTTTTTATGGTTTGAGTGTGCAAAAAAATATTTTACTGAGCGTGAACTTCTGCATGAAATTCTGCATGCAATACTATACCGTGCACAAACAGATTGAACATACGGTCAGAGTTGTCACACGTTGCATTAAAAATGATAATGTGGCAGTAACCGGAAGTTAATTTCTAGGATGTGGTACTCTACAGTATGCAAGGGATAATCAACAACAGGCTGAGTTGAGAAACTTTGATTTGCTCTATCACGGTGTTCCCTATATTGGACACAACTGTCTTATGAATGCTAATCTGATCAGTTTCATCATGTACTTCGATCAACACATTAGACCTAGCACTGTTTCTAAACCCCCTTTTGTATTACATTTAGGATGTATCTTTACAAGACACTAAGTGGTAATACACGTGTGACCGAAACATGTTAGTTTGTGATAATCTACACAAACTAACGATAACCTTATCAGAAGTGTAATAACTCATGCCGTACCCAAAGCATTAGTTGACCGACTTGAATTAGACAGGAAACGGTGTATGGGGGTGTCTCCCAATGCACCATTACAATGACCGAATAGGCACCAGGAAAGGTTGCCAATTTACCTCCAGTTTATCTTATCAGACTATGTAACTATGGGTTGACACCAGGTGAGAGTGAGTGAGTGAGTGAGTTGATCAACAACACTAATAAATGACAGAAAGTGACAAAACATACAGTGGGATCATGAGTTAGTACACAGCAGTTGTGCAGGCCAGCCTCAACCCACATGACCCATGCATTCTGTAAAGGTTTTCCTCCTTTTCGTCTGAAGAGGAGGTGTAGCAAGGATTGGACCAAGATGCGGCATGGTAAGTGTCCATGTTTTCTATTGAAAAAACTCAACATGAACACTAATACAAAAACAATAAACGTGAACAAAACCGAAACAGTACCGTGTGGCAAACAAACAAAGACAAGGAAACAATCACCCACAAAACAACAGTAAAACCCAGGCTACCTGTCAGGATTTGGCCAGGGTTGTTCCGGTTTTTGGTCACTAGATGCCCCCATTGTGCCTTTTGACCTTTTGTTTTCCCTTGATCCCAATTATTATTTGCACCTGTGCCTCGTTTCCCCTGATTGTATTTAAACCCTTTGTTTTCCTCTGTTCTTTGCTCTGTGTTTGTATGTTAGCACCCAGCCCTAGTACTCTGAGAACTCTTGTTGATCCCGGTGGACTCTCTTGTTCTGTTTCTTCTGTTTTTTGTTCTTGTTCTCTGTTTTTTTCTGTTTTTTGTTCTTGTTTGTTTGTTTTTTTGAGTATCTTTTGAGGCTTTTTATGCTTTACCTTCCACCTTTATCCTCACCTATCGGCCCGGGTCGAAGAATCTCAAACCGGATGCCCTGTCCCGAGTCTACGCTCCTGCCATTCGAGATGACACAGACATGCCTGTCCTTCCTGCTGCTAAGATCGTGGCTCCGATCTCGTGGCAAGTTGAGGATACCGTGAGACGAGCTCAAGCTATTGAACCGGACCCGAAAGGAGGTCCTGCCAATCGTTTTTTTGTCCCCAAGGCAGTGAGGACTCAGGTCCTTCTGTGGGGGCACTCCTCTCGCCTCACCTGTCACCCGGGCGTAGGTCGCACCTTGGAGTTCATCCAGCATAAGTTCTGGTGGCCTACCATAAGAGAAGACGTTGCCACTTTCGTCAATGCCTGTCCCGTGTGCTGCCAGGACAAATCTTCTCACCTCCGCCCGCAAGGACTCCTTCACCCTTTACCTGTTCCCCACAGACCCTGGTCCCATATCTCGTTGGACTTCATTACTGGCCTTCCTCCATCCCATGGCAATACTACTATCCTAGTAATTATCGACAGGTTTTCAAAGGCGGCCAGGTTCGTCCCTCTGACTAAGTTACTTTCTGCCAAGGAAACGGCTGAGTTGGTAATTAATCATGTGTTCCGAGTCTTCGGCATTCCTCAAGATATGGTTTCTGACAGAGGTCCCCAGTTCGCCTCTAGGTTTTGGAAGGCCTTCTGCCAATTCATGGGGGATGCTGCCAGTCTATCTTCAGGGTACCATCCGGAGTCCAACGGCCAAACTGAGAGGATGAATCAAGAGCTGGAAACCACCCTCCGATGTATGACTCATAACAACCCGTCCACATGGTCGTCCTTCATTGTTTGGGCCGAATACGCGCACAACACCTTGCGCTCCTCCTCCACTGGTATGTCCGCGCACGAGTGTCAGTTTGGCTATGCCCCTCCATTGTTCCCGGACCAGGAGGCAGAAGTCAGAGTGCCTTCAGCCTTGAAGTTCGTCAGACGCTGTTGGCTTATGTGGAGGAAGACCTGTCTTAATCTTATGCGTTCTTCACAGAGGTACCAACAACAAGCCAACAGACGTCGCCGTCCCGGGCCTACCCTGCGCCCCGGCCAGAGAGTCTGGCTCTCCACAAGAGACTTACCACTACGGGTGGAGTCTCGCAAGCTGTCCCAAAAATACATCGGTCCCTATAAGGTTGCCAGGAGAGTTAACCCAGTTTCTTATCGCCTACACTTACCCAGATCCCTTAAGATTAATCCCACGTTTCACATTTCCTTATTAAAACCTGTTGTTTTTTCTCCCCTTGTCCCGGCAGACAGACCTCCCCCTCCGCCTCGTGTCATTGGAGGCCAGCCGGCTTATACCGTCCATCGGATACTGGATTCCTGCCGGGTGCAGCGGTCCTGGCAGTATCTGGTGGACTGGGAAGGCTACGGTCCCGAGGAGCGCTCCTGGGTTCCTGCCAAAGACATACTGGACCCTGAACTCATTCGTCAGTTCAGGGCCCTCCACCCTGAGAGAGCTGGTAGGAACGTCAGGAGCCATTCCTAGGGGGGGGGATTCTGTCAGGATTTGGCCAGGGTTGTTCCGGTTTTTGGTCACTAGATGCCTCCATTGTGCCTTTTGACCTTTTGTTTTCCCTTGATCCCCATTATTATTTGCACCTGTGCCTCGTTTCCCCTGATTGTATTTAAACCCTTTGTTTTCCTCTGTTCTTTGCTCTGTGTTTGTATGTTAGCACCCAGCCCTAGTACTCTGAGAACTCTTGTTGATCCCGGTGGACTCTCTTGTGGAATTCTGTTTTTTGTTCTTGTTTGTTTGTTTTTTGAGTATCTTTTGAGGCTTTTTGTGCTTCCACCTTGTGGATTTACCTTTATTTTGTCTTGGAGGATTACCTTTGTTCTTGTAGGATTCCTTTGGAGGTTGTGGAGTTACATGTTTTCCTGAAGAACTTCACTTTTTACTTCATTAAATACACCGTCTCAAGTACTGCTGTGTCTGCCTCATCTTCTGGGTTCTGCCGACTATTCGTGGCTCAGTTGGTTAAGTGACTGTTTCTCACTCCGGAGACCCGGGTTCGTAACCGGGTCCTGACACTACCTAAGTATGATTCTCAATCAGAGACAACTAATGACACCTGCCTCTGATTGAGAACCATACTAGGCCGAACACAGAAAACCAACCTAGAAACACAAAACATAGAATGCCCACCCAACTCATGTCCTGACCAACTAAAACAAACAAATAACACAAGAACTAGGGTCAGAACGTGACACATTCACAACATTTAGGCTGTCAACACCCTGAAACAGACAGAACAATACAGCCATAGAAACTGTACATCCCAGCAGTACAGAGTACATTGAACACGCAGTCCTGCAGAAACCTCGTGGTGTTGCTCAGAAGCAATTCTTGACAATATCATATTAAGCATACAGAAGGAGAATTTCAGTATCTCACCAACACATTGTGAATTCAATGTTTAAATGAGCCTTTCTCTTGAATGTGTCACACATATATAGGAATTCAATAAAACTGTTTTAAATGAACTTTTCTCTTGACTATCTCACCAACACACATTGGGAATTCAAGGAAGTCATTTTTTAAGTACAGGGGTGCTTTAAGAGTGACAGGGAGTGAGATAGCGCAAGGGCAACAACGAAAGGAGCTGGCTGCACTGTCTGTTTACGGTCAAAGGTCAGGGGACATGGGGGTGAGTGTTCTGTTGACATGGAAGCCAAGGCCGGACAGGCAGGGGATTACGACCGCTGATATTTCTGCTGCTCTGGTTAGGAGAATGGAGCATGAGTCACACACACACACACACACACACACACACACACACACACACACACACACACACACACACACACACACACACACACACACACACACACACACACACACACACACACACACACACACACACACACACACACACACACACACACACACACACACACACACACACACACACACACACACACACACACAGAAGCGGTTGATCTGAAACAGGATGAGGCAGGCGTGCCTTGGTGGGTCAAGGCCTGGTAAAGGTAGAGACAGAGAGAGAAAAGCAGAGAGAAAGGCCAGAGAGAGAGAAAAGGAAAGTAAGAGGGAGACTCTGGTTCAGGGCAGTCAGTGTTAACAAGGTGAAGGCTCAGATCTGACTGAGAGAGGAATGCCTCTCTCTTTGTAGGGTCCTGGAGCATCCGGTGACGTCATGGCGTTCTCCTGGTACTTTGGCAGATTCCACGAGAGGAGACAGGCAGCCAGCTAGACACACACACACGCGCACGCACACACACACACACACACACACACACACACACACACACACACACACACACACACACACACACACACACACACACACACACACACACACACACACACACACACACACACACACACACACACACACACACACACACACACACACACACACACACACACACACAGGAGGGCATGATCAAGCTGCATTGTAATGTGGCCTGATTGGTCACCTGACACTTTTTTCCTTCTCAAACCTAGTAGAGGACAGGGAGGATGCCTCAACTCACCACAGGATTAACACCATGAATGAGCCTCTGCTCTGACTGTGTGTGTAGATGTGTGTGTGTGTGTGTGTGTGTGGGGGGGGGGGGTATTTGAGAGAGTTTAAGAAAATGACACAAGGGAAAAATTAAGAAAGAAAGAAAAAAAGAAAGATGGAAAAATAGGGAAGAGCAGAAGAAAGTGTGAGAAAAAATTAAGAGAAATGGAGAGAGTAAGGGAAAGGAAGGGAGGGGAGAGAAAGAGAGAAAGTGTGTGAGAGAGAGACAGAGACATTGGAGAAGGAACCATACCTCAGCCATAGTCTGGTCCAGCGAGAGGCAGTTGGCAGCTGGCTCTCTACCAGGCACAAATGTACAGTAATTCAAAGCATGCGACTTGACGCCGGTCCTTGGGAGTGGGAGCCGTGCGGTTACACATGCATGCGCACACACACAAACACACACACAGTCCATGTGACTGCAATTATGTACATTTCTTTAGCAAATGCATACTACAGTTAATCACATTACAGACGCTATTGTCCCTTCAAGAAAAACAACATTTCCCAAATGACTTCCCTGTCCTTTTATAGAGAAATGTATTAATATGCTGCATCCATATAGCATTACAAAACCCCAAAGTTCCTCAGAGAGAACAGATTATGAAACTGTCATGTACTAACCAGACTACAAATGAGGTCAGTAAAATCAAATCTAACGTTTCAATTAGTGTTCGAAAAACAACACAACAATACCTCTGTTCCAATGCACCCAGCAAAGAGCGAACTGTTTTGTTCCAAATTCCAACTCAATTACAGGTACATATCGGATTTTACATAGGAACATTGCAATATAGATCAACTCAACAAACACAAATGAGTGTGGTCCAAACAACAAGTAACACAGATGTTCATTTTACCAGTTTTTCACAGCAGGAAAATAATCCTGCAGCAACAGGCTTTAATTCATGGACATTAATTATACATTTTTAAATAGGAAAATCAAGTCTAAAATGTTAATTTGGAAATGACAAACAATCAGACTTTATACGCCTTTTTAAAAATTGATATCCTACAAGCTTGCATTTCCTGCAACAACAGGGTGATCAAATTAATTAATTATCCTACCTCTCTAACAGCAGGAAAGGGAGAGAGTAAAAGACTAAGACAAGAAGGGTCATAGATGAAAGAGTGCACTTCAAAACATGGCCAGTTGGTGACCGAGAAAACAAGATTCCGACTTTTGTAAAGATTCGCTCTCATGAGCTTCACATGACTTGCATTTACCCCTCTCTTTATTCTCGCTCTCTCTCTTTGCTCTTCTCCTTTCTCCCTCTGTACTCTGTTCTCTCCCTTCTCTCCCCTCCTGCCCCCTCCCCTCCTCTTTGTGCAGCAGCGAGCACACAGACTTCCTGTGTGCCCCGGCCTGAATGGTATGCATAGGGAGTGGGTGTCTGGGAGGCCTTTCATCCGGCCTGGAAAGAAAAGAAAAGTCAAGAGAGGCAATGAAGAAAAGAGAAAGAGAGAGAAGAGAATCATCTTTAATCCGATGGCAGCGCAGTTGTCCAGGGGCAGGCAGGGGGGGGCAGGGCAGGCAGGGGGGGCAGGGGGGGGAGTATTAGGGTCTGTTGGAGGGGGAGGGAGTGGGTGAAGGTCTGGGTTTAGCCAGGGATGTGTAGTGTCTGGTGGGGAAGGAGGCCTGGCCTTGCTGTAGCCAGCCCTGCGACGCATGACGTCTGGGAGAGAAAGAGATACTTTGCATGGCTGGGGTACTGAGCTAATGCTAGCTGTACCAAAGTCTTAGAATGAGTAGAACAGATATGGCGTTAGAATCAAGTGAATATTATAGTTTCCGTCATGAACTGTGGTGGATGGCATGTAGACTTTGCCACTGCTGCATCTGTCTGAGAAAGACATTCAATTCTGAGAGATGCCATGATAAATATAAAATTATAAATCTTAACCTTTTACTGCAGTGGGCTAAATCAGGGTCACACACAGTGTTTCTTGGTAGTCTTAAACAAATATTAATTGAAACAAAAGTATATACCTCACACACATGGTTATGGGCTTACAAAAAAGAGGACAACTGTACCATGTTAGAGTTAAAATGTATTCAATTTTGAGTTAGCATCCCAATATTACACTTTATATACTGTTATTTTTTGTTTGTTTAAATAACATTAATTAATTGTGATGTTACTAAAGTAATAACATTACACCCATGAGGCCACTATGTAATTTGACTGCAGAAAGGGCTTCTCTAATCTCAATCTAATTCATCTTAATCTAAATCTTTAGCAAAAAGGATAAATCAAATATATTATGTAGTTAATAAACCTGGGAAAGTTCTCAAATGAAATATCATTCTGTGCACAGAACATTTGTTTGAATGGGAATGTTCCTTCTACTTATTCTATGAACTGTTGGGGATGTTTGTTGTTCTACTAATTCTGCTTTTATGAGCTGTGTGGGTTGTCCCTGTCCGAGTGCTGAGGCTTCTGGCATGATCAGACAGGGTGTAGCTAGCTGGCTGTGCACACAGTGCCATGGTAGACTGAGACCCTACACAGACATTTCAATGGCTACACATGCCAGCATGTGAGGCTGCAGAATTTGTCATGGAAACTTCTTACCGCTGGCATGCATACATCAACAACATGAAGATGTGCCAATTCAGTGGTTTCGAATGAGTAAAAATGGCTGGGCAAAAATATAGGAAAAGCATATGCTGCCAACTAGTGGTCGATTATACATACTGCACTCTATGGCACATATTGAGGGAATAAGGAGATAACAATATTGGTTTGATAATGATACACAGACTGGCCATCAACCACAGGAGGCTTCTGAGGGGACAACGGCTCATAATAATAGAAACCATGTGTTTGATGTATTTGATACCATTCCATCTATTCTGCTCCAGCCATTACCACGTGCCCATTCACCCCGATTAACATCCCACCAACCTCCTGTGCCATCAATTTAGGACTTGATTCAATCAGCCACGCCGAAGTTCAGCGCTATAGCGTGCATGAAATTAAAGTACTGAACTTTGGCGTTATGGATTGAATCGAAGATTCTCCGGTACTTTTAGCCAGTAATTCTGAAAGTAGCGCTCACGTGCCAAAAATTGGTCCCGGAAAATTGCATACTACATCACAGACTGTATGTGCAGATATGTGCACCACGTCTCTCTCGTTTTGCTGTTTGTGCATTTTGCTAGCTGTCACTCGAATGGCAAGAGGGTGAAGGTCATTGGCTGAAACACAAATTGCTAGGGGGCTGGTCCACATGGGGAAGAATTTAGGGAAAATGGCGCAGCACAGCTCCCATAAAACACTTTTAAACTAGGGATTTCGTGGCTAACAGGTAAAACAGTAATTCCTCTCATTGATTATGCGTGTACAGTGCATTCGGAATGTCTTTTATGTAAAAAAATATACTCATCAATCTACACACAATACCCCATAATGACAAAGGGAAAACAGTTTTTTTGAAATGTTAGCAAATGTATTAAAAATTAAAAAACGTTCAGATCCTTTGCTATGAGACTCGAAATTGAGCTCAGGTGCATCCTGTTTTCATTGATCATCCTGAGATGTTCTTACAACTTGATTGGAGTCCACCTGTGGTAAATTGATTCAATTGGACATGATTTGGAAAGGCACATACCCGTCTATATAATGTCCCACAGTTGACAGTGCATGTCAGAGCAAAAAGCAAGCCATGAGGTCGAAGGAAATGTCCGTAGAGCTCCAAGACAGGGATGTGTCGAGACAGATCTGCGGAAGGGTAACAAAACACTTCTGCAGCATTGAAGGTCCCTAAGAACACAGTGGACTCAATCATTCTTAAATTGAAGAAGTTTCGAACCACCAAGAACCCGAGAGCTGGCCGGCTGGCCAAACTAAACAATCGGGGGCAAGGGCCTTGGTCAGGGAGGTGACCAAGAACCTGATGGTCACTCTTACAGAGCTCCAGAGATCCTCTGAGGTGACGGAAGAACCTTCCAGAAGGATACTATCTCTGCAGAACTCCACCAATCAGGCCTTTATGGTAGAGTGGCCAGACGGAAGCCACTCCTCAGTAAAAGGCACATGACAGCCCACTTGGAGTTTCCCAAATGGCACCTTAAAAGACTCTGACCATGAGAAACAAGATTCTCTGGTCTGATGAAACCAAGATTGAACTCTTTGGCTTGAATGCCAAGCGTCACGTCTGGAGGAAACCTGGCACCATCCCTATGATGACGCTTTGTGATGGCAGCATCATACTGTGGGGAGATTTTTCAGCAGCAGGGACTGGAAGACTAGTCAGGATTGAGGGAAAGTACAGAGAGATCCTTCATGGAAACCTGCTCCAGAGCTCAGGACCTCAGACTGGTGCAAAGGTTCACCTTCCAACAGGACAATGTCCATAAGTCCACAGCCAAGACAACGCAGGAGTGACTTCGGGACAAGTCTCTGAATATCCTTGAGTGGCAACACTCCCCATCCAACCTGACAGAGCTTGAGAGGACCTGCAGAGATGAATGGAAGAAACTCACCAATTACAGGTGTGCCAAGCTTGTAGCGTCATACCCAAGGAGACTCGAGGCTGTAATCAGTGTCAAAGGTGCTTCAACAAAGTACTGCGCAAAGGGTCTGAATACTTATGTAAATGTGATATTTCATTTTTTTCTTCTAAAAACCTGTTTTTGTTTTGTTATTATGGTGTATTATGTGTAGATTGATGAGGGAAAAAAACGATTTAATCCATCTTAGAAGAAGGTTGTAACATAACAAAACATTGAAAAAAAGTCAAGGGGTCTGAATACTTTCCGAATGCACTGTATGAACTACACATTGACACATCCAGCCCAAAGTGGGAGGTTTAAAAAAGACATATTAGTCGCCAAAGTTCCGTAGCATCTCTTTAAAGATGTTGGTGGAGATGGCTGTTCATGGTAAATACTGCAAATGTTGTGGCTCAGGCGAAAAATGTGTTTAGATTGTTGATCAAATCCCAGCCTATAATAAAATCTCATCTTCAGACCAAAGAAAACAAGGGAATTTCACTGCATATTTATTTCAAAACATGATAGAGTATATACATTTGCAAATCATGTTGAGGAAAAAAATAGAACAAAAATCTGCTAAAATATACATCAAATAGTGATAAGCAGAATAATAATCATCGTACTATTCACCTGATTAACATAAACATTCAAAATGTAGAGCGTCGTAAAACAAAGCTAAGTAAATAAGATGTGATTATAGACAATGTATACAGAACTTTCATGGCTTAATTCATTAAATTAATGATAAATGCCCCTCACTGTATACATAATAATATTTTCAGGATCAAATCATTATTCATCTATTTTCAGTCGTTACTGTTTACTCTAAACAAAAATATAACAATTGTAGCATGAGAACTAAGTAGGATCTCTAAGATTTCAAAGGTATGTTTCTTCCTAGTAAGGAATGGTGGATTATGTAAAAGCAGCTCAGAATAAAAGCAATATATTTTTGGATGAAAATATCAGTATATCTCTGACAAATGGATATGGTTTTACTCAGTACTGTTTCTTTATTTTCTCCAAATGAATACAGATCTAAAGACAGTAGCTTGCAAGATACATACATTACACACCAGGATAAACTCAAATACTAGCACTAGGCTGGATTCTCCAAAGGGGACAAAGACAGATCATCAAAGTCATGACACACACACACACACACACACACACACACACACACACACACACACACACACACACACACACACACACACACACACACACACACACACACACACACACACACACACACACACACACACACACACACACACACACACACACACACACACACACACACACACACACACACACACACACACACACACTCGCCCTGTGTATAGATAGCTCTTTATGATGATCACTGTAGTGTAGTCCATCTGCATGTTCAATTAGGCATACACCTCACCACATTGGTGAACTGTATGTGTGTGGTTGTGTGTGTGTGTGCACACATAGTGTATGTGTGTGTGTATGCATGTTTGCCCAGAGTGTGTGTTAGTTCATCATCTCCTAGCTGCAGCTCCTCCGATTGTGTTTGATGGGTTTAAATGCTATAACAAAGTGCGGGTCACCTCTGTCACATGCCTTGTGTGACCCACACTTTAGGTAGTGGAGACTGGAGAGCTTACTATAATTTGGTACTGGCATGTAAAAACACTGTCAATTCCATGA